>NW_020799097.1:44547772-44619863 GCF_003259725.1 Athene cunicularia | reverse complement strand
CAGCGGTCCCGTCCGCTTGGGGGTGGGGGTGCCCCACCGGTGCCCCTGGGCCCTGGCGGGACCTGCCCCAGGGGAAGGCCCCTGTCGAGAGAGAGCGGGTGTGCCCGAGGGGTGCGGGATGGTCGGGCGGAGGTGGGGCAGGGCGGGAGGAACAGGCACGGGAGCGAACAAAGGTGGCGGAGCGCGGGCAGGCGGGCTGAGCTGCGCCTCCTGCACGGCCCTCGCCGGCTCTGGCAGCGTCAGGCTCCCCACGGGTGTCCCCGCTGCTGCGAGACCCCTGCGGTGTTACACGCGTTACACCTTGTTACCTCAGTTGCCCGTCACAAGAAGAAGCAGGGTAGGAGTTTAACTAGCAATACTTATTTACCTAGGTATGCACTTTGGGGCACTTCTTCACGCGAATTGTTATTTATTGTCAGTGAAGGCTGATGAATGGACAGTGTGGCGAGATCTATGTGGCCTAATAGCTACACTCGGTGCAGTGAGGAGGCAGCTGACCAGCAAGTAAATGCTATACAGAGTAGTCATGCATGGAGAGGTAGTACAACACTGTGGAAAGAAGAATGAGAAGACAAATTGCTTATCGGAAGTAGTGTTGAATGGGGATATACCTATTATATTTTGGCATAAGGGGGAGAGTTTCACCATAGCTGGAAGGGCAGTTGGTCAGAATGAATTGGTAAAGTGCTGGTGACTTCAGGCTTTGGGTAGAATTAATAATTTTTAAACGGGGGCTACCTGATGATTTACCTATATTGAGAAATAATTTCTGTTACGTGTGAAGACAGCCTCCAGAAGACAGGGTGGTCGATCACCTGGAGCACGTGATAGATGCCTCAAGAACTTTAGTCTCTGTTCCACTGTGACTCTAAACCACACAGTGAGTTCTGGTCCTAGCAGGAAGGAACAGGCAATCAGTGAAGTAATCTGAAATTCTTAGGTTTTGCATGTTTTGATGCTCATGACAGCAACAAAGGCAAGATTTTAAATAGAATTTTCATAAGGCTCTAGAATTTTTCAAACTGTAAATTTATAAAGTTGCAAATGTGTAAAATGGCTGGGTTTAGTGTCAGAACACATTACAGGAAGAAACACAGCAAGTAAGGCCTGAGTTTAAAGTATGCTGTAAGAGTTTATTAATTTTTAATTAATATTAGCTTCTAGTTTCAAGTCGGACGTAGCTGTTGGTATAATCTAGGTAGTTAACAGCGAGAAATGCTAACCTGTGGTAAAAATATTCTGGTTTGGCCTGTAATGTAAGGATCCAGTATTCCCTCTGTGCATGAATGTACAAAGATAATTAAGAGATTTCCCATTTACCATCTTTTATTTAAGACGCATATATTAAATTGCATTAATCTTTCTTCAGAGTTAATACAATCTATTGTTTTTCTCATTTATATGTTCTTTGTGATTTGTCAATCTTGCTGTTTCTTTTATAGTTGAATGAAAGAAAACTCCCCACAATACTCCCAAGTGTGAGATTAGCAATGCTGGTGTAAAGAGGAATTATTACTATTACCTCTCTGTCTTTAAAAATCAAACCTGGTGTATACTACATGACTTGTATATACAACATTTGCTTCTCTTGAAGTAGTACAAACTCTTGTCTAACACATGCGTTGCCAGGGATGAAATATGCCATCATTAATTTTTTTCTATGTCTCTGTTACTTGTTTTTACACACATACTTCGCTTTGCAGCCCTTTCAAATCCCCTGTATTTTTCTTTATATTTCTTACCTTTTCTCACTAGTCTGGTTGGTGAATAACTATGTAACTACATCCTGTTTCTGCTCTCTTGGGATGAAATTGTGAATAGTGGGGACCCGTGTTTGCAAAAACAACCAAAATTAATCGGTACAATAATCATTAACAGGATGGGTTACTTGGAAGCTGGGAGATAGATTTGTGTATATGAAATCCTTGTAAAAAGAGGCAAAAGGCTGAAGAGATCTAATGCTTTAGTTTAATTAGCACCCGTTCCCATGTAATCTGTACAGAAGCTGTAAGACATTTTCCTTTATCAAGTTTTGTTGTATTTGAAAGAAGGAAATAGTGAATTACAGTCTTAGAAGGCTTTCTGTGTGTATAGCACCAAGGGAAGAAGGGTTAATCATAACAAAAAAAGGGGATTTGCCCATATAGTTGAAATGTTGTCAATTAAATAATGATGTGAATAGGAGAGGTTGTAAATAATGTGATGGGCTTTAATGTATTTTGAAAGAAGGTAGCATCTCTCTCCCTTAGGGAAGTTTTATTCCAGGTCTAGTACAGTCTGGTTCTCTGGAGTCCTGTCTGTCTTGTAAAACCAGAGGTGACATTTCCATGGCCCTTTGCACTGGTCTGACCTGGGGCTCTTGCAGTCTTAACTGCCCCCTTGAGCCAGAACTGACTTCATGTTGACTGGCAACGAGTTGGTTCGGGGAGATGAACAGACTGAAAACTACACTTGCTTGTGAGAGTGATTGGTATCTGGCTGGCTGAGCCCCAGGACTCATCTGGCTCCCCATGCAGTGCTGGCTGGAGCAGTGGCTGTGAAGCAGAGGGAGGTGAGTCTGTGCAGGGCATGAGATGGGAGGGCAGAGCTCAGGCAGCCCCAAGAGGGACTGAGGGTGGGATCCAGTCCGGAAGTGCAAACTGGACATGTAGGCATAGGACAGCACCTCACAATGTCACTGTACGTTCATAGCGCATAGCTTTTTGTTTCTAATCGAACGGTTAACACCCTCTGTGCTAGTCTTTGGTGGCTGCTGGAGGTCCTGGTATTCAACAGCACCATTTCAGTCCATTTAATGGTGTCTTGGCAGAAAAAAAAAAGAAGAAAGAAACCAAAGAAAAGAAGGCTGCTGCTTGGGAGGAGGATAATAAGATACGTTTAAAAGAAACCTTTATTAAGCTCCACTTTGGCATAATTATGCCTGTACAAAATAAAATGTATAATATACCACAGGCCAAAGAGGCTGCCAGAGATTGGGGGATAGAGTTGCATGGGCCCAAATGGGTCTCTTAAAAATAATCAAGCAGTTTGGGGGAGGGTTTTTTTTTCCATATAAAATTTTCATGTATATGAACCGCTCCAGAGCTGTCTGTCTTTGTGCTTTGCATAGGCCTGAGTCTGCATTTTTATCTTTTTTTTTAAAGTTAAATCCCTTTAATTGGAAATCAACTTGACCTGTGGTAGTCCTGAAAAAATCTCTCTGTATCATCTGGCCCTACTGATCTGTATTTAATGTAATTCTTTCACTGGCTTATTATCCATTAACCTTCTGAGCAATTTTTCTTTCTTCTTTCAACTCCTCACAATTCTTAATGCTTCTTTTAAAATGCCAAAATAGTTTCTATTTGTATTGTAATCCTAATGCTTATTTATCCTTCTTTTATAATAGTTTTCTGTTTCCTCTTGCTTTTTATAAATTACTAAATCCTATATTGCTTTTAACTCTTGAGAAGCAATTTACCTCCACTTGTATTGTTTAGATTAACGCATTTTCATGAAAGCTATACGCTCTTCCCTGTTTCTTCATACCTACTTTAGAGCCTGTTGACCAATGTCAGCCAAAATTGACAAAGTGGCATCAGTGTCAAGGTTATCAAATTTTTACAGGTTTTATGAAAATCAAGTTGGTAGAAGGGCAATGACCCAAATGAATGTTTCTGCTGATGGAAAATCTGCAGCATGATTTCAAGTTATCTGCTCTGTTAGGCCTGACTTAAACCACCCAGCTAGTTGATGTACAGCTCTGAACCAGCCAGTGGTTACGCTGCTCTTTGACAAGCTGATAGGGAGCACCAGCTGGGTTTTACAACAGCGCTGTAAGACCTCCAGGCTGTGGCCAGAGGATGCCTGGAGTTTGCAGTGCAGTTGTTAAGTTGTATAGGATGTGCATGTGAGATAAGCAATTCACTCCTGATCTTGAAGCACCCCAGCTGAATGATTCTTAAAATCGGGCTCTGTAAAGCCATAATTTCCATGGAGCAGCCTTCAAACCATGTTAATCAGTGAAATTTTGAGTCAGAAGCTGATGTATATGCTGGTCTACACATGATTCCAGGGCCTGACAGCAGTAAGTTTGTTGAAGTTTAATGTCTGTTGGCATATTCTGTAAATAGATTTTTCTTTTTCAGAGGGAAAAAATCCAGAAGGAGAATCTATTTGTAATCTTCACTCTATATCTTACAGCAGCTCCACATGGAAAAGATAAAATAACAATTTTCAGTTTGGAGTCAGGGTTGGTTGGTTTTTTTTGGGTGTTTTTTTTAAGGTGGAGAGATTGGGGGTTGTTCTGCCTTTTTCCAGTGCCTTTTCTAAAAGGTGGTTCAACAGGATGTTTGGGGGAAATGTGACATTATTGGGTTTTGGCATTCCAGGGGAGCTTAAAGTGGATCCAGCATATTGTCTTATGCATTCCCTTCTGCACCAAATGTCAGGAGTAATTCATGTTGTTGACATCTATGTCAACATGTGAAACTGAATGAAGGACAGGAACTAAACAAAAAGCTAATAATAGAAGAGGCAAGAAAGTGAGAAGTGAACGCTTCGTTAGTAAACTTTCTTACTGTCACGAGTAAGAGGGTCAAATAGTGCAGCCTGTCCTTATCTGTTACCACAAGCACCTTCTTGTTGGCAGCGTTCAAGCGAAAGAGCTGTTTGTACATCTGTGTGCATTTTGTGAGCATGGGAAACAAGCAGTTTACCCAAGAAACACGCATGGTGGATTTATATAGAGGCATACAAAAGTCACTTTGGTTCATCTTCATTTGTTTAATTATTTACCCTACTTTATGGTTATGTTTCCAAAAACTCTGTAAAGAATGGCCTCACTTATACCCACCGCAAACATTAAATGTGTGGTTTGTCAGCCAGGCAATGTGAGGTGTCGTGTTTGATGTGTCTTCTGTAGTAGAAGAGTCACCTCTCTTGGTTCAGTGATTACCACAGTATGCAACTCCAGTATAGGCTGTTGAAGAAACTGCTTAGTCAACCTTGTTTTGGCCCTTTAACAGGTTAAGGACGTTGCTCCTTATTGTTTCCTAGTAAAGCTCATGAACAAACTAATCGGAAGGCCAGTTTGTGAGAAAGTTTGTGGTACTGCAGGCTGTGAATTCAGGAGTGCTGTGTTATTGCTCAAGTGTGTTGTGTACTGCTAGCAGAAATCAGAATATGTTTCATGTTTCCTTGTGTGTTGGTAAATCTAACGGTTTACATCATGCAGGTATGGAGCAGTGGCTAAATATGGTACGAGTGTATGTAAGATAATCTTTATTAGTAGGGAATATGATACAGCCTTTCTGTGTCCTGAAGACAGCATTCAGCTATAAATATTTCTTCACTGTTGTAGATAGAAAACTTCAGTAAAGAGACTTACCTTTAATTTGGCTTTTTCAAATTCCTAAACCTACTTGCTTGTTTTACTTGTGTTTTGGTTTAGGTGGTGTAAAACACATTGGTATCCTTAATTATTAGTATGTTTTGTGTTGATTTTTTAGGTGGCCTGGCAGTATGCAGATCTAGTACATTTTGTGTTTAACTGAATTGTTACATAAATGAAAATGTTTTCTCTTATCAGAAGTAAAATGCTTTCTATAAGGACTTCTGCTTCTGATGCCAGGACTCTCTTGAAGACTTACTTTGTTGCTTGGCTTAAAGGAAGATGATGATGTAATGAATTCTGAGCATCCTTCAGGAGGCTGGTGGCCCTTCTATCATTGGTGAATGCTGTCATGGACAACTTCAAAGGGTAAAGATAGTATTTTATGAGTCTGTTTCAGGCTAGTCTCTGATACAGGAAGCAGTGGGATAAGTTTTGGTTTAGATTAACTGCCCAAAGCTTGCTTTTTTCACTCTTAAAATCATTCACAAATTATGGGAACAAATTAGAGGAGACAGTTTACTGGAGTAGCTGTCCAGCTTTCTGTGTGAGCTGTCTTTGAAGGGTGTATTTACTCTCCGGATTATATATAACGTAGATATCCTTGAGCTAGCTTTAAATAAGATAACTTGGGTCTGGGAGCAGTCTTACTGCAAAATATAAGCAGTGAAGTAACTCAAGTTTTGTCAATCTATACTGCTGCAGCCTGACTAGGTACCTGAGTACTTTGTTTAGAAGTAAGTTTTAGTTGAAGTATTTCAAAACTACGCTATGGATAATTTTAGCTGTACCTTCAGATACTCTTCTACAGTTGTTTACTGCAAGGGCCAGATTTAATTTCACACTTGATTTAATTTCGTTAAGTCAGTGCAAGATTTTTGTCTCTTAATAAATCCCTGAAAATAATGCTTAATTTAACCATTAGTCTTTTTGTTGCTTGAGGGCTAGTTTTGCCTAATGTTTCTTCATAGTACTTTCTGGTTTTAAACACAGTAAATGAGAAGCCACACTTATTAGCCTCCAACTGAATAATTGTCTTAAAATATAGTAGTTTATTAATGTTTTAGTAGCAGTACTTTAAGAGGTATTTGAAAGAGTATACTTTGCTTTCAAAGAATGTTTTATCTGCTCACTCTATTCATTATGTTTTATCAGCTCTTTTCCAAAACATCACAAGCAGCTAATGCACCTTATAAAGGACTCCTGACCTTTTGCATCTTCCTGAGTCGTATCTAGATGTCACCAGTGTTTCCCATGTTAACAGTTCTGAGCATGTTTTACTATATGTGCCTTCGGCGCCGAGCTAGGACAGCATCAAGAGGAGAAATGAACAGCCGGAGGGCTATTGAATCAAACACCCGAGCCTTACCTATCAATGTTGAAATAGTTCAGTATGCCAAAGAAGTGTTGGATTTCAGCTCTCACTATGGCAGTGAAAACAGCATGTCATATACCATGTGGAATTTAGCAGGTATTCCAAACGTGTACCCTAGTTCCGGTGACTTCACTCAAACTGCTGTCTTTCGAACTTACGGGACCTGGTGGGACCGTTGCCCGAGTGCTCGGCTGCCGTTCAAGAGGACACCACCCACCTTCTGTAGCCAGGACTACGTGGAACTCGCTTTTGAGGAACCTGTGTATCCCACTGCAGTGCACATTCTGGAAACATATCATCCTGGAGCTGTAGTCAGGATTTTGGCATGCTCTGCAAATCCTTACTCACAAAATCCACCAGCTGAAGTAAGGTAATTTTTTTTCTCTCCTGTATGCTTGCTTCTGAGATGTTAAATGCTACAAGTGATTCTGTTTAGTGACCTTTACTTCCTAGTATTTCTTTGTTTTGTATCTGACCCAATAACATTTTCTGTATTTCTGCATGTTTTCAAAACTGTTGTGGCTTGTTTTTATAGTAAGTTCAGAGATGTAGATTTTAATAGGAATTAATGCAGATCCTAATACCAGATTTGTGTAATGATAATTTTTGTGTTGGAATTTTTATGAGCTATAGTTATTATGTATGTACAAAAAATCACTTTTGAAATGATAGTTCTGAGTTGTTCTCTTTTTCCAATAAGAAAAACAAACTGGTTAGAAGAGGCTGAGGAGTCATGGTTGCTGTATCATCATTCAAGTAGCCATAAACTCTTTCTTCTCTCTACATGCTTTATGTTGTATGTATAGTACAATCAGGTACTATAGCTGTTGATATGGAAATGAAGCCAAAACCAGAACAGAATAGTGGGACAAAAGGTGATGCCATTTGTCTGATCTTTTATTTTTGGTCTGATCAAAGGGTGTGAGCAACACTTCACTTTTACCCTTGCTTCATAGACTAAATGATCCTGTTGGTTTTCCTCCAACTTCTGATGAAATTCGGGGGGGAGGGGCGGGGGAGTAAGATGGGAACCTGGGGAATGGTAAGATAATAAAGAACACTGTTTATGAAGTATGAGGCTCTTAGAGAGGAGGTGAATAAATGGAAGGAGAAAGTGCAGCTTAAATAGCACATAGTGGGGTAAACATTGGGAAAAGCTGTCAGTATATGCAATCAAAGTATTCCATATACATCAAGAAGAGATTAAACCCATAAAGGAAAGGAGAACTGAAAGAAAAAAGACTTAACAACATGTATCCTGTGGAAAATAATTTGCCAACAAATACTATATTCCTTTAAAGTGCATGCTTTGGCGGTGTAAGCAGTGTTAGCTTGGATGCTGTTTTTTTTTCCCTGTCCTGGTCTTTACAGGCACAGCTAAAAAGTATACTTTTACGTCTAACTTGGTATCCCATGATTCCTAATACTAGGCCATTGCTGTTTATTCAAAAAGTCCTAGAAAATCAGATGTCATGTTACATATTCAAAATTGCCAGTGTGATGATTCTTACTATTATTCTAAAATTCCCAGTCGTACGGTCCTGTGTGATTCTGTTTTCTCTTGTTGTTTAGTGCAGTTGTCTGTTTTTCAGACTCTAATGAGTATACACACTGTATAGCTCTAAAGTAAACATCCGAATTCAAGGAACAGTGATAGGTCAAGCTAATAATAATAGGTTGCCTAACTTCAGAAGTAAGAGTGCGTTTGGCACTGTAATGCAGGACTTATTTATAGGGTGGTATTTGGTGAAGGGAGCTTATAAGACTTTTGAACTTAGAACCTAATGTGAAATGACTTTTGGCCAACTGCCCTATGAACTTTCATTTTACTTCTTTATTTGATGATGCAGATTTTACTACTTTATAATGTAGCACAGACTTATGTAGGGATTATTTCTGTAACTGTTGATAATATTGCATTAGAGTAATAGTAAGATAGTGTGCTGCAGGGCAATACAAGGATATAATTCTGAATAATAAAGTAACGTTATTTTATAAAAACGTCTCTTTAGGTTTTGATTCTTGAGCTTTACATAAAAATAAAAAATGTATTAAGTGTTGAAGGAAAGCTCAAGAAATGTTAACTGAAGGAGCTATTTAAGTAAGGTGTACTGAAAAAGAAAATTGTTCAGAGAGCTAAAAGATGGAAGTAAAAATACTGATATAAAGCTTTTTGGGATGTGCTTTATGATTCCTCTCTGGGTATTGTCAGAGTGAGAGCACAGACTTTCCCTTCATAAAAAAGGATGAAGTTTCTGTAGGACCCTGCTTTTTAATTTGTAGGTAGGAGTATCTTTTGTGCTGCCTACCTAGGTTAACAACATTGCTGGTTAAACGAAGGCAGTCTCAGGGAGCCTTAGAACCAGTTGTCTGTGCTTCATCTTTAGTACTTGCCAGTCTTGATGCTAGAGGAGTGTTAGAGCGACTTTTTTTCCTCCTTTTGGCTTACCTTTCTTCAGCAGGTCTTGTCTGTTCAGGGCTGCACGTTTGGTTTGTCTTCTTTCTTCTGAAAGAGACAAACATGTCATTCATGGTGTCTTGAAGAGAAGATGAAGGAACCCTTTCTTCACAAGAGGTGTGCAGTACTTTTTCTCCATCTGGTCACCTTTATGAGGCGAATATTCAGAGTTGCAAGAATGCAGTCTCTTTTTTTGCTTTAGTTCTCGGTTCTCTGTTTTCATTTCCAGAAATTCTCTTGAGATGCCAACTAAGAATTATTTTTTTGAAGGTGGGATGCTGCTGATAATCTAAGGTGATTCTGTGTTTAACTAATATTTTGGACTTGAAGAACTGCCATACTGTTTTCTTCTGTTAAAAAAGGTCATGTCCCAGTTATTTGAAGGACATTTAGAATCTTGTTTTCCTCTTCTGACTATTTTGATGCTCAATTTTAAATCATCTTATTACCTAAAAACCTTAAAGTGCTGCTTTACTTTATCTGCTGACTCTGGATCTGTTTTTTTCTGAATGCCAGTGTATAAAGGGCAGGTCATTAGAAAGGTTCCTTTTCACCAGTTCTTACTTTGATATAAAAAGGCCAAATTAATGGTGGAGTCAAAACTGTTGAGAGGAGGTCTGTTGAGACTTGCTGTAATGTTATTCTTAGTGGATTATACTAGTCCCACTGAGTAATCTTTTTTCCCTTTGTTTAGTATTTAAAATGTCAGTTCATCCAAGATTTCACTGTGTGTAAAAGCTCCTAACCTACAGGAAGCTCTGTAAGGACTTGATGTACCACAGTCCTTGCTCAAGAGGACTTTATTCTTGTAGAAAAACAGCTATAGCTCACATAGTCGGCCAGTGTACTGCTCTGCTGTTTGCTTTATGCTTTGATTGCATCAAAGAACGACTTGGGCAGGTGTTCAGAAAAAGGTCTTTAGTTGTATTCCTCTGTTGTTGGTGCCCTGAACAGTTACAGCTTTGTATGACACTGTCTCAGAGTCTTTTTGGAGGGCAGGATCAGCTCTTCATGGAATGGGAATAAGCATTTATTTTTTTTAGAATTGAATGTAATTTTTCCTTAATTCCAATGCTTAAAATAAGACAGTTTATTTAAAGTTTTTTCATTATGTTTTAGCCAGCTTCCAGCAATTTGAGGATTCTCTGTACTCTCTTATCTTTTGCTGCTTTAAACACAGAAGACATTATATTACTCTCTTCTGCATAAAACAATTTTTAAAAATCATAAATGTCAGAGAAACTGTCTTTACACATGGAGACCTTTTGTGCTTTTCATTAGTGCCACTCACACCTTGACTGGTGAGAAGTGTTTGGTATTTTCTTAAACTATACTGACATATGTTAGTATCCATGTACACGTTTATTACATGAATTATCTGAGTGCAGAAAATCCAAGCAAAAATTAATAATCTGAGATTAAGAAAATATTGAATCATATAGTCTCATTTTTTATATGGTGAATCATATAGTCTCATTTTTTATATGGTGAGGAAATCCCTCCCTTTCTTGTATTGTGTTTTGCTATGATTATTATACTAATGTACTGTGGTGCACATTCTGTGTACTTAAGGTTTGACAATGATGAGTCTTTTTCCAGTGGAAGAGGCAGAGCTGCACACAGGTATGGTGGGGATGACACACCTGATAGTGGTGTGAGCTGAACCCAACCAAGGGAATTTTCTTTGTTTCTCATAGTGGATTAGATTGATGGATAAGCTATAGCTCTAATGATAAAAATGTTTTCTTTCCTGTTTCTTTTTCCTCCTCATTTACCCAGAAGGCTCACTCTTGGTGAATCCCTAATGGCTTTGTTGGTATCAGCCCTTTTGAAGCATTTTGATGCTCCTAATAGTGAGCTGCTGTCAGACAGGGAGAGTTTGTGTGTGTTTAAATAGGAGCTTTCTAGTCAGAAATTATTTTTTCAGAAGTTTTTCAACTTTTTCTTTTTACAAAAATAACTTTGCTTTTTAAATTTGGAATATAAAAGAAAAAATTGCTCCCTGTTCTTCTTCAGTTGTGGTCTTTTTTTAACTTAATTTTGACAGTTTCTCTTATCTCGTGTACATTATAGTGACACCACGTATTCATGTGCTTGTATAAAAGCTCAAAACCAGAGATTCCTAACTAGTCTGGGATGTGTGGCAGTGCTTGGGGTGATGTTTCATAGCATATGTCCTTACTGCTATGTGATGATTGCTTCTTTAGTAGATCGGAGACTGTTTTATGGTGGGTTTTTTTGTTTTCCACAGTGTAACACTGATTAGATGGTTTCCCACAGGTGAGATACCATGATCATTTGACTGACTGGAAGAAGTTTCATTCTGCCTTGTGTGTTCCTGTCATTTATTTAATTTAATATCTTTCATGTTATTTAGAATTTTGCTAGATGCTCTTTTGAGTAAAATTCCGAGTTTGATTTGCAGATGAGCAGCTTGGCTCAGCATTTCCTAGCTTAGTGGTGTTTGCTGCATGTGAGATTCCTTTCTCTTTCTGAAGGCCTTGAAGCCTGTAGAGACAGAAACTGCTTCAACCAGAGGAGCAGGCTAAGGAAGATGGACAAAATAAAAGGCTCCCTCTCTTTCCATTAGGAAGTTCATTGTACTTCAGCAATACAATGCTAATCCAGGTGGGAATGTTGTGGTTTTGTGTGATGGCAGCCGGAATGGGGATCAAAATGTTTGACGAAAAAAATCTCCCCTTCTGATGAAGGGAGTGATACTGGAAAGGCAGCGTACTGAATGTAAAATATTGTGAGTCTCTTGCTTTTAGAGTGGCATTCAGATGGTTCTTTCGTTCTACTTTTTCTTCCCTGTGAATCTCGGATGAAGTCACCCGAAACACTGTTGATACCATCAACACATTAGAGTGTTACAAGGGACCTTCAGGGCTGTATCTCACCTATGTGTAACACACAGCTTAAATTCTAGCCACATGCACCCTGACTTATAACTTGTTTTGACGTCTTCAGGGAAACAGCTTTTTCTTGTCCAGATGACTGCAATAGAAGAATGAATTCTGGGTTCATGGGACACAGTAATTTTTGAGAAACCCCTAGAAAGCTCGCGTGGACAGGGCAGTTACTTGAAAGATGTTTTGCTATTTTTTCTTGGCGTCCTGTCTGCTCTCTTTGGTATCTCAGAAATGAATTCTCAAAGTAGAAGTGGAAATCTGCTGCGTATTCCCACATACTAATTAGACTGCTGTGAACTCTGTTTATCGCCTTGATCTGAATGGTTCTAAGATTGTTCTCATGATCAGTCTTCCCTGCCAGTTGTATTTATGAACAAACAGCTGTGGCTGGGGTGCACTTTCCAGGTTATGTTGAACTTAGCATGCTGAAGCATCCCTGGCATGTTAGCAGGCAGGAGATGTTTTCTTGTAGGTAGCTTAGAGATTATTTACAGAGCACTTGCTTGGATAAGAGCAGATGGGATGTATTATAATCACATATCATGATTATAATTGTTGCAGAAGTTGCAATCTCAGCAAAGATGTAGTCGTATTATTCTCTGACTTTCCTTATGTTCTCCTTGTTTGCCTATCTGAAATTTTGCCGCCTTTTGGCTTTTAACACAGCTGTAAGTTTCTCAGAACAGGGTATTTATTTTTTGTGCTTGAGTTGTATGTAGTGCTTGAGTTGTATGTAGTGCTTTATTCACTTTCTACACCAATCTCAATTTTACAATGCAAGAAAACTCAACAGATTGCAGGTGAAGTTTCATCTTGTCTTGCTGGAGAGAAATCTGATTACTTTTCCTAGAACCCACTTTTCCAAAGAACCTTTCTTATATATTTTCTTCAGAACTAGCCAGGTCTACTCAGGCATCATCTTAGCCATTAAAAACCGTTCCAACAGCTTTAGATCAACAGAAAATTAAACAAGCACTAAATGTGTGCTCTCATATGACACAAACCTTACAAGTATGTTTCTCAGCCTAAAAGTCATTAGACTGTATTTTCCTTCACGGTGAGGAAAGGAGAATGGGAAATTTTTTTTCCACGTAGGTGAATGGAACCTATAGTATCAGAAATCTGAACAGAATGAGTTCCTGACTATCTTCATGAAGTAGAGAGAAATCTAATGGAAAAACTGAGTCCATTAAAGCTGAATGGAAAAACTTCACTCAAAGTCCTCATTTTCTTCAATCACTGGAGAAAATACTACATATTACTGCCTCTCATTCAGGCTTTGCATGGCAGTGTACTGAGGCTTTCTAGCACATTGCTGGTGAAACCTTCTTATTGCACTCTCTTTGCAACACATTTGATCAGCTGTTACTGTATACCTGCAAGACTTGAAGACAAACAGTGTCCTACCATCAGTCATTTGATTCTGCTTTATTTTGTGAGAGCTACCTAATTAACTCAAAGGGTTTAGGTGGTGGGGAGAATTCCCTTGACTTCTTTATAGGTGTCTTTTGGGATTCAATTTCTTTTTGTTTTGGGTTAAACAGTTTATTGAGCATCTTAAGCTTGGAACAAATACAGGCAACCTTATTAAGGAAGCTGATTTTGGTACACACCCTCAAAACAGAACTGACTGTCAAAATGCCTTTTCTTTTGAATGATTTTGAAATGGCTGACCGTAACAAAAAAATGCTCCAGAACAGAAAAAATGTGTTTTTTACTGTAGCCTCTTGGAAATTTAGACTTTTTTGTGATCCATTTCCAGCTGTGGAGTCTTTACTCCCATTCACATTACATGTAGCCCGTTTAAGTGTCAAAGTGGTGATCCTAGAGGAAGAGACCAATTCCAGTTGTAGTAATGTGTGTATTAAGAGTATGCCTACACTCAGCAAGAATTTACCAGTGCTGACTCAGAACAATTGCTATGGCCTGTTCCTGTGTGTGGTGCCACAAACTCAGAGAACATCAAATCAACCTGATAGACTTGAGGTATTCTAGATAAACCAACAGTTAACTCATTTAAAGTTAGATTGGGGGGCTGTTTACAACAGTGTGACAACGGCAGCGGAAAACAGTCAGCAGTCTTGTTCATCAGTGCTTGGTATTTGATGTGGAGTTTCACAAGATTGTAAAGTTAAGCTGTGTGTCTTTCCTTATTGCAAAGAATGGATACTAGAGACACTGCTTGCTGAAGGAGGTTATTGCTCTGCAATTTGATGAACCTAGACCTCCAGTTGCATTATTTTTTTCCAGAGCTCTGCAACTGCTAGGTAATCCTCTCTCCAGGGCACCAAAAGAGAAGTCAACAACTGAGACACATTCTGTTAGAAGTTGATGTACTGAGTTTTTCACTAATTTAGCATGTGCTAAATTAGTGAAAAAATAGCCTTGAGTTCCCTAAGGATAGTTTGGGTGGGTATATGAAAGAGTCTAAGCAAAATGTCAGACGGTGATCTGGATGTGTTCAGGAAAGGTCATGTGCATTGCCAACATTAAGTATTTGCTTAGGGAATCGACCTGTGTGAGAGGGCGTGACAGTGGAACTACATCTGTTACTTTTTGCCATAAGTTGACATTCATTTCCTAAATTAATTAAATCTTAGTAATAAGTCTCTCCTAAGAACTGTTAAACTTAGGGTAGAGTTGTCCACTGTCCTATGTTGGTACTTTCTGGTGTGCCATATATTCACCAGTCCTGCATGTTTGTTTTTAGTTCATGACTTTTTTTTTTCCTTTGACAGAAGACTTCTGCAGGCTTCCTATTCTACTGTAAGGTATTTGTGGAGAGTGGCATGGTGTAGGATAGGAAAATTTACCTGTGCATATCTGAAAATGTCCATTGTGAAATGGAAATTTCAGTTGATATAGATTAATTTTCCTATCCTGGAAATAGTAGAAATAGTAGAAAATACTTCTAAGCTTTATTTATAGTTTGCTATGTTTTAATGAAAGTCCTTGTGTATGCTACTTTCTGTCATGATGACCAAAGTTTGAGCATTTGTTTCTGGAAAATAAAGCATGTTTGATCTTTTTAAATTTTTTTTTTCCCCTGTGTGTTTTGCAGTACGTGTCAGTGTTGAGCAATACTTGTAAGTTCAGAGTAGTGGTATGTGTTAGGGAAAGCAGAGATGCGAGGTACTGAGGAGCAGATACAGCGTTTGTGATGCATGTAACAGGACAAGTAGCCTGAGAGAAATCCTTGAAGCTGGGACTGGGGTGATTGGGAAGAGATGAAGTAAGTATGGAAGTGTCTGGGTTATACCCATGGGACACAGATCGCTGTAAGTGTACTGTCAAAGGGAGTAACAGCAGTGCTGCTGAAGGCTTCCTTCTTGAGGAATTAATTAGCTTGAGGGAGGAAAAGATGCGCTTCAGTTACTGAAGGCCCTCTAAAATCCATTGACTGGATGAGGACCCATGCAGATAAAAAGAACATGTTTCTGTTTTCAGGCCTTTTGGCAAGTTTGGGAGCATTGAAGACCTAAGACTTGATTCTCCAGATTACTCAGTTGGCAGCAAGTTTTGCTGTCATTTACTGGAGGAGATTTGATGTCTGTGTGTGGAAGTAAGGATTAATGTATGGAAGTTCTGTGCATGCCCTGAACCTCCTTCTATCACTGGACCAAAGAGGAGAAAAACTTCTCAGTTTAGCAGTTTGGAAACTGTAATATTTTTTTGCAAAGGACCCTTTCAGAAATGACTTGAAGATTCTATTTTCTTTGGTAATTTGACAGTGAATTACTTTTAAAAAGAATAGTTTGCTTGCCTAGACAAACAAAGTTTAGATTATTCTTTAAATAATTTGCAGTGCTGCAGTTTAAACAGGTTTGATGTTAAAGAATCTGAGCTGTGGGGGTGTTTTTGATGTAATTATTTTTTGTGAAAACCTTTTGTGGGAAATAAGAGAGGTTAGCTGCCTGTATGTTTGGGTTACATGGCAAGACTGTTCCCTGCATACTTACACTAACATGCCATCGCTGTAAAGACATCTGTAATCCATTTGTTACGATTGCCTTACCTGTGAGATGTTAGAACAACTTGTGCATAAATAACAGTACTCTAACACAAGTGTGTGACTATGAGAATACAGCTTGTTTTGTTAGGAATGCAGAGAATATATGTAGAGGTCATGCATTAGTGTGCCATGTTAAATTAATCCTTAGGATATTTACCCAATCTAGGGGAAACATAATTTTCACTGTTTTTTAAACCACTCTTCTCACTTGTTTAATACTTCTGACAGAAGCACTCTTACTGTGTTCAGGAATTGCTTTAGTAATTTTGATTTTAATCTTTATACTGTCTGTGTGTGCAATTTTTCTTTCGCAGATGGGAAATCCTTTGGTCCGAGGCACCTACAAAGGTGAATGGTCCTCAGGCTCGTCAATTCACACCTTGTATCAAACAGATAAACTTTCCCACAAACTTAATCCGACTGGAAGTGAACAGCTCTCTTCTTGATTATTACACTGAATTGGATGCTGTAGTACTACATGGTGTGAAAGAGAGACCTGTACTTTCACTTAAGACTTCGATGATTGACATGAACGATATTGATGAAGATGAGGATGAAGAGAAATACGGCTGTGGAATGGACACCCTTAATAAACAGTTCAGCATTGTTACCCTCAGGGAATGGCCAACTAACGGATATTTTGATAAACTGCCTTATGAGGTACAAAAAGCATGTTTATACTTGGTGTATTTGCTTTGATTGTCAAGGGTGCAAAGGTGCTTTATAGGGTACTGGTCAAGACTATTTTTCTTCCAGTTTAGAGTTCTGCATTCCTTTGTGAATCTTTTGTGGTTACTGTATAGTTATGCCTGAATTATGTGAATCTGACTACTTCCATGGATGGATATTAGCAAACTGATTAGCTGGTATTTACATAGTTATTGCACTTTTATTTCTCAAGAATCTGTCCACTCACACAACAGTTTTTACACCAGTTATTCTAGCCTTGAATTTCTAGCTGTTGAATTTAGAAGTTTCTGGCAGTTTTCCAGCAGTTTTAGTCCTTGTGCTTGATAAAGATGATGTGTAAAAGAGATATGAAAAGATAGAACCAAGATCTGGGAGTGGAAAAAATTTGTAACAGGCTAAAAGTTACTTTTTCTGTTATCGCTCTTACAAAACCCCACAACTTTGTTCTTGAAACTCCCATAAAATTTTCATCTCATTATGAAGTAAGCTGCTTCCATCCAGTTAAGTTCTGATTCATAGTGCGGGTGAAAAGTGTTATAGCTGGACTTCTGCCTTGATTTGATGTTTGCTACTTTTTGTTCTATCATTAGCACAGAAAACAGTTGTGAGGAAACTCCTTTCATATCCCCTGGCAGTGGGGCAGTAGCAAGTGTGCTCAGAGTCTGTGTAGATAAATATTTTCTTTCCTGTAATTTCCAGTATAATGAGGTTGTGAAGTATGATTGCTGAACATTGTGTGCAGGCCAGAAAATTCTCAGTGGGATGTAGTCATTTATGGAGGGTAGTACCCTAGCTAGAGTAAGAAATGAGACATGAAATAATCAGCTTCACCTCTCCTGAAATAAACTGAGTTTGCACATAGTGGAAGAGAGCCTTTACTTGCCTGTCAGACCTCTGGACTTGGACAGAGACATGATTGTTCCTGCTCTTCAGTGTACTGCAGTCTGGCAAAAGAAGCTGGTGTTTTACTGCGGTAACTCATCAAATGCTTAAAGGCTTGATTCAAACTCGCTTTTGAAAGCGAAGGGAGGATGGTGGGAGATGCTGTCACAGATTGCAGGGCATTTTCAGAAATACATGATTTAATCAAATGGTATTTTGGTTTTGTCACATCTTCTGTCTCTACCCCAGTTGGGCATGTGAAGGCCATGGTTGGGTGACCATGTGCCCTAGTAACCTGCAGAAGTTTGCTGTGCTTGGAAAGAAGAAAGAGAGGAAGAGAATGTAACAGCTCTCTCCATCCTCCTGTGTATTTATCTTCTCTTCGGAAGTGGAATAATAAATGAGGATAGTAACTTCATCCCGAGTTAGCTCTAGTGGTGTTTTTTTCCCCAGAGTCCATATAGTGTTTAATATATTTTACTGTCAGTGCTGAGGTAAAGTAAGTACTTTGCATATGCAAAGGTGCAGTTGATTCAAGAACATCTTAAAACGTATCACTGTTTGAAAATTTGAAAATGTGTTGGTTTTAGTCATTCAAAGAAATTAATTATAGAGAAAACTTGATTTAAATTTTGGAAGTGTAGTTTGAAAAGGCTGGATAAATTGATTTGTAGTACAGTAGACTACCAGAGAGATTGATTAATCTCTTTTCTGTTCCATGATTATATGTATTAACGTTATAATTTAGAAAGTATTTGATACTCCTGTGAACTTCTGCCTCCACGTACTTTATTGTGCTTTTCTGCTTTCCTGTTTGCTTCCTTTTTTATCCATTTTTTAACATGTTTGGTTTCATTAATGCATTTATATGGTCTATCAGTACCAAGCACATTTTTTTTCTTCTGTTTTGATTTAAAGAAATTGAAAATATGGGTGGAATATTTATCAGAAAACTACAAAACATTAATTCTGGACTGGTTTTATAATACTAGAAATCCCTGTCTCCTGCTTTCTTAGTCCAGCTGGAAAGTTTGGGTATCAGAACAACAAAAATGTTGTACTTAGTAGTAAGACCTTTTTTTACTGCATCAGATATGGGAACAGTACTGTGCACACTGTTTTCAAGACTGACAAGTGTCAGATTTTTCTGGGAAGTGTTCGAACCTTGTAATGATGAAGTAAGGCAACTGCTGATTCCTTCCAGTTTTGATTGATACATTACATGAAAAACTGTATCTTTTTATATGTTTGTGTTGACTGTGAACGTTTAACTGTCCTTAGTCTTCATACATATGCCTATTCTTTGAGCTATTTCAGGTTTTTTCATACTACCCTCCATAATTCACAAAATACACAGGCTGAATAGTCTTCTGTGCTAATCTTAAGCAGCAGTTCCTCTAGCCTTTGTTTTACCTTCATTTTCTTTCTGAAACTTTCATAGACTATCCTTTCATAGACTGTGTTGTTATTCAGAATGACATTAGGAATGGCTGCAGTGTGAGCTCTAAAAACATTTTAAGAGTCCAGAGTGCTCCTGCCAGCAAAAGAGAAAAATGCTCAACTCCTGGGGCACAGATTTCCTTAGAAGAAAGTGTGATATCTTGGATGAACTAGGTGAGAGAATTTTACTTCCCTGCTCATGGACAGTGTTAACCAGCAGTTAGTAGCTATGAAGTACTTATACTATCATCTGTTCACCAGAACTACCTTTTTTCTAGGAGGATTTTCTAGGAGACGCTTCATATCCTTGTCTGTCTTCCCAGTTACCTTTGACTAACTTGTACTGCTTGTAAAGTGGAAGGGGGAAGGCCTTAGTCCTAGCAGACTTTGCAGGAATGTTTGAGACCTGAAGGCCTGAACAAATTAAAAGCCTGTGAGAAAGGTGAAGAATACCTGCCACAACATACCTGTTGTGCAGTCTGAGACTCACCAAGATGTGCCAGGTACCACGAACCTAACTTTTGTTCTCCATAGAGAAGAGTCAGGAGAAATACTGCATGCTGCTGTCCAAAAGATTTTTTTTTTTAATATAAATTTCGATACAAAAAATACAACATCTTTGTCATTCCTTGAAGCCAATTTTTCCTAAAGCTGCCTACAAGATTTATGAGCTGTTCATGTCTACTGGGGAAGTGAAATTCACCGCTAAATGTGGATTTGGCACCTATGTTCTGGGAAAATGGGTCTTGAATGTAAGATCTGCATCCCTTAAATGATACTTAGAAGAGTCGAAGCAATAAGTATGAGCATTTTTTAAGTGTCATACACTTTTTTCCCTCAACAGTAAACTACTTATATCTTTCCAGAACAAATATTTGTAGGCTTTCAGATCAGCAAGATTTTATGCCTCTCTTTGGAAAGAGAAACTCATGAGGGTCTTAAAAGCTGTCTTAACAGCTAATAACTATATGGCACAAGATTTCCTTCAGATAATAGCCAGTACACTTCCAGTTGCTACAGCAGACTAGACTCTGAACAATGGCACATGGAGAAGATCTCTCCAGCTTTAGCCCCCCTGGAGTTTCAGTTACTTGATTGTGCAGTCTGTCAGTAGGATCCTTTTCTGTTCGTTGACTCAGGAAGGGGCTTAAAGCCTTTACAGCCTTCCATTGCTGAGAGTATCAGAACCTATAGCCTGGTGATGTAAAGCCCGCTCTGCCAAAGCAGAGTGGAATATAGGAAAGAGAGACTTTTTAAATGGTTGTGTTCTGTGAAGCAGTTGCAAGATCCACTTACATGTGGACTATTAAACGTGTATGTATTTGCTGCTGCAAACTATAGGATCATGGAGCTAAGGACTGTGTTCTCTTAAACTATTTTGGGGAAATGTCAGAAGCCCAAGAATACCATCCTCTCCTTCCTGCCTTCTCTCTTTGCCTTTTTGTGCACATATCCTTTGTCCTTTATCTGAACATGTCTTAGTATCAATTCTAATTAGAGTCCAAGCTGTGGCAGTTCTAGCTGCAGAATGAAAAAAAATTGCAAGTCATTTGTTTGCATGTTTCTGAATGAGTGGTTTGTATAGGCCAACGTATTTTCATATTGGACTCATGTTGAAGAACTGAAAGAGGAAATCTGTAAAAAGTGCAGATATTCTAGGTTTGACCAGTGTCCAAGCATTATTTTCTGACCAAAGCAAGTTCTACATTATTATGTTCTAGTCACAGAAAGTATTTTATTTGTTACAAATAGTTATTGCTTGCTGTTAGTCAGCAAAAAAAGCTTAAAAAATGCTAGAGAAGCTTTTGGATAGGTAAGTACTATTAGTAGCTATGCCATTGGTAAAGTTTTACCACGTGTATTTAAGAGTGTGATGGAGATCCTGTCTGAGCTAATAAGTGAACTTTGCAATGGGTGGGATGTCTG
Source organism: Athene cunicularia (assembly GCF_003259725.1). Lineage (NCBI taxonomy): Eukaryota > Metazoa > Chordata > Aves > Strigiformes > Strigidae > Athene > Athene cunicularia. Next base: position 44,598,797 of record NW_020799097.1, on the reverse strand, counting down.
TTTTTTTAAGATGCTATATTTTTTAATTGATAATTCACAATATATGTGTATATATAAGATGCTGCAATCAGGGACTATGATGATAAAACACACACGCATCAGTTACGAATCAGGATAATTTTTGTGCTCAAATACCACACAATGAATTTGTATACTGCCATTTGTTGAATTGTGGAGAGTTGTGATTTGGAAACCTCCAGTTTTTGGAAGTTCTCATTGCAGTGGGTGTTGATCTTGCTGCATCTCTACTGCTATTATGTGCCATGTTTGCCCTGGAAGTAGGAGAGAAGGTACTTTTGTACTTTTGGTCCATCGTAACTTAAAAAGACAATTGGTGTTTTATAAATTATATTTTGTTTTCTTCTTTATACTCCTTTGTATTGCTTTTCCAATAATCTAGGGTGTTTTTTACTGATGTTATAAGAAAGTGTAAAACAATAATGGTTGCGTAATTTTTTATAAATGCAGAGTAAAACCAGCTGTTTGTGAGAAACTATGTTATAAAATTAGTTTTCAAAGCAAATAATTCTGCAGCATTCTTGGAATCACCATGAACATGGCATAGCACAATACAGCACATCATGTCACATACTTATTATGGTATCAAATTGTACTTTATGCTAGGATACACATACATAAAAACCAAATTTCTGACAGACACTAGATTCCAGACTAATGGTGATTAATGGATATTAGCCTGTAGGTTTGGAACCTGTTATTTTTGTTCAATCAAAAGCCTGAAAAAAAGCAGTTTGTATCTTAATGTCACAGTAGTGAAATTTCATTGTATTTTTTTCATTCTAGATGAAGTAGTATAATTTCACTAACAAATAAAGAAAGATTATTTTTTCTGATTAAGATGTTCACGTGATAAGAGATTTCATCTCAGGTGTGAAAAGATTGCAACATGCTCTATGTTATGAAGTACTCATTGAAGTCATCAGTTAGTGTGGAGGGACACTGACAAGGCATTTATAGTGTCATTCACCATTATCTTTACTGCTCACAAGTTACAAAATAACTTTTTTTTTTTCCATTGAACAAAATTTGTATTACTTTGTTTTTATCAGACATTATTGCACCACATTGTGGACATAAATTTAGCTAGCTGTGCAGCCTTTATCGCTGAGCTCTCTGCTCTAGAAGACTTACTAAATAAGCATGGGAAAAATCTAAGGAGAGAGACATTCTTAAAATAGGTATTTAGGTGGCTTGCATAGTGTGGAATCGCTGAAAGACTACAAAATAGTTTGAAGCTGTCAGAATATTTAAAATTATTTGAAGTTAATTGATGGTCTTAAAAAAATAGGTATATGTTTAGGTATCTACTATTAGAATGACAAAACTGTGTTAAGCAACTTTTAAGCTGAAGTATGGATTTGAGCCAAACCAAAATCAAGATAACTAAATTGGGATTACATCTATGTTAGCTCCTAGCTATTTTGCTCTTTCTCAGATACCAAAATGTCAACAACCTAAATGTCAGTTGGGAGCAAATTTTGTTGATGATAGTATATTAACTGCAGTTATTATATATGCTTTTTTTTTTTTATATATGTTGCTGTCACATTGCAATGTCTACACAGATTCTCTTTATCAAACTGAGGTGAGAGTTCCAGGCACCTGCAGAGACAAAAAGCCCAAGCTGTTTTTAGGGGAAAGGAGGAGCAAGGAGGAGGGAAGGGTTGAAATCAAGCTTTGAGAGAAACTGGAGTATATGCAAACACTCTATTTTGGCACTGGAGTTGAAGTTGAATTTTCTGAAGAGTCGTAAATCGTGTTTGAAATCCAAATACTAAATCTGGAGCTGAGTAGGAAGTAACATTTTTCATTTTGCAGGAAGTTGGATTGTTTTCTTATTTCTTCTCTTTCAAAAATGAAGGGGGGAGGAGGGGAGGCGGAAGCTAGCTGCATAATAAACTGGTACACTGGAAATGCAATCTGTTTGGATCTCACAAAAAGCTTCATTTTCATTTTATGTCAAGCATTTTATTCTGATTTTTGGCGGGTTTGTCTTACGAATCCTTATAAAACATTAAAATGAAACATGGTATTTTGAAAGGGCCACAGGACTCTTCAGTTTAAGATGATTTGTGTGGTTTTTGTTGTTGTTTGTTTGGGGTTTTTTTAATTTACACTGATTCATTTCAGCAAGTTATTGTGTCCCACTCTGCTTGAAAATACTTAGTCAGTTTTGGTTATATAACTTGAGGACAGGTGCTTATAACTGTTAAAGACAGCCCTGGTAAACATTAATTTTTAGATTTCATTTTTTCAGTGTGTTTTTCTCTCAGTTTCTAAGCCAAAAGATTTTTTTTTTGTGGAGCTTTTTTGTATTTTCTAAAGTGAGTATTTATGTGTCTGTGTGGTGATCTTCCTTTAGGAAGGAAAACACAACATGATAGGAGATGAAGTGTATTTCTTAATTTCTGAGTGACATAAGTCATTACAAAAACACGTATGGTGGTTTCATTCTGAAGCTGAGATGATTCAGTCTGATAAAGGTAGAAGGGGGCTTTGCCTTTCATATTTGATTCTGGCCTAGAACAGAAATTCTCTCAAAGTATTACAGCAACAAAGAGATTACTTTGTAAAAGAAGATCTGAACATGTTGGAATTTTTACCTAGTTGTATAGTCCAGCATGGATGAGAGAGGATATAAGGTAGAAGATGAAATACTGATTTTTTTATTTTTTTTTTAAAAAGCAAGAGGGTAGAGGAATAAATCTGAAATCAGCTCAAGGTGTGAGGAAACTGGAACATGGTATGGTGTTTCCATGTACTGTGCAAAAATGCTACCATTTTAAAAAGCAAATCCGAAGAAAGAGGATGACAATTCAGTGTTCTGATCAACGACAGTGTAGACATTGTGAAGTGATATATGTAAACATAGTGTTTACATATATATCACTGTTTAAATTAGCATGGGTAAAGAAACTTCTAATATGAAAGCTTCCTGTCATTTTCATATGCTGATCTACTTTTTCCATTCTTGTTTAATGTTGTCAAATTGAGAAGGCAGTGCAGTCCTATTTAATAGTTAATCAATGATTTATTTGAGAAGTTACTTATAAGTAAAAAGATTTACTTTTCTTTGAAGTTAGAGGATCTTTCTTATTCCTTTGCAGTTTTTCCTTAACATTTCAAGTGCTATATGACCATTTGTGACTTTTTTTTTTGTTTTTAATATAGCTCATCCAGTTGATTTTGAGTCATCTTACAGTACCAGACTTGTGTAGACTAGCGCAAACTTGTAAGCTACTATATCAACATTGCTGTGATCCTCTACAGTACATTCATCTCAGTTTACAACCTTACTGGGCAAGGATTAATGACACATCTCTGGAATACCTTCAGTCTCGCTGCACTCTCATCCAGTGGCTGAATTTATCTTGGACTGGAAACAGGGGAGCCATCTCTGTTTCTGGATTTAGCAGGTCAGTGCTAAACATACAGATGTATTTTGACAAGCTCTGTTTGCAGAGCTGCTACACAATAGTTTCACTAAGTATTTGAAACTTTATCAAAAGACAAGAAATGTCTTTGATTTACTATAAAGAGTGTGATTGTTGTGATGTAGAAAGAAAAACCAGTTAAACCAGTAATAGATACTGGATACAGCAGTGGATGTCCATTTCAGTATGTGGAGTCTACATTTGCCAAACTGCTTATGACTGAAAGACTTCTTCCAGGGAGACCAGTGTTTTGCTTTCTCCCTGGCTTCTAAAAGACTCCTCAAGCTGTGAAAAGTCTGTCTCATGAAGAAAATGTTTGTGGTTGTTCTTTGTACAGATGAGTCATCAGTAGGACTGTATTAGAAAGGCTGTGGTAATAAACTGATTACAGTGCATGCTTACAAGGTATGGGCCCTAAGTAATCACTGGAGTGCAATGTAAATGCAAATATTTTCATAAAAATGATTTAGAACATTAGCCCCGTTGGGAAACAGGGGGCTTGCATGTGCATCTTCCACTGAGCTGAAAATATGACTGTGCTGTAGGTCATTAAAATAGCAAATTCACAGGGATTCTTCACTGTATAACAGTCATGTTCTCTGCTTTAACGTATCATTTCTTGCTTCTTTGCTCGTTTGCATTAGTTAAACAGCATCTATCAATGCATTTCATTTAAGCAAAGATTGCTGCTTCAACTAAGAGGTAATCAGCAACAACAGGTGAAAGCAGAACTTGATCGATAAGAAACAGAAATGTTTACTATATCTAAAGAAAATTGTTCTAACTCATTGGTTTTTGGAATAGAAAGGTTAAATATTCAAACATTTTCTTTCCTTTGGTGCCTGGGTGCCTTCCCTGGGGAAGTGAAATAATTTGAAGAAATACTTCGTCAAGACAAGAATGTAACTTTTTTCCTGACCTTCCAGTATAATCCAAGCACCCTGTGCTCTTCTGTGCTGTTTGGTAGAAAAAGGAGATAGACATCAGCTAGTTGTTGAATGGGATACAACCATTCCTCCTAAATTTGGATTTCATATTACATACATTATGCGGAGGATAAATATGCCAGCTTTAATTAAGAATTCAACTCTCAAATTGTAAGTGCTTGCTTTCTGATGCTCAGCCATTAAATCTGTCTTTCTAAAACTTAAAGTGTGTGCATCTTCATGGCAATTTTTTTATGTTCTTTTTTTTTTTTTTAACATACAGTGAGGCTAAAAATTTTTGTACTCTTTAATGAAATGAATGTCCAAATCCAGAGAATTACAAATTTACAGCTCTGTCATTTCTGACTTTCGGTTAGTTGAAAACGTGTTTATTGCTAATGACTTTTTTTACTTCTGTGCTGATCTGATAGCAGTGCTTACATGTAGCCAGCATTTCTAAAATTATAAATATTCATTGTTTGACTATTAATAATCTGTGAATAAACATGGTCAATTTATATTCATTATAGCAGATGTTATTTATTTATAACAAGGGGAAAAAAGAGTTCTTGAACATTTGATACAATTGTGAAGTTACCTCTGTTTCTGGAAGAAAATTTCTTGGAAGAAATACATTCAGTCTGGGAATGGGAGATGCAGTTCAATTGTAAATTTTTGTAACAAAATGGTAAGCTAAATAATTTTCAGGTATGACCTAAGCTCAGAATTTTCACCTCTGAATCAAAAATCTCCACTGTAACTGGGTCTGGTTTTGAAAGTTCTCTTTCCTAATATAGAAATAATTTTGCAACTCTTTGTTTTGTAGTAATGTGTTTTCTAGTAAATTTTCCAAACAGAAATTTTCCTTTTGACATTCTTCATCAGCTAGTTTGTCAAATTTGCTATCCTTCATGAAAGGAAAATTTGCTGCTCATTTTCTATGGAAGTATCTATTAATACAGGAGATTTATTAGAACAACACTTGCTTTTCAAAAGCATTAATGTAACATTTTCTTCCAGAAAATGTCTTCCTGGTAAGGAATATTGCTCCTCAAAGGAGAAATCTGTCAAGTAATGTTTTTTGTTCTGTTGCTCTGGCTGTTGTTAAGATACCACCGCCATGTGGATATTGCAGCATCCAGGACATGTAGTCATGAACTCCCATAATTTCTTCCTGTTGAACTTCTAGATGTTCCTCACCTAGGAGGAACTTTTGGGACATATTACCCAAAACAGAGTTTCCAAAGCATTGAGGTATTTCGACTTTCCTAGGAATTCTGTTTCACACTTAAATTTTCTTTCCAGTTTATTTTTCAGAATGAGTGTTGCAGTGGAGGTTCTCACTTGGCTGGGGAGAGTGCATCGCTGCTTTTATCAGTTACCTATGGATGTTTACTGTTACTGAAAACTTAATCACATTTTCAGACTGTAATGGTCCTTTGCACAAATTAAATACTTAAGTATTCCTGTCTGTTTCTGTACCTAACAGAAGACATATGCCACTGCATTTATTAGTGTAAAATCTTCTCTTGCTGCCTACTGCATGAATGTTTCTGAACCAGTTAGTTAATATCTCTTTATCCTGCTCTCACTGGGTCCCTCTCTGGTCTTGGTATTCTCTATTTCTTTCTGCAAAGGAAATCTTAAAATAAGGCAGTGAGGTGTGCCTGTAGAGCACCAAGCTGTGCATGTTTTATTTTGGATTTAATTGGTGAGAAAGTCTTCTTGTAACTTGAGGTTGAGTTCAAATGACCCTCAACTGCTTGTTCCAATACTTTAGATTTATAAATTTTGTGGAAGTTGCTGCATAAGAGACCAGGAGTGGCTGTCAAGCCAACTGCTTGTAGGTGCAGAGAATTCTGCCTATGATTTATAACAATTTGAAGGACTCTGTTATGTTGTTTTTAAAAGGTCAATCTGTATTTGTCAATTCAAGGAGAAAAAAACATTATTAGCTAAATGAAATTTGTAAATAACTTCACAAACACTACAAATTGCTGCAGTATAGAAACGGCAAAATGCTAAAACCAAAATACCTTATCCTCATAGATAACAGAATTTCACTTTTACAGGGCCTGGTTTTTATTTTGTTTTCTTTATTTTTGCACTTCTCTCAGCATTTGGTGTTATAGTTGGCACTGTTGAATTCAAAGCTGGTAGTTTCATTCTTACAACTATGCAGTTTAGATTATGATTTTTGCAAGTCAGGGCATGTTTAAATGCTACTCATGCTTGAATACTTTTTTTTGAAAATATTTCGAAAATGTTTTTATCTGTAGTTTCTACGACAGTCTTAAATGAAGTAACTTGTGTAAATTTGTGTATTGCTTTAAAAGGTTCATATAGACATGATTGCAAGAAATAATTGAAAATATATATTTTCTTGTAAAAATGTATTAAAGTAGGAAATTTTTTAAAAGAGTAATTTTAAGAAATGTGGCTGAAGCAAATACTGTATTATCATGAGAAGATAAAATGCTTCAGGCATATGAACATCCCGAGGCAAAGCTGAAGGTATTTTAACTTATTGATAGCATCTACTCCTTAGGGCTAAAAATGACTATCATAAATTTTTCATTTCAGCATATAATATAAATTAACTAAACTTTATCGTTCAGATTGAACTAGAAGTATACGGAAAAGTGAAAGACAAATGAAATGAGTATCTGTGCAGTCTCAAGTGTCTGGAATGCAAAGTGGCAGGGAATAAACAAAGATTTCTCAGCAAGCATTATATAAGCAGTGCTGCTTTTCTCTTGACATTAGAGGTACGGTGGATTTTTTTTTTGTGCCAGGGGAATATCAGTGTGGGAGGGTAAGACCTATATAGGAACAGTGAGGCAAGTTGGCTGAAGGTATATGAAATATCGAGATGCTGAATAAATGCTCTGAAGTTTAAACAGTTAAAGGACAATGACAGTTTAAAAACAGAGTTCTGCATGTAGATTTCTTTGTATCACAGATAACGTCACTAGCTTGGTTAAATTCTTCTGCTCGGAATATCTGAGTTATTAGGAATTTTTATTTCTAACATTTTATACGTTGAAAATGAATTAAGTGTTTTATTTTCAGGTTAGTGGTGCAGTGTTTGCATGTCAAGCACATCCAGGAATATTTCTTTAAACAATTTTGTTAATGTTTGAGGGCTTTAGTTACTGTTAAGAGGTGTATTTTGACAACATCTAACTTGGTGACACTTTGCTACAAACCAGACTAGCAGGAAGGTCAGAGAAATTACTGAAACACACATCAAATAGTCACAGAAAATAGGAGTAATATGTGACTTTATGGGGATTTTCAATTTAAAAATCATGTGTCTCACTTCATTTTCTACAGGTTTTTTTAGGAAAACCTAGGGTTACTGTAACTGAGATTAAGTAATGAAATTTGTTGTGCATGTTTTTATTGAAATAGTTAATCTATGTTGAGAAAAGCCCAAGATCAGGTATTTAATTTTCTCCCTATTTACATGCAGTGTTTTAAGGTTTGCTGATGCAAACAAAAAAGCATAATACATGCTAGAATAGAAATTAACATTGTAACTATTATAACAGTTTAGAGGAAGGGAGATGACTTCATTTTAAAAGAAGAATGATTTTGCTCAGTCTCTCAAGCATGCACTTGGATACACCAAGACAACTGAGACGTGTGTCCAAAGTGATTAGTCTAGCGTGTGGTCTCACCATCCTGTGCCGCCTGTTCTTCATCTCCTAATCCGCGTGTCGTGAGAAACTGCACATACGTATGTTCAAGGATCTCAGTGACCTGCTAATCTGACTTATACCAACACACTCTGCTCTACCAGCCCTTGCATTGCCATTTGTTCTTTCTCGTGCTTCTAGACCTGTGTGTACCCATTTGTTCTCTAGTCATACCAATCTTAACACTTCTATTACAGTTATCTCTACTAGATGCTGCTGCTGTCGTGTAACACAGCAGTCCTTAAAGGAAAAGCATCACCGTGAATATAAAAATATCTGAACATCACCTCAAGAATTACATTAAAATGTAATTCCTCAAACCACTGGATTAAATACAAGACTGTAACTGCAAAGCAGGTTGAGATTATGAAATCCTTTGCTGAGTTTGTGTGAGTAGTCATATAAATAGAATGACAGTAAGAAAGAGAACACCTCAAGATCTTAGAAGTGAGATGAGGAAGAATGAAATCCAAATGGTTTTTACATTATTCTTGTCCGGTGGAAGGCTCTGGAAAGCAGGACACCTGAGTAGCTTGAAATACTGGTTCTAGGAGGATCTACCAAGGAAAGCTAGGCAAATGAGGCAGTACTATTTCTGTCAAGTAATGGATTTGGATGCTAGCATAAGGTAATACTACAAGAGAAAGTACTAAAGAAAAAAAAAATCTATCCAGCCCTATGTTGTTCATAAAGGGAAATTGCTTCCCCACTCCCCACTCTTGGACACCAGATTCAGTGATAGTCATATGTCAATGACTACAAAATGAGTAACTGATTTTCATTCAAAATCTTTTTGGTAAAATCGGCATGATTGAAACCTGTTGGGATAATTGTACTAAAGGTAAATAGCTATTTGTTTAGGAAGGATGAGTAGATGGGAGACAACTGGACTGTGATCCTCGTTTGTTGTAGAGTTTTCAGTAACTTTCAACCATGGGATATTGAGTAAGTGAGGATCATTATGCTAAGAGTGAAGTGTAGGCTTTGGATCCATTGCAGTTCCATTAGAAACCACTGGATCAGATGTGATGTGTTCAGTACCTGCATAAGTGTATATCTAAAGGTATTTTGAGAATTTTGTTTGGGAGATTTTATGCAGCCAGTTCTGGTATGAAGATTTCTGTTTCTTGTACCTTGATATTTTAATTTTGGATTATCTTTGGCTCATGGGATATTCTTACAACACAGACATGAATTACAAGATTGGAAGTTGTTCTAAGTGACCTCATGATCATGATGGATTTAACATCAGCATGAGCAAATAGGGTCCTAACTGCTAATAAAAATATTTGGTGTTTCAGAAGGATTTCACTAGAACCAACTTACTTCCCTGAAACTGAAGTGGGGTGAAATGAGCAGCAGTTCTTGAGAGCAGGCAGAAAGTGGTGGAAAATGAGATTGCTCTTTTCATTAAAAAAACCACTACACCCCCTGCCCCCCAAACCAACCAAAAAAAAAAAAAAAAATCCTACCCAAAAAAACCCCAAAACAAACCCCCAAAAAACAACCACCAAAAAAAAATATGCCTGAAATGCTGTGGTCTAGAATGAGAAGTATAGAAAGAAAGGCCCAATCCGTTGTCTAGCAAAATAAATGTACATGTTCACATTATTCTAGCTTTAGTCATATTTCATAACAAACATGAAGGGATGAAGGGAAATCACTTCAGAAATTGTGCGTATAAAATTGATAGTAAAAGCTAAACTAAAGGGATCGATGACTGTGCAGAAAGGCGGAGAGACTAAAAACAGGAACTAGTCAGTCCTCACTGATTAAAGGAGAGGTATGTGAAGAAATGTTGATTGAAGTAAAAGGTGCTTTTTTGGGGTTTACTTGTTTTCAAATGAGTTAAGTCATAGCCAGTCATCCAGTGCCTGTTAAGTTTCAGAACTGTGAAGGCCATGCCACATTTGTTCTGAAACCATGAGAACCCACGTTCTACCTTGCCATGTGGCTTTGGAGATCCATGTAAAAAGACGTTAGCAAAAACCTCTGTCCTGAGCAGCCTGTTAATTGCAAACAAAGATTGGGGTGACTTGGTTGTTCAGAGAACTCTAAAGTTCTGCCTAATGTTCTCTGCCCTGTGCTATTTGGTGACTTCCTCAAATTCCTTCACTTTCTGTGCATCGCTTCAGGCCTGTCAGCTCGTTCTTGTACTCTGCTGCATGTCCCTCATTTCCCTTACCTTTCTGTTTAATGTCTCCTAAATAAGCTTTTTCCAAAAAGGCAGCAAAGCCATTAAGTGCAATTCTCACTGCTGTGCTTACTCTGCTTGTGTGTTTCAAGTGTAATGAATTTAAATAAAACGTTATGAGGATAACAGCTCCTTGAGCTGGTAAGCCTGGAGTTCGCCAGGTCTAGGGGGTTAACTGAGTGTTTCCCTGACCTGGTAATGTTAACTTTTAATAGTCTTAGAATGAGTAAAGTGTTGATCTGTACCAACATTTTTAATAGCCAGTCCCTGTTAAATTATATTGGCAGTTAGCCTAACATCCATTATTGTAATGGAGTAATTCATAAAATATTTATCTGTTAGCAAATTAAAAGCTGGAAGTATAATAAGTGGCGATTGACAACATTTTATGGAAAATATCACCATTCAAACAAACGTTATAATTTGTTGTTGAAAGAAGCTGTGTGAATGTATTGTTAAAGCACTCATTAAATAGAGGAATTGGTTAATTGGTAATCAGCAATGAATCCATATGTATCTACTCGGATTTCCAGGGGACTTCCATCCTGTGTTTCTCCATGGCAGTGTTGAACTCTGTTGCTAGTCTACAATAGTAGTTTAATGTTTTAATACCTGATGTTAATTGTTGCAAATGGTCATGTTACTTTAGCTCTGACGCTCCCATAAGAAGGTTTACTAGTCTAGGTGAATTCTCTGTATCTAGTATGAAAATAGCAAAGAAGTGCTCGGTGTTTGATTGAACTCTGATTTTACAGGCTAAAATAGATTCTAAAGAGAGACTGTCGTTAGACAAAAAGAGTGGAAGAGTAGATTTGAAGGCCATACTTGGCAGAACCCCTGTGGCTCTGGGGCTTATGTCTCCCCTTTTGTGTCTCAGACCCTCTCTTTGTTTCTGTTTGCATAGGCTCGTAGAAATGTTGGATGTTAGGGACTTCTGAAGGTGGTCTACTCCAGGCTTCCACTTGAAGTGCCAGTGTCCCCAACGCTAGATCAGGTCAGTCAAGGTTTTGGGTGACTCTTGGAAACCTTCAGGGATGGAGATGCCACCCTGGAATCTCCTTTCTGCTCCATATTGCATAGGATCCACATAATCAAACTAAGGCCACATAATATGCAAGATGAAAGGAATACAGAAAGGTGATGATGAATGACAAGTATGACTTGAGCGTGTAATGAAAAAATAAGGAAAGGAGAAAGTTTGAAAGCTTGGATCTTGAAAGACAGACTCAGGTCCTGTGCTACTGCTAGTGTCTGAGGAATGCATCCCTGAATGTGTCTGCTTTTAAGACCAGCAGCCATTTCACCCTAAATTTCAGCAGGAGCAAAGTCTTGGGAAGGCTAATACATGTTTAGTTGTAGCAGTAGGAGTTTTTGTGCAAGCAGAAGCCTCATGTGTCTCTGGCATTTCTATTGTTACAGTTAAACCCAAGAAATAATACTAACTTTGTAGTGAAAGTGTGAGAACCTAAAGCTGCTTTGTCTATGTGAAGGCTTTTGTAGGATAGAACTAGCAATAGAGAATATCACAATATTTATTATGGGAAACTAATTCATGGTCTTTCACAATTATTTCATTTTTCTAGGAAATAACAAGGGGAACTCATTGCAGCCCATAGGTTAGGAACTTAGTTTTATTACTGGAAAAACTATTGAAGTACAACAATCATGGCAAACATTGGGTTTTTCTTCCCTGTTAAATATCAAACGTTACAAGCCTAGAGATTGATTTACAGTTTGAAGGTTATCATTGCAATAAAATTGGACATAAGCTTATGTGTTTTTAATTAAAGCTTGGATTAGATATATTAGAGCTTGAATTTCTGATACAGTATCTCTGATAGAAGGTATAATTCATGCAGAGACCATCAAAGTTTCTAAATTTGGATATTTTGTCTTCTAATGTATTAAATTTTTATAATTCCAATCAAAGTAACGTGAAATACTTAGGAATCTGTGTTCTAGAACAGCTATGAAGTGTTGATTTTGACTTGTTTGTTAATGAAAGAGATGAGATGTTTTTCTTAGAAGTCTTAAAATACTTCTCCTGAATATTTCATCCATTTAAAAGTATGTGTTTAAGCTCATTTTTACATTTGCAGATTTTTCTAAGATAAATATGAAATAATTGGTGGAAACTTGCAGACCATTGTCAAAATTGGCTTTGAGAATTGTTTAAAAGCATTTCAAACATTATCTGTGTTGTACTCTGCTCCACTGTCTCAGAGTAAACAGCAAGAATGATGCATGTTCCAACTTTCTAAACTGAAACAGAGTTTTCAAGGCTAATGTTAATTTAATAAAAAAACTCTCTCTACTGTTCTCACCTCCAGTTATTCTTTTGCAATATGTTTTCAAGGTAAAGATGTTTTTTAAAACTCCTTTAGTGATACTAGATTTCTTATGCCATGTACAGCATTATATAGCCTTCTTAAAATGTAGTCAAATATTCCTTTGTACAGAACACTGTATAATATCTAGGTTATGCACAGTATCAAGTTAACATTGATGAAACAGTCTTGATTCTCTGGTTACCTTTGTTTTTGTAATATTCCTTTCTAACGTAACACCTAATTGGCTTGGTCTCTTCTGGATTGGTACAGATTTGATCCAGGAGTAACTTCTTCAGAGTGCTTATAATTAATTTTCTTTAACCTAACCATGTTTTCTGTTAGTTAACTGAGGTGATATAGGAGCTGAGGTCTGTAGCCTTTTCGTTGTTGGAAGAAACTATTTTCTGGTTTACATGGTTAAGGTTTTGACAGTATTCAGACTTTCACCTGAAAGTATGTTTATTTTTCACTTAAAATGTGGGTTTTTTACAGGTTCTTGAAAGTTTGTGGCTCTGAACTAGTACGTCTTGAGTTGTCTTGTGGCCATTTCCTCAATGAAACATGCTTGGAGGTCATTACTGAAATGTGTCCACATCTTCAGGAGTTAAATCTCTCATCATGTGATAAAATACCACCTCAGGCTTTCAACCACATAGCCAAAGTGGGCAGCCTAAAACGTCTCATTCTCTACCGAACGAAAGTGGAGGTAGGAACAAGTGTTTTTAATCTTTACAATAAATACTTTCAGTCCTGCTAACTGCATTTTTGCTGCATTAATGAAATGAATTAGAATTTTGCATGTAAATTCAAAGGTGAATTCAAGAAATTCAAAGCTATTTTCAGAAACCGTAGATTTTGTTTTAATTAATTTCAAAATAGCTTCTAGATTTAACAAAAATAAAAGGCCTGCATGTTTTAACTTGCATGGAAGATTGGTGACATTGCCAGCTGTTTTAGGCAATATAGTGAAATCACAATTGTGAAAGCTTTTCTCTTGTTTTGAAGTGTACTCCAGACAGACTGTATTTATCAATATGATTTGGAAATTACCATGTTTAGTAACTTACTGTAATTCTCAGCATTCTCTCCTTTTGAATGACTTACTAATTACTAGATTCCTACTGTCTTTGTATGTTAGCAGTATTTGAGATATGGAACGCAAATTTTTGAAAATAATTTTCACTTACAATGTAAAAATTACTTCTTTATACAATTACTCAGCTTCCCAAATCAGGGTTATTATTGTTTGCTGCAACATATTTCAAATTTTAAATGGAATGGGTTTACATGCTACAGTTAAGAAGACTGTTGTAGCTTACTACATTTTACAAATATTGTATCCTAGTAAATTCAGCAGTTTGAATCAGAAGCAATTTCATTCTTTCTCACTAGCTACATTACTCGGGTAACTTCTAAAGTTTGAGACTTCATGCTTGTAATAGTGTAGCAGCTGAGGTACACTCTGAAAATTATTGGTAACTGTCATTTCTCAGCTATCACTTTGCTGAACAGAGCTTGAAATTAGATTGAATGTAAGTGGTAAAGATTTTCTGACTTTGAAGCCCTTAAATTGGGAAGATTCATTTGTGCCTTTCATGTGTATGGACATGCATCTGCTTGTAGCTGACAAGAACATTCATTCATAATCAAGCTTACTTAAGATTGTGCTTCCACTTTATATGTAAGTATAAAGAAAAGGCACTGTTCCTAACAAACCGTGGAAGAGAAATTTCTAGAAATTTAAATAGGTAGAATGGAGACGATGCCTTTGTGTTACTTGTTAATATGAAGTCACTTAATATACGTTGTGCGTCATGGCTGGAAAAGTAAAATGGGAAGAGTGAAGATGTAGCACAGTATTTGAATTAGATTATTAGTTACAAAAGTCACAGATTTGTAGAAATAACATTACCTTTCTCAACATTAGCTTCTCTTAATGCAAATCTTTGGTTTTCTATACAAAATAGGCTGCCATTCCTTCTGCACTCCTCAGCTGGTATGGAGATGCTAGGTGGTAACTGGTGTCTAGATGCAAAAAAGACAGGCTAGACTGATCAAGCATGCTCTGAAGTGATTCAGACTTCTATAAAACTTGTCAAAGAACTGTAATAGTGTTCTTGATCTTTATGAAATTTCTGCTACTACTGTGTTTTCATTGTTGGAGCTTCTGAGGAGCAAACAATGGAACGATGCTCATGTTTAATCAAGAGTTTGGTGTATTGTTGATAACTGGACCTGCTTGGAGAATGGAGTCTGAGGCTCTGAATCCACTAAGGAAAACTGCTAACTGATAACAAGTGTCTGACTATTAAGAGAAAATAAGAAAGAAGGTGAGAAGAATAGAACTGGTATGTGTGTTATGGTCCTCTGTAAAAGTTCTGTCTCAAAATAAAAAGAAAAAAAAGAAAAGAAAAATCTGTTCATTCCATTTAGTCCACCATTTTCCTAAATAAATCACTGGTTTGCTTTTTTTCTTAAAAAAAGCCCAGAGAACAAACAAAATAAAGCGCAGAGTCCCTTGATCTAAATTCTCACATCCTATTCTAAAATGACAAAAGTACAGGTCCTGTCATAATTATCAGTGTGTTGTCATTTCTTGTGTTGGAAGGATGGCATCCCTGTTCATCTGTTGTTAACCACCTTGATGTAAAATATTACAGTGGAGATTTTGATGTAATTGCCAAAATGTGAAGAGGGAATAAATATGCAGAGAACAAGTAGGTAAAAGTTCACCAAAATGAGTTCCTCAATGGGGTATCATAATTATCTTTGTATGTATCTTACAGCACAATTCGAGGCAGTCACTGGAATTGAAGCATAGTAAAATTAGGTCAGATGAGGAGGGAGGCTGCCTTTTATGCTTATAAACAGTCTGATGAATTCATTGTTACAGCTGATCAAGGTAAACGCTTAAGTTGAATAATTCAAGTGAAGTGATGATTTTTTTTTTTAAAGGGGCAACACTAAAGAGAACAAGAAAAGCAAAATAGGACTTAATGCTCTAATTGACTTTTAAAGGAGGGTTCCTCTCTGCATACTATTTGTGATACTGGTGAAAAAGGGATCATTTTCCTACTCTGCAGTTTGCATTTTCAACAGAAATCGACGTATTATGTTAGAGCACATCTGGGTAAACAGCACAACTTGTTCTTTTGGTTGTGAATTTGGGGGTGTGATTAAATAATAGAATATGGGATGAATATTCTCCATCCTTTTCATCAGTATGTGATAAAGCTGTTTCTGGTTTTGCATGATGCTTTATAAAAAGTACAATATTAACATTTTAATAAAAGAAATGGTATTTTGATTGTATTAAAACAAACTCCCATGTACCTGTCCAGGTGTAGTATTTCCTTACTCAGACTGTGTCTTGCAGTGCTCATACCTTTTTGGTTTGTTTTGGTTTTCAATGCTAAAAAAAGAGAAGAGTTGATTTTAACATTTAAATTTAAAGTATCTGTTGTACTTTTTCTGTTTATGTGATTACTGTGACACTAATGGATGAATTCTGAGAAAATGCTCTGCAGAAAATTGACTACTTTTAGTGATTTTTTTGTGTGTTAGGTACAGGGAAACAGATTTTGCAGAAAACAAACAATAAAATTGACAACATATTATGTAATCATCTGAGCAATTGCTATGACAGTCTCTTGTTATTTTAGTTGTTTTCTTTGGATAGGTTTTGTATTTTAAAATATTCCTATTGTGTCTGTAATTAAAACTCCCAGTTTTTAAGTGTATGTTTTTAGTGAAATGGGCAGTTCTGATATTCTGCTACTTACTGCACTGCATTGCTGTTTTGGAAGATAGCTGTACTATCTGGAGGAGTTTATGGTCTTTGGTCCTAACGCTGCTGATTCTTAAGAGCATATATAATGTTATTTCCTTGACTTTATTGAGATCAAGTTTCTGTATACAAAATTGGTTTCAAAACTCTGAATTGAAGCTTCCAACATCCTTCAGTTATTCCAACCTCTCTGTTACAAGAGGGAAAGTCCAGTGGCTTTCAGTAACTTGTTTCAGGCCAAACAAGCAAAAAAAAAAAAAAAAAAAAAAAAAAACTCCTCCCCACTAAATGCAGCTCTCTTTTCCAGTGCTTTAAGTTCACTATTAAAGGTTTCGTTATTAAAAGTTGCTTGATTATGTATGTGCTTGAAATAATTTGTAACTTGTGTTGAGAAACTAACCTCAGCATTTTGCACTTCTGTTTGCTCAAGACCACTATTGTACTTGTGGGATTTTTGTGCTGGTGGTTTTGGTGTTTACTGATACATGACTCCTTAATATTTATTCACTGAGAGTGTGTTCACAGCATAATTTAAGTACTTGTTGGCACTGATACATTTGAAGAATACAATGAACAATAGAGGTATTATTGTATACAGTAATTGGCAATGCACATCTTTATGGTTTCAGGACGAATATTATCTTGATTTAGTGCATATCATGAAATATTCCATCCATATAAATAATGCTACCAAAATTGTATTTTCAAGAAACCAAAGCCACAATTACAGTAGGAGAACTTGGCAGTCTCTTTATTGCTGGGTCTAAATTTTAATGTAAGATTATATATTTCATGTTGCATGATATTCTGGATTCTTTGTAATGTGTGAAGAAGTTTTTAAGCTATAACTGAAATACAAAATGAACTAAATTTAAATGAAATTACAATGGACAAAGTACTTTCTTTTTGCACACATTTTAAAGCAAGTCTTGTATTTCTGTATTTTCTCACTGATATGTTTGACCAAGAGCAAATTCAGAACTTGGGCAGCTGTAAGAGAGGACACTAGCAACTTTAGAGGCAGAAGAATCTTAGCAGTAAATGTAACATATTTTCTTATGTCATGAGCAATGAAAGAGTTAATGTTGCCGTAAAATTGTTCTACAGAGCTTTTAGAAATAAGTTGTTATGGGTCATGTTATACTTCTGAGAGCTATTGTCTGAGGTTTTTCAGCTTGGACGAAATTTCATTGGCTTGGGTACAAATCTTTAGGATTAAGAGTTGTGAGCAAATAGTGGAAAAAAAGTGAAATCCTCTAGCTAGAAAATGGATTCTTGGAAGGAGATTGAGCTGGAGACAAATAATCACGCAATACAGGGCCTTGATGGTGCCTTCTGATCCTGTGTCAGGCTCATAGGGCTGAATGTGGTCATTTGAGCCTGTAATGTGAAGAGTGGGGGTGAAGAATGAAGGTGTAAAACAGATTTACAGACATAAGGGAGGGCATAATTTGACCAAATGAAGCAAACCCAAAGTACAGTAATTGAATTAACTACAGAGACTATTACTTTCATTGAATTAATTCAGTAATTGCTGTGTTGCTGTGTCCCAGTCCCTGCTGTGTCCCTGGCACTGCCAAGTAGTTGTAGAGAACAAAAAGGTGCCCGTGTACATCCTGAATCCCAGCTTGCAAATTACATTGTGCCTGCTTGTAAGGAGGCAGGTGTTCTGACTTTTGAAAGGCTACATCTGCACTCAGTACTAAGGTTCATTCCACCTTTGTTTCCCTGTACTCTAGTTCTTCTCTTACCTGATGCTCCTATACTATTCTTATTGCATCTGTTTTTAAACATGTGTCTTAAAAGTTTTGGAGGCAAAAGCTTTAGCACTGTCCCGTTCTTCATCTCAAAAATGGTCCAATAATCCCAAGTACGTGGTGGGAGTGTGGTGGGGAGGGAAGGAGGGGGAAGCTGATGTTTAACAAATATATTCCACTTCTCATCCTTTTCATCATGTTTCTGTCAGTGTTATATCTTCCGAGGTGATAGATGATGGGTGCTCAAGGGGGAAGAAACTTTCTCTTCTAATGCCAGTTTATATTGTAGAGTAAATCATTTTTGCTGCCCTATTTGTTTTGAATCTATCAATGAAAATTGTTTTTGTTAATTTATCCAGAAGACATCACTTAAATACACTTGTGGTAATAAAGGGCAGAGTGAGGGTGCTATCCCTGTCTGCAAAAGTCAGTTGAGAAAGTGTGAAGGGGACTGGCTGCTACATCTGTTGACAGCTTTTTTCAGTCTGGTTGGAGAGGCCAGCTGAGCTGGATCCAGGTGGGCTGGGCTAAACAATCTCTAGAAGTTCCAACACTCAGGTCTTCTGTGATTCTGTGACTTGGTGCTGATGAAACTAATTGAGGACTTAACTCAAACTCATGAGCTTTGTTTCCCTGATCTGTGACCAGGACAATGGACAATGTGAGGTGCACTGTTTCAGTATACCACACTTTTCCCATCAGTAAAATTTGCATAATAGCAACTTTGTCATTTTGTAGCTGTGGTATGAAGATAGTTATACAGAAGACTTTGAGATTTGCTGGTATGTATAGTACTGTATAAGGTAATCTACATAGGAGTGTGTATAAGGACTTAAAATAATGTACCTTGATGACATGTTTTTCTAAGTTGCAGGAAGTACAGTTAGTTACAAAGCTCGGCCTTTTTCCTCTGGAAAAAATGAGAAAAGGATTGCTAAAGAAATCTGCTTTAAGAGGTATAAGCATTTCTGTGAACTAAATGATCAGACACTTTCAGTGGTCATCTCTGGGATTACATGGGTATCCTTGTGAAGGATGAGGTGACTTCTATTTGCTTCCTCATGAAATGGCATCACTTAGCTCAGGGAAACCAAAGGATTTAAGCATAAAACAAGTTTGGCCACCATTTAGTCCTAATTTGGCATTTTCTGTAACTCTTCATTTAACTGAAAATTAACATACAGAGAAGTGAAAATAAATGAAACCAAAAGGTGAACTACTTGAACAGCTTTGTAGACCTCTAGATCCAATTTTAGTTTCCAGAAACAGTATGTTACGTATTTTGTGTGTTCCTGAATGCTCGTGTGCTATCTCCAGATATATTCTTTCTGTCAAAAATAAGATACTGAAGATGAGTATTTCTTCTTGAAACTCAAAATCTTAGCAGTAGTCTGAAAATGCTTTCTGGGAAGCCAATAGGTATGAAAACTTTTCCTGAAAACTAAAACTAGCACTGTATAAGTATCTAAAATTAATTTTGTGTCCTTTAACTGGTTAAACCAATAATTCTTGTGTTTATAAGCACATGTATCATCTCGTCTCTCTAAACCTCCCCAATTCCCTTTTATCCTTAACATAGTTTTTCAGAGTATCATAGTATCAACAAGTACATAACTGAAATTATCTTGATGCCTTAAAATACTGTTGGGGAAGGAGATATTAAAAAAAAAAGAAGATCAGAAGCATATTTTACTGTTTTTTGCTGGAGCAGATTTAGATAATAATTGTATTTCATCATTACTATACCTTTTTTCCTGCATTATTATTGTATTATATTCTTTCTGTGAGAATAATTGCTTTTTTGGATTATTGTAGGTCGTTTTTTAGATAACGAAGTGCAATACCTTGGAATTCATGAAGTAGATTTTTACCTTTTTATAGGCAATATTGATTTGCCCAGTTGTACCTTTCAAAATGAACGGTTTAATAGAAGTTTACAGAATTCTGGCTTTACATCTGATGCGTTTTTTAATGATTGTATTAGAATAGCAGATGTCATGTAACTTCTGACATAGTTCTTTCACAGACTATGCCAAAAAAAACCCCACACCCAAACAGTTGATTTTTGGCTTTCTTCTTGTGCTATATAATGCCAAAGGGAAGAAAAATAAGTATTCTGAATTTATATCGATTTTTAATTACTTGTGACAATCTTAACAAGATTACCTTTTCCATTTGCATGAGGCGTTTGTAATTAAAAATATTTATAGCAATAGTAGCTGTCAGATTGAAATAAAATCGCCTGCTTTCATCTGAGGTTCTAATATGGTAAAACTTTTTTCAGTGCAGTACCTATGAAATAGAACTTCACTGGCTTAAGATAAAGACTCTCATAAATTATAATTGTATATTTTCAAATAGTTGGTGGAAAACACCAATAACAGTGTTTCTGCGGTATTTTTGCTACTGGAAGCCAAAAATGGAAGGAAAACTTTCTGTTGCTGAGCTGTGTGATTGGGGAGAGGATTGTTGTATTTTTTTTATTTTTCAGGCAGTCTTACTAGAACCTCCTTTTAGCCAGTTTTACATGTGGAAATCAATTTTCATTCCAAAGGTACCTTAGTCACATACAGTAATACGTGACATAGGAACACATAGCAGCTGCTATTCACTAAGGTATTTCAGAAAGTTGTAAAGCAGAATTAACATTTAGTTAAGTGTCTCAGTTATTTTCCCTGAAATTAGATGTAATTGGGTTTATTTTCTGAAATATTTTGGCAAAAGTTTTTTATATGTCAGTTTGTAGTAAAGAGAAGGGAAGCTGCCATATGAAAGAGAGCAGTTCAGGATGTTTACTTTGGCTGGTGTTTTGAGGAGGGGCGCTCTCTCCAGAGGCTCAGCAATAGACCACAGCAGGCTTTTTCTGTCTGAAGGGTTT
This sequence comes from Athene cunicularia, assembly GCF_003259725.1. Classification (NCBI taxonomy): domain Eukaryota; kingdom Metazoa; phylum Chordata; class Aves; order Strigiformes; family Strigidae; genus Athene; species Athene cunicularia. Next base: position 44,577,769 of record NW_020799097.1, on the reverse strand, counting down.
GTGTTGAGAGATGTGGGGCTTTGTAGGAAAACTCCTTGACAGCTGTTTTGTGAGTGCCTGCCCTGAGGGAGGTGAGTAGGCTTCAGGAAGGCTTGCTTTTTCTGGGTGATGGGGCCATGCCCAGCTAAAGCAGTGCTCTGCTCTGTTGCTTTTCTGTCTATTGCTTGAGCTCTGATGCCAGTCACCTGATATTTTGCTTTGCTAGCCATCATTATTACCCTGTTTTCCATCCTTCATCTTTGATTGGTTTTTCTGACTTTGAGTAATCTGAGCAGGACAATGATAATGATAGAGCTGTAACTGCCCTGAAAGAGGCACAAGGTTGCTCCCTTTAGGAGGTAGATGATGTTTAAAAGGCATTGCATCTCTCGGGTGATGGTCACATCATATGGGTGACCTGTCTGTATTAAACCAGCATGTATTTCTTAAGTCCCTGCATGTGCCCCTTCTGTTAATGTTAATTCTTATGGGGGAAAATTACTTTGCTGCCCACAGAATCACTAACCATTGCACTCTTCAGAAACACATCCTTGGTGAAAAGCAGGATACAGCTGTTAAGTAGGATGGATCTTACCAAAGGAGGTTTGAACTGTTGGTGTGAAAATGGGAAGGGAATAAATACCTAATTGCTACTCTGCCATTCTAAAAAGTTTGACCTTAATTCTGTCAGTCCATTCTGTAAAAACTTCCCCTTTTGATTCAGATTACTTGATCCCAGTAAATAACCTATGTGAGAGGGTTATCTTAATGTCAAGTGGTACGTACCACACACATGATTTCTCTTCTTGATTTGCCAAGAGCTTGTTTGTAGTTTTCTTAAAGGAAGTGGTGGTTTCCTTCCTCTCTGCTTTCGCATCGACTTGATAGTCTGCTTTTTGTTTCACCATGGGGTGGTTCTTGTATGTATGTTCAGCATTAAGAGGTTTGGCCTTACTTGTGATAACTTGGCAGATCTTTGTTGTTATTATTTTAAGGAAGGGGTTCTTAACCTGCTTGGCATGTTAACTTAATTTCTGTATCATCTTTATGATTGAATGTAGAAAGGCACGATGTAGACTTCTCATGTCTTTTTGTATGTGTGGCATGTCTCACTTGGTTCTCCAACAGGATAATTCTAGTCTGGTGTGCTGCAGGCCTTGCATTACCTATAAGGAGAATTCCCAAGGTAATTTTGTACACAGTAATGTGTGTGCAGGACAAGGCAGTTGTGAAGGGAGGGGGTTTGTCTCTGCAGTGATAGAAGTAGCACTCATGATGTATGTGCTGAAGTTTGAGATATTTTGATCTAGTCTGTTTCCACAGTTGTGTGTTTGGCTGAATCAGCTGGTCCTAACCTCCCTTGCTGTAAATTTAAACCTTTTGGGAACAAAAGGGAAGCTCCTGCCCAGATCACGAACAGAGGAACCTTTCTGTGTAGTTCTGAGAATACTCTTGATTTCTTTGCTGAAGGATCAGCTTCTGAAAATATGGATGTGATTTGATGAGACACTGAGAGACATTGAAGGTTTCATTGGCCTGGCCTTAGTCTGTAGTTCTCCAGTTCTCCTTTCTGTCTGTTTTTTGGGTTCCAAGAATTCTAAGGAATTAATTCAGAAGTCATTGATTATGACCTTTATTAGGAGGACAGAATAGAGTACCCTGCAGAGTTACCTCCTCATTACCACATTTGTCCCTCATTCAGGCAAGGTTGAATTTTCTGTCTTGGGTTTTGCTCAGATTATTAGTTGTTACTAAATGGAATAATATTGTCAGGTGTTGTGTCAGATAAATAGGCTCCCAAATTATAACTGCATAGTATCAAATGTATACTGACTGTCCTATAATAATTGCCTAATTGCTGTATCAACTTTTAGCTAAATGTGTTGAGAAACATATATTTGATCTATGCACAAACAGCATGAGACAGCTGGTGATTGAGTACTGGATATTCAGGGTTCCACAATTCTTTACTAGCTGTCTGATCAAATCTTTTGATGCTTTTCCTGTGTGTCTTATGAAAAGGTGACTGTTTGTGGAATAAGCTTGTCTAAATATGTTATCCAGTACACTTGGTTAATATAGTTCTAAAGACCCTGATTCTAACGTAAAAGCAAATATTTCTTACAATATTTTAACATAGATCTGTGGAGTAAGATGAAAATGCTACCTAGAAGCATAGGTAAATACTGTGATAGAACCTGTTATTAAATGTAACAACCTCATAAAATTATATGCAAATGCACCTCACTGCAAAGACTCTTCAAGATGCATTTTTTGATGGAGAGATAAGCAACTGAAATATGAAAAAGAAATTATAGTCTTTAGGAATGCTGTTATATTAATTCTTTGATACTGTGGAAAAATGCAATATTCTTGTTGTGGCGAGCTTGCAAATGTAGGCATGTTATCTGATATCTGCCTGCAACTGATGTTATATAAGTATTTGAATGTAAGTGGAGACTACAGGGGTTGGCGGGGATAGGGCAGGGAGGGCTAGAGCTGAGGTCGTCATTTGGAAATGATAAGAAAAAGTAATACAACTTTGGTTGTCCTCTCATACAATGCAGTTGGGGGGTGGGTGGTACTTATAAGGAAATTTTTTATGTTAAAAAAATATAAGTTAAGGGTAGAAAAAAATTAAGTCCTGCATAATGCAATTTTTTCTTGAACAAAGACATTGACTGAAGAATTAATAACTGTGATTAAAAGCAGAGCAAGCAAGGGAAACTGTATTTAAAGAAGGGAGGAAGCAGGTTTTAATGAAACTTTAAGATTACTTTTAGTATTGACTTCATTGAAAAATATGAAGAAAAAATTGCAGGAGAATAAAAGTTGTGTGAAAGATTTAGGCTCTCAAGTTGTTTCATTGAGGGTCTGGAAGAATTCCCAACTTATGTCAGACACAGTTCTTCTGAGAAGGGTAAAAAACAGCCTGTTGTTTGTTCCCAGCATAAAAAGTAACAATTTAAAAGTAGTTTTTAAGATTTCTCTATAAAAAGGAAGTTTATGAAAAGGTGCAGGCTGTTTCTTCCCTATCACAACCCTAAAAGTAAAACTTTATTGTTTTTCTTAAGCTCTTCCTTTAATCTTCCAGAGGCACACTGTGGGGCATTTATTTTCATGTCTTTTATTGTAGCACAGCCATTATGTGATAGCCATATTATAGTGCATAATTTGTAATTTTTTTAAAACCTTTTGTATTTTTTTTTTAAATCTTGGACTACTTGACAATGAAACTGCAATGTGTAAATGGTCAAATATTCAAAGTGCATCATTCACAGGTGAGTGACATCTGCCACAGAAGGTTTTTCTGGTTTTCCATTTGAGCTCAGGCTATCTGTTGGATGCTTTCCTTATACTAACATCAGAAATGATTTGCACTTCCTGCTGGATCATGAATGAAAAAAATCCTGAAAAAAAAAGTCAGGCAAGATTCAGTCTTGCCAAGTGTATTACCCTGGCACCAGTATTTGTTTTTTCCACTGATGGGTTGTCTGTTCAAACCAGCAACATTCTTGCAACATCTAAGTCAAAACAACTTAACCATGATGTCTTTACAAAGACATATATGATACAGGTTAGTCCAGTATCAGCTGTTTAGTTGAAGCATGCACAGCACATAAATGTCTTCCAGGCTGTCCTGTATTACAGTGGAGGACTTCCATGTTTGGGCAGACCTGTCTCATGTGGAGTAAGTTAGGATTTCAGGTGATAATCTCATCTCTTCTCTTGTCCAAGACAGGATGAGCTCTGGCCTTTCTAGCAGACATTTGTCTGACCTGCTCAGAAAGACTTCAGAGACTCTTCAGGCAGTCTGTTTCCTTTTTCTGAGGTGTAGGATTAACCTGTGCCCTGAGGTTGTGTTTAGTGGCAGTATCATATCCTTCTGATCAGTTTGATGTCAGAGACTTCTCTCTTAAGCAACTCCTGCACTGTATGTTTTTCTCATCTGAAAACACCTTTCCTGGCAATGGAGGGATAGGGTAGACCATTCTATTTGGCCTGTTTGGATTCTTCCTGTTGTCTGTGCCATCTTATAAAAATTATTTTACTAGGTTTTGTTCTGGCTTGGATGGCAGAAGAAATTTAGACCACTGAAGCCCTGCCATACATTACTCTACAAAGAAAAAGTAATTCTTGTTTCCAGAGTATTTGTTTTGTTTTGGAGTTTTGTGGTTTTTTAATCATCCACTTTTTTCTTTTCTCAGTCTCTGTAAAGGGGAGCAGATACTAAGCCAAACCTTGCCTTTGGTTCAGGGAAAACTCAAAAAATCTCCAAACTATACATGTCTTGGCTACTAGGCTCAAGAATGGTATTACATGGGTAGTCTTTGATTTGACTGTCTCTGCTTGGCTGGGAAAGTGAAATTAGACTCTCTCCAGGTTAAAGCTTGCTGATCCAGGATTTAGGTGGCCTCTTAGCTCCTCTTATGAAGCACTCTAACATCTGAAGCTTGGCCTGTGTTACAGCTTCAGGGTCGGGTCTTTGCCTTGCTCTTCTCCTTTGCTTAAGCAGGAGTATTATCTCTCATTTTGTATTGCAAGTCAGAGAGATGAGTTGTACAGACAGATGGTTTGAAACAGACAGGTTATTACAATGATAGTCCCTCTATATGTAGTGCATATGGATTCTGTGAGCTGCCATTCTCTCCTGCTATTTTCATGTCCTTAGCCACCTGGATTCTCAATTGACTGAGGCACAACTAGGCATGCACAAAGGATTTTTTCTTCTTTCTTGACATATGCAAACCCCACCTCAGTTACAGAAGAACAGACATTGCTTCTGAAAAAGATCTGATTTGGTGTGTGTGGGCATGTATGTGCCCCAGAAGAGGAGTTAATGTAGCTCGTATAATTAATGTTGAGTAAGTAGTTGTTTACTCTTGGGCTTGATTTGGTGTGATTTGTGATTGTACGACATGGTGTTCTACCAAGTTCCCTTCCATTACCTCCATTCCTAGTGCTTTTTTAAAATGGTTTGTTTTTTAAAAAATAATTGTTTGTAATAATAGTTTAGGTTTTGTACGTTGTGAAAAGACCTTTGAAAATGTGAACTCAGTGCGCATCAATACAGGAAGGACTGTCTCAAATTAGAGAGGGACTACAAAAAGTGTTCTGAGAGATGCATCACATTCCTGTTTAAAGTAGCTCAGTTCTCTAATCGAGATAACTATGAATATTAGTCTGCCTACCTATTTCACTCCTCTCTGAAGAAGTAGTAGTATGAAATTGATATCACATCCTACAAGCTGTTCAGAGTGACTGTTCACTTTTACACTGTTTGTGTCAGTTAAGGAAAGATATTTCTGCTTCCTGTCCTTTCAGGCCAGTGTTTAAATTCCAGTCTGGAAACCACTGCTAAAAATTAACATGGTGGAATGCAGCAAGGTATTCAGCTTCCCTGTGGAGTCACCTGAATACCTGCAGAAACCCTGTTTAGAATTCTGTGTGCAGTCAGAGACTGATTTGTTTAGCTCTGATATTTAAGGTTGTAGAGAGGGGTTTGGGATTTTGCTTTTAATTTGTGCACCTGAGTAGGTTCTAAAGCTCTCAGCTTTCACTGTGTTAAATAGTAAAGATTATAGCTCATTCTCTTAGAGTTACTTATTTATTCAGGTTTAATGATCCAAATGAAGCATTTGCTTAATAAGTATGTTATTTAAAATGTATCGGATATTTACACATTTACTAGCTTTAAAGTGTTCTTAAGTGTTACCTTTTTAATAATGATTTTTTAATGCTTTTGTGTTTAATTCCCTAGCTACCTTTTTCTTTAAAAACATGAATGAAAGTAAAGCAAGCAAGCAGACAGTGGCTTGTAAGACCTCTGCAAAGATATATGTGAGGAAGGCTTACTCATAGCATCTACTTTTAGGCTGCCTTTTGGGAAATCAAATCTTAGAAGGCCAAGTTGGAAGCTGAGGTTCCATACATGTCAAGTGTTGGGTGTTTCTAATTGCTCCCTGGAGACACCTAAATTAGATGTCTGAAGTGGTCTCCATGAATACCCCATGCTATGTCCTTGTTCTGTGTGTGCCAGCCTTTCAGTGCAAGGGATCAAATATTTCTTCACGGTGGTATGACAAAGGATCATGTTCCTGACAAGTTTCATTACAATAGAACAAACTGAGGAAACAAAGCGTTTCACTGTAAACTTTCTGAAAGCATGTAAATTTATATATTTAAAAAACTGTATAAATTATACTACCCATGTGTACAAATATTGTTGACTAGTATTCTTGTAGGAATTCTACTTATTAGCAGTAGATTATTTTGTCCCTTGTATATTGCTTGGGGTTTTTTTTGTTAGAAACTGTTGTATATCCTATAGAAATCAAGACTTTTATTGTTAATATGTTGTGAAACCAACTCCTGTTTTCAAGCTCACACAGATTACAGTCCTAACAAAGTGATGAATGTTTGAAGTATGATGCACAGCTATTTGCAGTGCGAATCCTAGACTATGTTCTTTTCTGCACTGTGTGTATTTCTAACTACAAAACAAAATATGGCTACACACAATGCAGAAGAGTCTTTTTTGTATCTTGGAAACAGAAATTCAAACCCGTGAAGTTTCCCTTGTTGTGGAACAGAACAGCCGCGTACTTTACATTTTGTAAGATGCATCTGATGTTCCAGTCCAATTTCAGGCTGAGCAATGTGCAGTATTTTCTGAAAAGAATGGCCATGTTAAATGGCAGGAACATGACTGTAAAATACACATTATATCTGTTTCAGTCTGCATGCTAGTAGTGACAGGTGCTCAATGGTTGTCAGCATCCTTGTCAGCATGGAGACTCCTTTGACATTAAAGTCACCAGCCTGGTCCTGATGCTGCACAGCTCTATTGGCAGTTCCATCAGGCTGCAGTTGATCAGCGAATGTCAGAGCCTCCGCTATTGTTCTGGTATGTCACCAGCCCTCTGTGTTTTCAGTCTGGCCTCGCCTGTTATTTGAACTTGCCACACTTCTTCAGCAGCTTTCCTGTGGGAAATGAGCGGATAGGTCATGGGTATGTAGGTATCTTCAGGGCAATGCAAAACCACATCCAAAGTGACTTGTATAAAGGTTTGTAACGATTACCGTTGCTTTAAGCCAATCAATGGGTAGAGTACCCAGGGACTCATTAAGTGGCATTTGTGGTGTCTGTAACAGAGTTTTGAGCTGTATTTCAGGAAATGTGGTGACAGCCTTTAATGTCTAATTGACCTCTTCTCTTTGTCTCGCTTTCCATATTTCCTTCTGATGTGTTCCCCCGTGGCAGCAAACAGCCCTGCTCAGCATTCTGAACTTCTGCTCGGAGCTGCAGCACCTCAGCCTGGGCAGCTGCGTCATGGTGAGTACGTACACAACTCGTTGGGGTGTGTATGTGTGTGTGCGCACATGCTTGCTTTGGAACTCAGTCCGGGTTTATGTTCCATGAAGATGTTTTAAATGCTAGGTTGATATTATACTCTCTTGAAAGGTCCAAGATTAATGCAGCTTAGTCATACACTTAAGGGTTATGTACTTACTAGTTTAGTAGGCCTAAAACATAGCTTATAGGCTTTCTCATAGTTCTTCATCCTCTTCCTAAATTTTTGGTCATTCTTTACATGTGTAATCACTCTCTTTCCAAAACTAATGATCAAGACAATTATTTTTATTCAGACCAAATCATCTTTCCTAGCAGATTAACGCTTGTTTGACCCCTACAGTGATAACCATGGGAGAAATACTTTCAGCAAAAGCCATTTGAGTCATAGACTTGCTGGGTGCACCCATGGATTTAAAGAAAGCGAACACAGGGACAGCAGAGTGCTCACCTGAGCTGTATTGTATGTGCATGCCAGAGCTGTATGTGGAGGGATCCTGGCTTGCTGCTGTCCCTGACTGTAGATATGCCAGATCACTTGTCAGGGAGACTTAGCTGACATTCCTTGTAGTTCAAGAAGCAAGTGACAAAGCAGAATTGGCTCAGCCTTCCCTGCTTTGACTCATGGGTGGACAAGGAAGGCACTGTGACTATGTTTTTCCAACTGTCCTTGTCTTCCTGTGGTTTTTGATAGTAGATTTCATTCCTTCTGCCTGTATAGTGAGACCCTGTTTCAGTCCCTTTGTCTTGCCCAAGGTAACTAAGACCACTATAAAGAGATGCAGCAACTGATTGAACTAGAATGGAAATAGGCACATTCTTCAGTCTGCATGTGCTTATAGTTGCAGTGCCTATGGTCATAAAAACAGTTTTAGTAATCTTAAAGGAAAAACAACTCTGGAAAAAAAAAAAAAGGCTTTTCAAAGAAAAGAAACTCACTGCATTTTCACTGATCCTTAGTATTAAGTGAATTTAAAAGCACCTGTATCAGGGGGTTGATAGGAAATTTATTTTACTTTTGTCTTTTGTAAAAGTAGACCTCACTGTACTTGACAATGAATATTTTTCAGAGCTCTTTAGAAATGCCAAATTCTTAAGACAGATCTGTAGGTGTGTTAGCAAGCAAACCTTGAAACACCTATGTATGTCTTGAAAGATGGTATACATGACAAAGTGTTTGCTTTCCTTGCAGATCGAAGACTATGATCTTATAGCAAGCATGATGGGAGCAAAATGCAAAAAGCTTCGCAGTCTGGATTTGTGGAGATGCAAAAACATAACTGAAAGTGGAATAGCAGAACTGGCTTCAGGCTGCCAGCTTTTGGAAGAACTTGATCTTGGCTGGTGCCCTACGTTACAGAGCAGTACAGGCTGTTTCACAAACCTTGCACGTAAACTCCCAAACTTGCAAAAGCTCTTTCTTACAGCCAACAGGTCTGTGTGTGACACCGACATTGAGGAGCTTGCTGCTAACTGTACACATTTACGGCAGCTGGATATATTGGGTAAGAAAATTCAGGAATATTTGTGTTTATTTTACTGTGTCTCAAACATCTTGTGGTTAAAAAGGAGTCCTTAAGATGTAACTGTCTTATAGACATACTTAAATATTTATTAAAATTATGATTTAGCATATAAAAAAAACACGGAGGGAAGTTTTACTCACTGCAGTGTGTTTCTGACTCAGGATTCAGTGGATTTATACCAACTGTGTAATTTGACTGCTTAGTAAGAGTTGCTTAAACTGAGATTTAAGTACAAGATTTTTCCAGTAACTCTTAGTTTCATGATCATTAGGGGTTTTTTTAAATGGAAATCTTTCTCTTTTGACTATCAGAAGATCCAATTTCTTATCCTTCTTTTGTCTTTGTTGTTTTATTTCTATGAAGTGTGACAAAGTATATTTATAGTGTGAGTCTGATCAATAAACAGATTCCTGCTTTTGTGCAATATACATACACCAAACAATACTGAATTTCTTTGTCACTTTTACAAGGAAGTGGATTTGACTCATTAAAGAAGAAAAGGTAATTAACGGCAAAAACTTAAAATGGACTTTCTAGTAAGGTGGGAATGCAGTAATGAGGGGCAAAAAGCATATAAATCTTAAATTTCTAATCCTCTGCAGCTTCTATAGTTAAAAATATTTTTAGAAATCTAAAGTAAATATACTTTGAACTCTTGAATACGAACTTTGAAAAGTGTAGTTTTGCATGATACTGAATTTACTCTTTTTATAGTGAAATATGAGGTTCTTAATGTAGGATGGGAGGGATATTTGACATCAGTGTTGGAGAAATTTCTTCATGCTTTTACTGACTTATTTTCACAGGTTTAGTTGCAAGAGAAGATTTAAATGAAATGGAATAAAGTAGCTGCACTGTATATTTTTAATATTTAATGGTTTTAAAGAAACTACTACATTTAGGTTGAGAGAGATGCTGGAAAGAATTGAAAGCCCTCAACTCAAGTTTAAGGCGATCAGCATTTCTCATTACAAAAAATTTACCATATGGCCTTAGATTGTCGTTCCAGTATAGCTAGTACACTCTTCTATCATGAAATACTCTTTTACTCATCTCTGACTGAGAAGGTTGCCTTCTGACCAACATGAGAAGGGAGGATGAACAGATATAAACTTAACTCCCCCTAGTACAAATTGTAGAGACTTGATGTATATGTCCATGGGAGGTAATGTGTTTTGCGTATCCTTAAAGGAATCTGTTTTGTAGCTAGATTATCAAGGGCACATTTCCCTATTTGGACATGAAAAATTTCCAAATGGCATAGTGAATGAAGTCTTTCATAAGCACGTATGGTCTCCTGACCACCCACTTCAATGCATTTCTGTTACAATGGTGTTGTGTCTGCCCACAAAGTGGTCTGACCTTTTCACTAAACCAGGGGCTGCCCAGTGAATAGTTCAGCTGTGTTAAGCCTATGGATAGTCTGCTACTTCTGTTGCCTCACTGCCAGCAGTAGAGGTTTGTTGCCACAGTTCTTTAGCATTTGAATTCAGTTTGAGATCTTATTGATGTTTTTGTGGAAAAATAACAGGTGAATGTGGAAAAGGAATTTGTCCTTTTCCCTGGGTGCTTAACATTGTATTCCTGAGTCAAGTAGATTTGTAGTAAAACTTTCTCAGTTGGTTTTAGATAAATACTCTCCAGGAGATATCGGCGATATCCAGTTGAATTATCTGCAAGATGTTACCAAAAACCTTAATATCCACCTTCCAGACCTCGCTTTTTTCCTTCAGAGGAATACTTAGTAGGGTGGAAAAAAGGTTGTCATCTGCTGTGAACAAGTCAGTATGAGGTGATATATATGAAGGAGTTACCCAGCTTTTTTGGCAACATTAAGGAAACTGTTTATTTGTCTCAATATGGGAACCATTACAGTCTGTGGTTAAAAGAAAGAGTAGTCAAGTAGAACCACATTAGGTCATCTGGAGGTAGAGTTGCCAGGTGTTCCCACATAAGTGCAGAAGTCTCTGTTGTCTGAACTAAAGAGCTAGTCTCTCACAGTGCAGGAGTACCAAGAAAGTCATAAATCTCTGTATGTGTTCTAACTTTTGGCAGCTGATGTAGGGCCATCCTGTTTCTATAAGCTACATAAATGCTTAATATGTTTTTGTCCTTTTGAAGAAGTGTGACAACAGGTCTGAAGCTGTTAGAGGCCTGAGGTCAGTGCTCAGCTTTGCAAGAGTAACCTTGAACAGTGGGTCTTCTCTGTGATATGAATGAATGAGAGGTGCTCTCATTATATCCTTTGTCATCTCCCAAGTACAGAAATGTCTGGCTTGTACATGCATTGTGAAGGGTGTAGAAGTATTACTGCTGGGTTAGCAGTGCATGCTGTAAGGGAACTTACTTTGCTTCAACAAAGCTGTATAAAAGCTTGATGTTTTTTACTGTAAATAGGCACTTACCTAAGTAGGGATCAGAATGTCTTACCTTGCACTGTAGGTACCAGCATTGACAGTGCTGGTTTCTCTCTGCAATTGTTAGAACTTATAAATTTGTCAGGGAAAACTTCTTGTTTCAGTTATAAATTATTTATCATCACAATAGCTTCAGGACTGGAGAGTCTAAGCCTCTGAAAGAAATCTTGTTGAACTGTGTCATTTGTTTTAAGTATCTCAAAATGAATGTTACGTATACCCTGGATGCTGTCTTCAGGTGGTAGATCCTGCAACTTGCTACCTGTGTGTCCTTTACTTAACCTCTCCACTATCATTTGGCAATTCCCTTGTTACAGAATCAGAGGACCCCACAGAAGATGAAAATTGCCAGTTTTCAAGGGCTCCATAAACTTAATAGCCCATGTAAAGCATTGTTTGATGGGTAGCTGTGTTTGTGGTGTGTAAAACATACTTAAGAAAGTAAATTTATGTTTAAGTACCTAAATCGTGGGTTGGATCCATATCTGCTGTATTATAACACAATTTGGAAGAGGAAGCATGATGTAAGTGTGTCACTGAGTATATGAGGGTGTGCTTCTTGAAGTTTGAGTTCTGAGATTTCTTTTACCCATTACATACTGAGCTGCCTGTTTACAAGTATCATTTCCTTCTCTGCCCACATCTTTTCCACTGACTGACGTGGCAGGTTTCCACCCTGCAGCGGAATGATCTGGCTGTGATCATCTGACAGTTTTATAATGATGGAGTACATATTCCAGTGCTATCAAAAAAGTGGACGCCTCTAGACCTGTAGTTAAAAACTAGTCTTCAAACTGTAATCCCTGTTGAGCAATGTGCCGAGTCAGATGACAACCTGAATTGGCAGTGCCAAAAGCTTTTCTTGTACATCATATTAGCTGCTTAGTTCTGTTGCTGTGGGTCTACCAACTGCTGTCAAGGATGAAGATTAAATCATCTTAACCTCGCTCCCCAAAAGTCCTGACTGCCTCTGTCCTGCACAAAAAGAGTAATGAAAAGTAGACACCCTTGTTAACACAAAATTCATGTATTCCTATCTACATACCAACACCTCCCACACCTTCCTGAGCAACAGAAAACCCAACTGCCCCCTTGCCAGCTGTCAAAATTTTCAGCTTTATCTTGAGAGCATCAACACATAGTTAGTCAATTCAAACATGAAAATGTGTAGCACGTTAAAATTCTGAATTTGAATTGTGTTCAATAGATTGAATAAAATGTAAAGAATAAAAGGCTAATCTGTCTGGTCTAGGCGAGAGAAGGAAAAGTAAGAACATTTGAGGGAATAGTGATAGTTATTTTCAGGGTCTCTACTCTTAAATATTATTTGGTGTGTAGTAGTATCTCTTGCCCTAGAAATCTGGGCTCTGGCAATTTTTATAGCCATCATACAGAGGTGTCCCGAACGGTTCTAGAATTTGAAGACTTAGATATATGATATAAATCAAATAATTTACAGCTGATAAACATGATTATTCTAACAAAGAAGTCATTACTCAGAAGTGCCTTTTACAAAGGTGATACCAGAGAATAAACTGAACAAAAATTAAAGAGCAGATTTTAATATACTGGTTATGTATATATTCTGAGAAATGGCCGATTAGTTCATGAGAAAAAGTTGTAGTAAATAACAAAGGTTCAGAAGCCTCCAAACTCTAGAATAATGCACTATATAGGTAACTAGCAGGATAAGTTGTCAGCCTTTCAAAAGCAAAGGAAATGTGCTATATTACACCTATGAATTGCTTTTGAATGTACTTTTAAGAAAGATACATCACTAATTGTACATTGTATAAATGAAAGTAAGATTGTGGGTGATGTTTACTTATCCTGTGGTGTGAATAAGTAAACCCCAATCAGATAGCTTTTAGGAAAAGGTATTTCCTAACATAAAATTTTAAGTCTGAGGAGGAAAAAGGAAACAGGTGTGGTAAAACATGCAATTTAGGATGGCCTGCTTAGTTACAAATCCATTAAAAATCTTAGTCTTAGATGAAACGGTAGGAGAACTGTTGAAGTTCAGGTAGGAAGGAATGAAGAACATCCTACACAAAAAATCTGTGGCTAGGCATCTAGATCTAACATTTTTGTAGAAACGCACATTTGGATCTTGAAGCGTAAAAGCTGTGATGCGTAAATGAGACTGGTTTTAAATGAAGGTGCTGATGCAGTAGCAATTTTAAAGCTTGGTGGAAAAAAGATAGCATAATGTTTTGCTCCTAGAATTTCGGTTGGAATGGTAGAGCAGATCGTGATGGTGGGACAGTGGTACTCTGGTAAAATTTGTGGTCAGGTGAAGTAAATAACTAAAGCATATGATGGAATTTCTGTGTCTGGCCATAGGGACTGTTATATCAACCACCAGATGATTGTGGTGACAGTGATCATACAAGGATAACAGAGTTAAAAATCACAATAATAATGACAAGCTTTGATTACCTCCGAGTAGGTGAGGTAAAATCCGGGGGCATGATAGCAAAGACTGTTTTTGGGGTGATGTTAGATGATGTCTCAAATCAACTAATCTGAGAGCATACCATGGAAGAAGACCACACTTAGATACACACTTGCTTATGCAGAAGAGTACAGGAGACTGCCAAAACCAGAGGCATCTTTCTGTAAATGAATCCTGTTCAGAGAAGGAAAACGGGAAGAGGAACTCCAGAAAGTAAAACAGAATCAGAGTAAAGCAATATGTGATTTTTAAGGAATCATTGGCTAAAGGTAAATGCTAAAACTGTTTTTCAGATATGTTAGAAGTTTACAGGAGAGTTACTGAGATTGGTAGATACTCCAGATGTGAAGGATCACTCAGATTCCAGAATGCCGTTGCAGCAGGGCTGTTGTCTGTCCATTAGTGTTTGTGGCAAGGGGGATGTCAAGTAGGCTGCTACATCAGAGCCATTCTTTCCAGGAGATTAGCCTGGAAAGCTGCCTTAAATTGGAATGCCAATACAGAAAGCTTTTGAACAAATCAATACATTGAACTATAATAAATTGTTAGGACTAAATGGTATTTATGCAGCAGTTGTAAATGAGCTCAAATACAGGGCTGTGGAAATCTTATTTCTGCTGTGTGATCTGTCACTTAAATCAGCCTCAGCACTACAGAAATGAAGGGTTACAAACATGCCACATTTTTCTGTAGAGGGTGCAGGTTAGAAGCTGCAAACCAGTTGTCTTTTACTCTGTGTAAACCAGTTGCAACTGTAAGAAAGTCAGTCAGTGGCATGAAGGCCATTATGATGTTTTGAAGGAGAACTGCATCCCTGTGAGGATAGTGTAGTTATGTCTCTTCAGTCTTTTAGAATTCATTGGAGTTCTTGGTGAAAGTGAGCATTGATCTGGTCCATAGAGGCTTGGCTTTTCAAAACCTTTAGCCAAGGAGGTTTTGTTTTTGTAACCTAGCTGTTGTCTTTCTGGATTATGAGTGTTTCAAAGACAACAGAGGACAAGAACGTATCATCTCTTTTCACAATGAAGTTATGTCACTGGTCACCAAGAATCCATACTGATCTGTTTATAAGTAATCCAGGCAAAGGGGTGAATCGTACTGTACCAAAAGATAATGCCCAGGTGTTCAGGGTAGAAGAAACTTAAGCTGAAGAATTTAACAGTGAAAAATCCTAGAATGATCTTATAGTACTTAGTAAACAGATGATAAAGCAGGAGGAAAACTGTTCCATGAAGTGCTAAGTAATCGCATGAGGCAAAATAACATTAACTAAGCATATGGTGGGGGGTGGCTTTATCTTAGTTACTGTTTTGTAGGAGAGAGATTCTGTGGACAATTTTTGGAAAACATCAGCTCATTTCTCAACATCATTCTAATGGGCAAAGAAGTTAAGATTCCTTAGGAGAGAAATGGAGAAAACACCATAAGACCTTCTTATACAGTTAATGACTTTGTGCTCAGTGTGCTGTATAGTTCTGGTCATCCAGTTTCAAAGGTACTAAATTAGTGCAGAAGCAAGACAACAGGGGTCATCTGAGATGCCAAAGACTCTGCAAAACAGACAGCCTTGAGGGAACAGAAGAGATGTCCATAGGATTATGAATGATATGGAAATAGTGAACTGGGAATGATCTCTCACTGCTTTTTTATGACTCATTACCCCTTAGTTATTGCAATTAATAGGCAGTGGGTTTGGGGCTGTTTTTTTTCTCTTTTTTTAGCATATATTTAAACTGTAGAAGTTCATATGAATGGGCCGTAAGTATAAAGAAGTTCAAAGAAGTAGTAGCATTCATGAACAGTAGCTTCAGAAATCCCTAAACTGATAATTTTTGGCAGTTGGGAAGATCCACCAGTGAAAAGCTGCTTTAAAAATCTGGTCTTGCCTTTTGTTTGTAAGCATGATTGTCCCTGGCCATAGACAAAATCCTGGACTGCATGACTTTTTGGGGTGCAATTCGGCTCAAGATGGAGTTGTGTAAGTTGAGGTGTCTACCAAGAGTTGTCTGCAGTCATGTTGGATGTGTAAACTCTTTTTAGAGCCAGGAGAGCTTGATGAGCAATTTTAGCCCACTGCAGGCATCCAGGCTTGGTTCACTTGCCCAGAGTAACCTGACGGCTTCCAGCCACTCTAGTAAGACATGAGTCTCCTCGTCTGGCTCCAGTGTCCTGTCTGCCAGCTCTGTGTGGATGTTCTACATGGTGGAAGGAACCCCAAGGGGCGCTAGGCACTTGAGGCAGCCCAGTCAGCTGCACCATTGACTGTACTGACTAGACTTCCATCAGCTGTAATGAGTGTGTGGATGCATGCTTATAAACACCCATTTATTTGATTTCTGACCGAATCCCATGCTTGATCTGACCTTGTATGACACTTAAGAGTTCAGTCACTGTGTTCACTTTTTTTGGCAGGGATAAATAGTGTGTTTTCTGTTACTGTGAGCATATATATAGGGATGCTTCGTAGTCTCTCAGACAACTTCCCCCTGCATGTGCATAATACTTGTGCTCACTCTAGAGTCCTTAGAAACCTTGCTAATGTATTTGGAATTGGAGTAGCCCACAATAGCTTTTGTGCTGTGCTGGTCAGTGCAGTCAGCAGGAGTCTTGAGAGCATGAGTGTAGTGTATTGTGTTGCTTGCTGCCAAAGCCCTGCATCTGGTCACTAGGAGGTCTGGTGGCTTTGGGTACTTGGCTTCTGTAGTTAGAGACTCAGCTTGAAGTTGTAAAGTTGCCCCCCAGTAGAAAATGATGGAGTTACTTATGCAGCTGAGTTAAGAAAATACAATAGGCTTCTTAAAGGTAAAATTTCTGCACTGTCTCTGAGAAACTTAGAATTTGAAATCTAACTGAAATAATCTAAATAAAAATTGTATTATAGTAGCATTTTTTCATGTCAGTATTAGCAACTTTAATAAAAAAATAAATTCTGTTCTCAGTAACTTTACAATTTGTTTTGTTTCTTTTTTTCGTTTTTGAACAGGGACGAGGATGGTTAGCCCTGCATCTTTAAGAAAATTGCTGGAGTCTTGTAAAGATCTTTCTTTACTGGATGTGTCCTTCTGTTCACAGATTGATAATAGAGTTGTCCTAGAACTGAATGCCAATTTTCCTAATGTGTTCATAAAAAAGAGTTTCACCCAGTGACTCAGTACATATGCTGCTGTGGAATTTGTCTGACAGAGTTGTTTCCTGTGAATTTGTGCTGACTTTTTTGAAGAAGAATATAAATCCCCTATGAAATAGTGGAAAGTATTAATTATCTACACAAATGGGTAAAACACATTTAAATATATTATGCATTTCTTAGAGTTGATATTGTAACTAAGAATTGTTTTACTCTGTGTTAATTGGTCGCACTGCATGTTTTCAGATACCAGCCATATGTGTGGCTTTAATGAGAAGAAAATGAATGTCTTCTTAAATGTCCCTTTATAGGGTGTTACACACAAACTATGTTAATATCCAGGTGAAAGCAGAAGTTCAATATTTAGCAGTAAGGAAAAGATGGGTGCTTTCTTTTTATGTATATGTGTGTGTATATAAATGTATACAGATGTATTTGTATATACATACACAGATACTGTAGCATTCTAGTTCGGCCTGCAGCATAAGCTGTTATGATCTGGCCTATAATTAGTTGTTTGAAAACCTGTTTAAGCTTGTATAAGAATGAATTGAAAAGACACTTTGTCGTCTTGATTTTTTTGGCAATGAATTGAGTCTGATACATTTTTCACCCTTCCTCCACCTGAAATAGATGTAGTGATGTTTTACAGTCCAGCCTAAGCAACAAATAAATGCAAGAACCTTCCACCTGAACTTAGAGCAGAAACAAAAGAGAAAATTGCCAGCTGCTTCTTGGTATTAAAGTTTGAGCCAGGTACTTAGTGTCGTAACTGGTAATGTGTAGAAAACTCCAGAGCAGTTTTCTTTTCAAATTTCTGTCATGGTCAAGACTTGATTTGTGATACATCTGGTTATCATGCAGAGTACCATAAAGAATGGTAATGCATTAGCAACTGTACCTTACACTGGCATAAAATCTACTGTCAAGTATAAAAACATCTTTGTCCAGTAAAACATCAAGGAAAATAGTGGATTTAAAACAAGGGCAATACTATTTGGTGATTTAATAGTCACCAAACCTTAGTTTTAGATGGGTTTTGGCTTTGTGGTTTTTTTTTTTTGTTTTTCCAAGAGGTGATTGCTCAAACTACTATTGCACTCTCTGTCTTTAACACTGTTTAGCCTCTGGAGAAGAAAAACTGTGTCAGTGGACAAATTCTAGAGGTTTATTTCTTTTGCACTTCCTTGGATGAAGTTGTTCTTTTTTCTTTTTCCTTGAATAGTACTGCTAGTGTACATTACTAGTACAGCTTGAGTTGAGAATGTTACCTTTTTAGCCATTGTTGATGAGTATGGACCATGAAATATAGCCTGTCATTTGATACTGGTTCCACTGTTCTTGTACTGATGGCGCTTACTACCTACTGGAATAAGAAGAAAAATATTTTGTCTGGCAGAAGTACATTATTGCACTGAAGATCACTGGCAAGGAATACTTCAGTTTATGCAGTAAATAGCCAGCTGCTACTAGAGGACTGCTACGAATGATTAAAAATTTGACGATCTCTGTGACTCCTGAATGAACACTTTGAACTCTTTGTGCTGGTGCCAATACATTATAAACCGTGTCATGAAACACCTACAGAACATTTATCTGATTTTATAGAAAGACCTTTTACTTCAGATTTAAAAATTTTACAGAATCTTTTGGGAATTCCAGATCCAAAGAAGGGTATGCACAGTTGGATTTTTGATTTTTCCTCCACACAGGTGGCACTATGGGATTTCCAAATAGATTATGCCATTCCATTTTTAATTTTTTTTTTTTCCTCCAGAAAACTGGACAATCTAGATTGATTTACTTTATTTTTCCACACTGACAGATGTCAGCTGTGGTGTGATTCTGTGTGGGACCTCATTTCTTTCAATTGGGTTTGGGTTGTTTTATTTTTTTGGAAACTTAAAAGTTAAGTTTTTTAATCTACAAGTAATATTTTTTCGTTGTAACTGAGTATTAAACACTGTTGTTTTAGTTATAGGAGAACACAGGTTCAGATAATGGGAGTTTACAAAGAACAGTATTTCAAAACATGTTTTTGTTAAGAAATTTCACTTCTCAGGGTGCATCTGTGTTTATCTCCTTTTTTTCTTAGAGATCCTTGTTTGTTTTTTCACTGTAAATAGTATGGGATGTGGATGAAGTGATAGCCATTGTGCCTTCAACTGCTAAACTCAGTAAATAATACAGTTTCACTTATACAACATCAGCAAATCAAATAAGTGTTTTTGTAATCATGTATGTGTAAAGGATTTCATTCTCTCTTGCTTTTTAGGTAGTATAAAGGAGGTTTAAATTGACATTTTGTTCATACTAAAGGATTTATTTTTCTTGTGCCTTCTGTTTGAAATTGTTTTTGTCAGGAATTCTGTATTGTCACTTGAAAGATAAATTGAAGTCTACTTTTTATTTGGACTATTTAAAACTTAGCTATTGCTAACACATAGTTCATATAGCTGAGAGATAACTGGGAAAGACTTCCATCTATAGTTGTAAACTTTTAACCTTCAATCAGTGTGTAAGAAGCTCTGTTAGCTGTGGCTTTTTATGTCCAAGAAGTCTTCCAGCAAAGAGAGGATAGACCAGGCTTGACATTTCTAGTATTTCCAGGATAAAGAAAACTACATGCTTTTAGACCTTCCTTATACATCACAAAGAAGCAAGAATAGGTCACTGGTTTTTTAGTTCTGCTATTTTATACTTATATGTGTATATCTATTTATACATATGTATGTATAAATTATATATATGCACACACCTTTGTGTGTATATATGAAAATTCTTTGTATGTGTGTACATACTTATACGTGTATAAATGTCAAAAGTTTTTTTGTGTATTAATTCCTTATGTGAAGTGAATGTAATAGCGAAAGATGTTTCATAGCAGTTCTGTTTTCAGCTGTTGTTCTACTGTAACTGAAGACTGAGTTGTTCTCCACCTGTGCGACAGGAAAAGCATGGGCAGGAGTTGTGCTGGATTTCCTGTGTTGCTCTGCCAAAGTGCCTTCTGGTCTGTCTACATGTGAAAGGTATTACAGGGTATGGTAGAGTGTGACTGCAAAGTCCAATAACTGCTGTGGACTGTCTCCTTGTGAAGCAGTTGTATAGAGGGAAACTTATTCTCGTTTCATTTAATCCAAAATGAACAATAGCAATTCCTCAGTTAGAGGAATTTAATTGTTCTGGAATTGGTCGTTATCTCCAACACTAGACTATCCCTCAGTCATGTTATCTAAATTCGGCTTTTAAGGATATTCCATTTTTTTTATCATGTCCTTTGATCTTGTCTGGCTTAAGCATTGTAAAAGATGTGCTTGGGCAACAGATACTAAAAGAAAACATTGCTAATGTGCAAAAAAAAATAGACTTGCTCTGAAGTGCTCCTGTTTGTAAACTAAAGGAGGGCTTCTGTACTGTCTGTATGAAATTGGTATGGGGTGGCATGTAGGTAGATATGTCATTCTTTTGGTCATTCAAAAAATTGCTATAACTACTTCACCATTTAAAGCATCTTTCCAACTCTTGAAGGTTTTAGTAGTGTGCTTAACTTGTATTCATAATTCTGAGCTGTCTGGCCAGATAGCTCTATAGAAATGGATGGGGTTTCTGTTTAAATTATGCACATGATTAAGTACATTAGTGAGCAGGACATACATAGAAGAACAGTCTTGCGTAGGAGTTTGGACTTTATAATCCCCATGTACTTGGAGGTCCAAATTTCAGACTGAAAAAAAAAAAAAAAAGAAACCATGACCCTTGTATTTACTGCCTGATTCTTTCCTTGGAGCTCTCATGTCAACATTTCCAAATACAAGTTTTCCAGTAATCCTGGTATACAGTGAGTAGAATTCATCTCACTAAATGTTAGCTCTCTGAAAGTTAGACGTCTGGTTTAAGGGAGGAATCTGGGCACCTCTAGAGAGCTATTAATCTCCTCCTAAGATAGATATTTAAGGAAGGTGAAATGAATCATTTTTTGGAGAGCCTCTCTGGAGGCTATGGAAGCTGTGATTTAGCCCAGGTCAGATACTTGGCTTTAGAATACTAAACTGAGATTAATTCCATCCAGTGCTGTACTACCTGTCTTGGAATAGCAAACAGCAAGACCAGAACAACATCCATCCCCAAACCTCAAAACCCACCAAAATTCATCCAGAAAGAAGCAAATTAAAAGAGATGCTGACAACTTGAAAAGTCAGTGTTAAATGCCAGGATCTACTTCTGCCTATGAGTCCCATGCCAATAGCCATGTGGTTTTGTGGTTTTTTTTTTTGGGTTTTTTTTTTTTTTTTTTGTGGAAATGCATCCCCTTTCCCTGTTTTGAAACCTCATGTACCTAACTGGCTATATGTATAGTTGTGTAAATGCATGAAATTAACAGGCAAATGTAATTAATGTATTGCAGCTATTCTGATAATCTTTCATATTGCTATAATTAAGACTATGACTAGTTCAACTGCTCTTCTGTCATCAGAAATGTTACCCACTGTGCATTTGCAAAAATTGTGTGTTTAGTCCTGGTTCTTACTGTGTGTACTTACTGCATCTGGTGGGATATGTTTCTCATGTCACATCTGCAGGACTACTAAATTTACAAAAACTACATGAAATGTAGCATTTTATTATATGGAGTACAGGGGTGACTTTATTGATTTACATGTTCATTATTACTCTTTTGCAATGATTTAGAAGTTCTAGCTTTTGAAATTACTAGGCTAGAAATTTCTGGTTAATGCATCTGTACATGCTGTGTTAGATACACTTAACATTTTTCCCAAGTGAAGGCATTTGCCCTTCACTGAGATGATTTTTGTGATTTTTAGATTTCTGACTTGATAATGAAATCCAAGAAGGGCTCTTTATTAGATATTACCAGGCATGGGACAGGTTGTGATAACTGACATTAGGAAGGGCTGAGGCACAAGTCTTGCGTGTTTTAGATCCTCCCAATATTCAGAGAAGGCCCTCAGCAAGATTCAGCACCAGTAATAGCAGGTAGTGGTGAGATTTTCCTTTTTAGCTAAGAGACTAAGTACTGATATTTTAGTTTGAGTTACGTAGCTCTATTCTCTGCCTGTCTCATTTTCATGAATTGCACAGTTAGGACAGACATCCTAAATGGGAGGGGATTCCTTGTGACGAACGAGGATTTTCTCCTGCATGTTTTTTCCCCTTTTCTAAAAACAGACAAATAAAAACCCCCTCAACTATTTGAAAGCTCTGTCTTTTTCCTTGGTTACTGAAGAAATGCAAATGTAAAGAAAGTTGACAAAAGAAAGAAAGGGCACTTACCCAGATTTATCTGGAAACTCATGGAAGGGTAGCCAGAGCTATTTATAGACGTGAGGAAAGTGCATTGTTCTAGATCAGCTGTTATCTTTCCCAGAAATTTAGGTTACCATACAATTTCACATGCACATACTTCTCTAAGTCAAGATTTAGCATTTAGATGCTCTTAATATTGACCTTTCATATACAAGCTTGTGCAGTAATTCCTGATGTGTCTTTGTTTCATTTTTATGAACTACGTAGAAATATTTTTTCTTCACCTACCACTGCCCAGCTGCATTTTTTGTTAAACTCTGAAATGATTTTGTACATGCACACACAGATTCATGTAAGACTTAATTACTTGGAATTTTTGCAATTGGTCCTTTTTTGAGGACAAACTGCAGGGCGTTTGGGCGTTAAAACATAAAAGAGAAGGCTCAGGGGAAGTTTTATTAATGTATAGGAATACCTGATGGAGGCAGGGAATGAAGAAGAGTGAGACAGATTCTCTTCTCAGTGATGCCCATGGACAAGGACAAGAGGTAGGGGGCACAAACTGAAACACAGGAGACTCCATCTGAACATGGGATGACACATTTTATAAGGGTAACCAAGCACTAGCACAGTTTGCCCACAGAGGCTGTGGAGTTTCCATCCCTGAAGATATTCAAAAGCTGTCTGGACATGGTGGTGGGCAACAGCTGTAAGGTGGCCCTGCTTGAGCAAAGGAGGGCTGGACTAGATGACCTCCAGAGGTCCCTTCCAACCTCAACCATGCTGTGGTTCTGTGATCTGAGGCTTGCCCATTGATTCTGTTTGCTTCAGTGTACTGATTGCAGAGGATGGTAGGGAGGAAAGAAGAAAAAATACCTATTTTAAGAAACATGCAGTGCTGAGAACAGTAACAACAATCTTGTTCATTTGCTTTTTTTTATTTTAAGAGGATTAAATTTTTTATTGGTTTAGGTCAGTAGGAAAATCTAAGTGTAACTTATTAAAATGAAATTTTGGTAATGTTTTTGACATATGGTTCTGTAATGTACAAAACACAATTAGTTTACAGGAGTAGTATTGTCACTCTGAAGCCTGAAAGCTAGACCAAGGACTAAGACAAATATCCCCATTTTTGGGTACTGACAGTAGTTTCTGTTTAGAAACTGAGTTGTCAGTAATCCGTTAGAAACAGGTTAGTTTGCATATTTTTAGTATTTGTTTACATAGATCTTACAATAAATTTGGATTACCCTGATTTAGGTGCAGTTTTTTCTGCTTACTCTGTTGGAAACCAAGTATAGTGGTTAACTGTTCATAGTGTCAAAACATGAAAATTTGAATTCAGGTGAAAAAGAAGAAGAGTTTATGAAACACTGAACTGTCTGAGCATTTTTGGGAGATACTGTCTATAATTGTGCTGAATTCCCATCTTTTGTGTATTTATTTACTATACCATTGTCAGGAGCTGTTGGGTAGTACAGTCCTCTGTTTACTGTCAGGGGATGGGTTCTCTCCCCTGGTTTCTTTAGATTTATTTTCTTCAGGGCGGTGCCACAGATTTCTGTACATATACACTGTTCTGAAATTAATAGAAGCAAATGAAAAATAGCTGTTTTGGTTGTGATTTGGAAACTAATGGCTAGTCTATGATTAGAGTTATTTTGGAGTAGTTACTGAAAGTGAATTAAAATAACCAGGAATCTGTGTGTCCTCAGGGGGACCTTGCACTTTCTGATTTAACTTCCACATACAGACAAGTCCTAATTACCAGCTGTCCCTTGAGCCATCTTAGTGATATCGATGTGATGATCTCATTCTGGTTCTTCCTAGTGAGCATAAAGCCACTACAGCTCTTTAGCATCTTGTGGCGTTTTGCATTCATCTCCTTACCAGGCAGATAGTGGAGTTGGGGTGTGTCGAGACTGGCCTGACCTCTGCAAGTGAGATGCGTGAATTGCCTGGAGAAATTTCCTGCTCACATTTATCCCTACATGAAGATGAGAAGGAATGGCATCTCCAGGCCTTCGAATTTGAATAGCTGAACCCAGCACCTGGATTCCTTTAAAAATAATAGGTCTCTCCCTACCCTCCCTCAAGTAACCAGCAACAAAATACTTGCGCTGTATTTATGATTTAATAGTATGCTCCATCTTCTGTCACAACAATAGGAGTTTGAGTAATATTACAGCAAACTTCTACTGCATTACCTTTTAAAGTGAATAATTTCTATGAAATTTGGAAGAGCAGCAATTAAGGTAACAGTTCCAGACACTACCTGTAAATAACTCTGCTATGCATTCTATGCCAGTAAGCACCAGAAGTGAGTTAGGCCTTTTTTAATAACAAGTTGAGAAGGGCAAAAGGGATAATTGCCTCTAAGCACATTTTCTGTAGCTGGAAGGTATTTGTATAATCTAATTTTAAATATCTAGGGTAGGTACTAAATTTAGGGAATTAGTCTCCTAGGGTGCCTTCACTCTGGGTAGGTAGGTTCTTTCACAGGGTAATTCAGATCTGGAGCAGCCGAGGTCCACGTAGACCACAGAAAACTTCTATTGGAAACCAGCTTCCTGAACTACATGTGCTATCCTAGCATGTGTAGATTCAGAGTAAGAAGTTGCTTACCCCTGGGTGCTCCCTATTAGTCCCCTAGCTTCTCCTGCTTCCACCAGAGGCCACCGCTTTCTTCGCTCTGTTGGTTGACTGTATCTGATTGCTCCGTACAAAATATCTTGGCTAAAATAAGAAAACCTTTTGTTTTCTAGTAGTTGAGCATTTGAAGTTTGTTTAGTTACCCTCCCAAGTTGGGTATTAAAGCCAGCAGAAGGAAGAGGGCATTTAACTTCAGTAAAAGAATTAACAAGTAGCAGGTGGGAACATGCTGGTTCTGCAAATGTTTTAACTCAAATTAGCATAAACGAGGATAGCCACTCTTGATTGTGTTACAGGGCTCCTTAACTTTTAGATAGTTCATCGCAGTACTGTGTTGCAAAGATGTCCAAACAGAGGTTGTTTATTTTCACCACATAATGGCGAGTACCATACCCTAGAGTATAAAATGCTGCTGTGAACATACAAGAACATGCAAGTCCTAACTGGCTTCAATAAATTTCCTAACTAAGGTCCTTTGAGAAACAGACACTGAAAGATTTAGATTAGAAAGTCTAATGAGCATATTAAAAGCATTGTGAAGGCAGTGGTTAGCAAAACCAAAAGTGGGCAGTGGGGGCAGCAGTTCATGGATGCGTTTTTCAGGACTGTCTCCTGATGTTAAGCTACATGGGCCCATGAAGCTAACATTCACTACTTTGCACAGTTGCAGTCCTAGATATAGTCAGTATTCCAAGAGCTGTGTCTGTATGTGCAATCTCAGATCCTAAATCTGTTCTCTATGCGGTCATTTCAATAAGTCATACATGTTCAGCATTAACCCCATTTTTTGCTTTGCACTCATCTTAGTATACTAGCAGTGTTTACCTTAGCATCTTCTGTATATTTGTTTTTAATATTGCCCTCTGAGGCTTGTGCACTTTTTTTTTTAATACTTACGGAAGTACTTGATTACATTTCAAAATTATGGGATATACCTTTCGTTATTCTGCTTGACCAATAGTAAACAGAAGGTATGTTAGTAGCGTGCAATTTCTTTTCAGATTTGACTACATCTTCTCTCTCTGTAAACCCAAAGGTCTCTGCATATGCAGACACAGCTCAGGCACAGATACCTGGCTCTTCCTCTTTTAAATACCTTTGACTTGTATCACTTAATGTGTTTTTGTGGTATAAGGTGAGGGTTTCCTTGAACACACACAAACCAGAGATATTAGCCCTATATTTATAAATGATTGAATTTATTATGGAGGAATCATCTAATGCCTTATATTGCTAACTCAAAGGTAGTTTCTTTTTATCTTAAAGTTAATTACATATTTACACACCAATTATTTCTATTTAGTAAATTAAGCCTGTTTTATTCTGACACACTGGATCATTTAAAATGTCATAATGTGTTGTACAGTTTTATTCTGTTACTGCCAGTATAAAGAAGTTGAAAATAATGTCCTCACTGAGTTGCCAGTGTATGCTAATTCAGAGGTGACAGAAATGTGTTAAAGTATATTCAACCTTTAATATTTATCTTGCTTTGTACTTAATTTGTTTCCCTTTGAATATGTTGCAAAATACCAAGTGTACATAAAATAATGAATAAATAAAACAAAAATAAATTATTTGTCTACATTCATTGACTTTTTGTGCATTCATTTTAAAAAACAGTGATATAAAACACAAAATACGGTGCATTCGGATGAATGATTTGATCATCTTTTTATCACTGTTCATTTTGAAATAAGCCACCCTGGATCTTTTTAGATACAAATTTGTGAGCTAACTTTTCTAAAAAAAAAAAAGTGTATTATTGTTTAATATTTAGCTTGCTGTAGCTCTGTGAAAGCATATGGAACTAGGTGCATTACACAAAATAGATGCTTCACTGCCTGAAATGGTTTGTGATCTATGTACAGAGTAAGAGACAACAGATGTGTATACACAGACAGGATATAAAGTGGAATATGGAGATTACAATGTCCCAGGAGAGACCTCCGAGAAAAAAATAATTATCGAATTTCTTCTGAGAATAATTTACTACTCTAGCACAAATTATGTTACCATAACGTATTTATTAATCCCTTTAATTATATAGGTAGTGATGTAGTTGTGTTTAAATGTTGTAGAATTTAAGTTATGATAAACTCTAAATCTGGCAAAGATGTTACGGAGTGCTGCAGCTTTGAAAATGGGAACCAGAAGGGGACAGGTGATCAGTTGGGCTCGACTTGTCCAGAACAACCCAGTACTGAATTGAAAATGAGTAATTGCTTTGCTAGACTTTGTCCTCCTTTTTTTTTTTGTGAATTATTTTAAAAGTGTTTACTGGTTCAGAAATTGGTGTTAGCCAATTTTCTTCTAGACAAAGTTTATTAAGTATAGATTTGCCTGATACTGTTAATTGTTCGACACTCCTAAGACAAATACAGAGCTTTGAGTTGTTCTCTTGCATCTCTAAGGAAATTTTATTCAGACTTTTAATCTCCAGCACCTACCGAAGTGTTCAGCTTTTGTATCACAACTTTGCCTCAGGCCAGTATCATTTCAAATGTGCTAAAACTACCTTCTAGCACCAATTTACAGCTGCTGGTGCTTCTGATTATTGAGAAGCATAAGGACAAGACTGAACCCGGCTTCTGTGCATCTTGGACAAAACACAGCTGACTTTTGACATGTGCTGAGTACAGTTTCAGACGTCACTTCTGACCGCCCTGTTTCTGACAGATAACTGTTTCTCAGTGCTGCTTTCACAGTATTGAAAATTCACACATATATAACTGAAAATTGTCAGGTATCTCTGTTCCTCTGTGTAATGCTTCCGATCATGTAAACAGTTTAAAAAAACACACAGATAAAGCCAGATTTCAAAATGTTTTAGATTTCCAGACTTTAATGTCTGCGAGCCTCTAATACACTTTATTACATTATTATTTTGCAGGAGTGCATTATTATTTGGGGAAGTGAAAACAGTTACATGTTCTCCATATTCCCATAATTTTACATTTTATGTCCAGAGGGAGGGAGGGAAGTTTAGTGTTCTGTGAAAACATTCAGAAATGTGAACTTGTCTCTTACTTTAAGATGCGACTGATAATCTGAATTGAATTTAAACAGAACACTGTAGATCTGATACCATGCACCCTGCAATTGTTTATTCACTGGCAAAATCAAATGTCATTATATACAATGTAGCTATTTATTATTACAAACAGATTTTAAAGTAATACTTTCCCTCACAGTTTTAAAGAGGTAGAAATAATGCTCTGACCTGGTGACCATGCAGTTTTTAACTGCCCATTGTCTTTAGGAGTTAAAGTAAGTGCAGCAGCATTTTTGTAAC
Source organism: Athene cunicularia (assembly GCF_003259725.1). Classification (NCBI taxonomy): domain Eukaryota; kingdom Metazoa; phylum Chordata; class Aves; order Strigiformes; family Strigidae; genus Athene; species Athene cunicularia. Next base: position 44,549,699 of record NW_020799097.1, on the reverse strand, counting down.
AAGGTCATGTCCATCTCTCTGGAGGCAAATACACAAATAATGTATTCAAGCTTCAGACGAGTAGGTCTCCAAGTACCTTTGGAGACCAGCAGTACACTCCACATAGTTCCTTTATAAAAAAGGATAAACTATGTTTAGAATTAGCTTTGTTAACTGGCTACAAGCTCAGGGCTTGAACAAAATAGTCTCTTTAAATAAACTACGCTGTCACAGATGCGATTGCCGATTCCGCTTAGGTTATTTTTTCTAGTAGTTGTATCTGATAGTAAACAACAATTTGGACAGCTCTTAGTGTAACACAGGAGGCCTCTCATAGAAGGATCAAGCACACCTTACCTAAACTAGTCATTTTAACAGTTGCTAAAAAATATCAAAAGCAGCTTGGAGCTAATGAAAACGAATGGGAATTAAAATAGAAAGTTGCATTACATCTAAGAAAGTGTGATTGATGTAAGCAATTCTCATTCTTGCTTCAAGATACTGCTGAAGATGGTTGGGTCTGGTGCCTGCTATCGCTTTCCAACACCTGTTCCTGGGATGCTGCTGCTGCTGGGAGCAGCTGTTCCCTTGCAGTGACTACAGCAAAATGTCAGCGTGCTAAACTGCTTAATTGGGCATTTTGAAAATACGTAAAATGAGTGTGCTTTGGGATGAACTTTAGAGACCTTACTATCTCTGTTTAGAGAAATCTTTACTGCGTTTTTGCCGTCACTTCTGTTTAGTAATTGCAAAGGGTTTGTATGCAAATTATCTGACCCATACGGAGAGTTCATTGAAGGTGATGGTGTTCTATTTTCAGCATTTGTATGTTTATTTTTTTCCGCGCAATGCATTGATAGACTTGATAGGATGCTTTGCAGTAACTTTAATTCCTCCGGCAAACATCTTTTCTTTAAGGTCTGCAACCAGTACCTAGTGCTGAGCGTAAGACACTTATCTCTTAAGTGATTGGTAAAGGGAAAAAAAAATGGTGGGTAGGTACAGAGCCTTCAGTTAGGCACCCTGGACTGTGGTGTTGTCAGTGCTGTCCCTGCCAATTGACCTGAGGACGAGTTACTAAACTTGTTATTCACTTTCCATCTGTGTATGATCCAGTTATATTTACTGTATGTCGTACTAATGAGATTTATGGAGAACTGAAATGTTATGCAAGAGTAAATCTTTACCTCTGAATTGACTAAGAAAGGATTTGTAAGAGCAAAGTACAATAGGTACCGATCAAACCTAGAGATCTACAATGCTGCTCTGATTTTTTTTATTTGCTTTTAAATAATTCAGTCTTTTCAGAGAGTGACAGCAGCTTTCAAGTTCAAGTATTGATCCATGGGTGTTCTGCTGCTCTCCAAAAGGTGCAGAGGCTTTTGCATCTGTGCCTCCACTGCTCAAAGTGGCAGATCTTCAGAAAGGAGGCGCAGATCAAGAGTAATGATCTCCAGCTAATGATCAGGTGCTGTATGTCACCTGATAGCAAGAAGCCAGTTATGAGGGGGTGGGGTGACAACCCACCTTTTTGCCTTTTCCTAAATATACAGTCCTTAGGCAGTTCTTACATCTTTCAGTTGGCAGGAACTGAACCTGAACTCTGTCAGCTAGAGCTGCAGTATTCAACTGTGGCTCCAGACTGGAGGAGTTTAGCTGGAGGAGTTTAGTGCCATGCACCAGCAGATGGATCACCTTCATGCATGCACTTGGTCTGTGGCAAGTATCATACCATACTTTCAGTGTTACTGCAATTTATCATCTAAAAATGTTGAACACAGTTTTTCAATAAAGAGATTTTTCTTCCTAAACACTGTAAGAGACTAAGTGACCATGTACACACTCTCCTCTTTGGAAGAAAGCAAACTAACTAACTAACTAACTAACTAACTTCCTTCCTTCCTTCCTTCCTTCCTTCCTTCCTTCCTTCCTTCCTTCCTTCCTTCCT
>NW_020799097.1:44545013-44547722 GCF_003259725.1 Athene cunicularia | reverse complement strand
AAGATACTGAGAGCATTAATTCCCTTCAGATTATAAGCCATTTAAATGCTATGAGAAAAGGAGGAATGGATGGATAAATATCTATTGATAGAACTAGATAATGTGCCTATGATTCTCAAAAGCATCAAGACAGTAAAATACGCTATGCTCACTGGAGGTCAAACAAAAGCATACACATTTTTATTTGAGAAGGATATCTTGAACTTTGGCCTCATGCTCTTTTGTATGTAATTGAGAAATAGTACTATTGTCCTAGTTTAAAAACAATGGCGCATGTGAAATGCCATAAATGGTTGATGTGAAGAGGGGCACATTGAGAAGATATTGTGGAAGGAGACAGACATGTATCTGCCAGACAGCTCTCTCATGTTTCTAGTGTCCTTCTGCACTCAAGCCACATGTATACCAATTCAAGTATCTGCGTAACTAAGATAATGCAGACTCTGAAAATCAGTGGTTGGTTTATTTCTGCAGTACCAGAAAATAATTTTCTTCAGCAGATTTCAGTGCATTTATATAAATGAGCATATGGGACTTGCACCTTTATGTCATACACTTGAAGGCCCAGGGTCATGTACTGCTGATACAACCCACAGTTTTCTAATTATGTAACAAAGAATGTGAAATGATTATGGATGAGCAACAGAGTAGTTGCTAAGAGACATACTGTGCAAAGAGCTAGGTAGGAACTGCTGAGTAAAACCGTTCAATAGGCACCTCTCAAGTCTTCACAGGACTGATAAGCAGAATTCTGGATTAAGGAGCTGTTGATGTAAATGGAGAATTCCTTCCTTCCTTCCCTTCCTTCCCTTCCCTCCCTTCCCTCCCTTCCTTCCCTTTTCCCTCTCAGAATAACACTGTCTTCTTAAAAAAACACTTATTTCTGGATGTCTCCTACAGATTGATGTGTTTAAATTTTAAAGACTGGGGGAACCACAGCTCCTTCTCGCCATCTTTCTGTCTGCTGGACCGTTAGTGCTTGTCATGGCTCTCCTCTCACAGAACAGCAGAATCTGTCCAGGGAAGGCAAAGGGGCTGTTCTCTCTGGTTGAGAAATAGCAGTGCTAGATTTTGCCTCAGAACTAACAGAAATAAGAAAAGGGCCCATATTAACTCAGGATGCTTTTTTGTATTAGGTAACAGTTTGGGATTATGGAATTTTGATGAGGCTGTCACAGCCACTGCCTCTAAGGACTCCGCAAAGTCCACAGCACATGCTTCTTACCACGGACTCTCTGGACACTACTAAACTCAATCTTGAATAGAAAACGTTTGGGACATCTAAATGACAGGGCTTCCCACTGCCTGTAACAGCCTGTGGCCACGTGTTTGGGCCATGTGTTTAGGACTATAAGGTGCTGAATTGAATACCTACTGCAGCTAACCTTATTTGACCTGTAAGTGCTAGGTCCAAGTCTGGTGGTAGAGCATCACTAGGATGTGGGAAGCCTTGGATTCAAGCTAAGGGGGACTGAAGGTGCAGTTGAGGCTTAGCCACTGGCTTATGCATTGGTGAGCCCCCTTCGGCCCTTTCACTGTGGAGGAGTCACAGTGCTGGGCCAGGAAGGGGAGAGGGAGGTTGATTTCAGTCTTGTGGGTACAGTCTGTGGGAAGTGAAGTGAAATCTAACCTACCTCTAGACAGGTGCCTTAAAGTGGCCTGGTCCCTGCTGCAGGTGGGCCAGTATTTCTGACTGGTCAGCTGGAGGGGTGGCAGCACTGAAGCTGAATGGACCAGCTGCGCCTCCATGGGTCCTCTGAAACACCTTCCTCAGTTGGCTACACAAGGCATGTGGCCAGGCTGGGTTGTCCATCCTCTTCCTTGCCCAATTCAAGGGGTCAGACATGCATAATTTTACTTAAGAGCCTAGATTCCACCCAAAATTAAAACTGTCTGGTTTGGGATATGATTTATACACTGAGGGTGTTTAGCAAAATTAGTATGCAAAAGGTCGATGTTATCCTGCTCCCCAGACATATTAGCAAATAAATCAATCCTTACGTATCTGCAGGTTTAGGAAGGGTTCCTGAAACAAAGCCAGCTTTTCCCTTTAGAGGCTGAACCTTCATTGTGGCTTTCTGCCCACTGTGAACAGATCTACTACCCCCACAGCTAGTACTGACGCAGGCTCGGGCTGTAGTGGAAGGTGTAGCCACTGCTTACCTTTCCATTTCCAGCCGTACACATAGCATCTTATTTCTGTTATCTGAGCAGGTCCACAATTGATGTTCAGCTGGAAAACAGGTTATTTTCTCCCATGTCTACCCAGTGCTACAGTAACTGGCTGTCTGTAGTGTGATTAGCTCTGTGCAGAACGCTCATTTCCTTCTAAAACTTAATCTTTCTTGGGTTTTTTGTTTTGTTTTGTTTTGTTTTGTTTCAGCTCGTTTTGCTTGTTGAGTTAGCAAGAGACTCTGAGATCGTGATATGTCACTTATCTGTTTTCAGTGCACTAAAGTCTGCTGTAGCAGAATGCCTGAATGGTTTGGCTTCTTGATATTCACAATATTTTAACATTTTCAGCACCTACTTAGGCAGCGTGGCAAGCGGTAGTTACGAAACCTGTAGCACTGAAATAAACACAAGATGTAAACCTGTATGGTTTAACAGGCATTGATGCTGCTGGCGTTTGGGTCCCGTAAAGATCCGAACCCCAACAGCTGTCAGGTGGTTTGGGGAGAGAGCTGTGGCACTGGGTGAAAAGAGAGA
>NW_020799097.1:44529246-44531712 GCF_003259725.1 Athene cunicularia | reverse complement strand
GCCGCGCTCCGCCGCCGCCCCGCGGGCTCCGGCTCCGGCTCCGGCCGCTGCTCGGGTCCGAGGCGCTCGGGATGTGAAAGAGACAGTCATGTGGCCCCTTTCTGGCGGAGCTGACCCCGCGGGATTAGAGGTCTCACCAGCCTTTCTTTCCTTTTCTCTGCTAGTATAAAGGCAGGTTGAAGGTGATGCGGTGTCTTGGGCAGACACTGCGGTGTTTTGATTCAGCTCAGCCCTTTTCACTGTTCAAAGCAGCTGTTCAAATACTAGGGCTGCTTACTTTGACGTGAAGAAGATTTTCAAACAACCCCAAAAGCTTTGAACTGACAGGCCTCCTTGATATCTCCTTCATTGCAGTGCAGCTACTCGAGAATATTCGCTATAAAATACATAGAGCGCCACTTAACTGGAGCTCTCTCCTGGCTGGGAGGCGAGGTGCTGCATACACATCAGGTGCATGCAGAGGGACGCTGGCGGGCCTCGGGAGCTCTCCGGCCGCCCCACGCCCGGCCACCCCCTCTCCCGGGGGTTCCCTGCCCGCCACCCGCCTCGGGCTGCTGCGGCGGGCTCCGGCTTGCGAGATGTCGGGCTCCCTTGGCGGTTCAACTCCGTGCGTGCCGGAGAGGAAAGCTGCATTTCCAGCAGCAAAACACGAGCACGGTTCGTTTCGGCTCCCAGGCGCGGCTCAGCAGCCTCCCCGGCTCTGGGGGCCGGGGGAGCGCTCTTCAAACACGCGCTCTCGCCTGCCTTTGGGTGCGAGCCTTGGCAGGGCGGATAATACATATTGCATATGCTCGTTCTGTCTAGGGGTGACGAGCTTAGTTTAAACTCTGGTCTCAGAGCCTTGAGATAGACTCACGCAGCTGAAAGGAAAGGGGAGGGGGGGTGTGGGGGAAACCCCCGCGCCTCCTTTCTGCTTCTCTATTATCTTCCCATTAGATGTTGTTTTAGGAGGAAATGCGCCAGGAGGGCAAAGACGCGGCGAGTTGCTCAGAGAATTGCTGGGTGCAATAAACGTGAGGCTCCTGGTGCTCCCTTTAAAGGCCAACTTGGAAGATTTGTGCTTATTGCTGGGGCGCATTTAATGCACCTTTTGTGAGATGGGATTGTTTTGATCTCTGCTTCCTTTTTAACCTTTCTCTATGAGGTATTCAAGCCTGCACTTTCGTGCGGCTCTTTCCAGTGTTGCTCCAAAGAGTCTGATTTGGTGGAGAGACCCAAAACATGAATGAAACTTCAACTTTAAGGGCCTGCGGAGAGACAAAACTGAGGCCGGGGCTTCACAAGTGATTGCTTTAAAAAAATCCAATCTACACAAAGAGGCAGCTGGCTGCTTTAATGAAAACTGCTTAAAGCTGCAAGAACCGCAGCCTCAGGGATGTATTTATAAGATGACTCAAAAGCTACACTTTCAAGTTGCTTCTCCTCGGGGTAGATATAACAAACACATTTAACTAAGAAATCTAAACAAAAAGGACAGAAATTGATAACTTTGATTGCACAAGCTCACATTACCCATTGAAATTAAAATCCGCCATCTAAATAGATTTCTCCACCTATCTCTAGGGGAAAGAAAACCTCTCTCTCTGCATATATAGATATACACACGCGTACGTGTAATATCATACACATTTTTGCCCTGCTAGAATACTGATTATCCCGGAAGATAGAAGAAACGTGTAGAATTAAAAAAAAAAAAAAAAAAAAAAAAAAAAGTTCCTGTAAAGTTTGTATTAATGTTCATTTCCAACATTCCCCACAACTCTATTCTTCCGGCCACTTCATTCATCTGAGACTGCTATTTTATCTGCATCACTGTTTAAACTAGTCGGATATAATGTTCTAAGTTCAGTATTTGAAATTAAATTATTTGAATTCACGGATATTAATCTTTTCCCTTCATCCTCCAGTTCTGAATCTTGTCATTAAAAATGATCCACCCTTTGTAGTCCGCAAGTGAATATTTTATAGACAGATACCGCTATGAAGACTTCTAACACAACGTCAACCAGTCAGACTTAGCTGTTGCAGGGATTACTTTGAGTAATTTATCAAAGGCAGGCTGCTAAATTTTGAGTGGTGAATATGAGGCCTTGGGGGGAAAAGAAGCAGAAGAAGCAAAAGAAAAAAAGACAAATTCCATCAGTCTACGAGATAAATTCTGTTTGGAGTTAATACAGCTTGTTTATTAAATTCTCGAAGACAGACCCAGATGCAATTGGTGCTGCGGAGTTTGCAATTTAGTGTTCAAAAGCCTGGCTGGGAAATGACCGCCCCGCGACGGAGCTGGAAGGGCGTTTCTTCTGGCGTGAAAAGCAGGTGAATTGGTAGGAGAGGGGCGGCGAGCCAGCCTCTCCGGCACGGGAAAGCGGTTTCAGACGGGACTTTCCAAAGCCTGCGCTGGCCGGAGAATTGTGCAGGACGAAACACAGCAACAGATTTAAAAAAAGAAAAAAAAAAAAAAAAAAA
>NW_020799097.1:44472750-44529196 GCF_003259725.1 Athene cunicularia | reverse complement strand
GGGGGAAAATTTTTTTTTTTTTTTTTTTAAAAAAAAAAAGGAGAGGCGGGGGCGTGGGAGGGGGAGGCGTGGGTGCGCACCCGCGCGGCGAAGGATGCTGGGGTCTGCCAGTCGTGGCACAGTCGTGGCAGCGGAGGGGACATGGCCCTGCTTGAGGGGGCCCCTGTGTCCCCATCCTGGGGGAGGTGTGTGTGTGGGGGGGGCTGGTGGAAGCTGGCGGCGCCTCGACGGTCCTTCCTCGGGTCTGAAGGGTCTGAATTTGTGCTGAGCCTTCAGAACACTCCCGAAGAAAAGTCTGAGGAAGTCAGGATTAAACCAAGTGTTACTATCCAGAGGCCATTTTCGGAGAGGATTTGCTCAGCAGAGCTGGGGGGGGCCTTTGGTGGCCTCAGGGTTAAAGGCAAAGGTCACAGCAACCCCCTCCCCACCCGAAGAAAGCTGTGAAAAAGAGGAATCATAACGTCATGAAATTTTACCTTGTTCTCACTTCATTCCATAGTACCACATAATTGCTTTTTCAGCTCAATTGAAACTCAGTTTCTGTTATTGCGATGTTACTGCTCCTCCATGAGTTTCAGCATTTGTCTAAAACATCCATGTCTTGTCTATTAGTGTCTCTTGCTCACTTTCTGGACTGGATTGATAACCAATTATGTTTAATACTATGTTAAGTAACAGCTTCCAGAAACGGAGTGAGGAGGCTGTGAAGAAGATAAGAGGAAATTGTCTTGTTCCTGGGCTGCCTCCCTGAGCTCCCGAAGCACCTCACCTTCAGGTATGAAGCCTTGGCCATACAGTCAGACCAATGCTAAAAATCACTATTCCCCAGGGAGCTAGTCTTTCTGACAAGTAACAAATAGCTTGTATTTTAAATAACCGATACCTTTTATTTTAAATTTGATGGCAAATAAAGTCTGGTTGACAGGAGGCAAGAGTGCCGAGGGCAGTGGAAGTTAGCAGCATGCAAGAAGTCTGTGAACTTGAATAGCATCTCCAGCAACACATCCGCGCTCCAGTAACAACAACCTCCAGCCAGAAACAGTTCAAAAACATATGTAAAGGAAGTAGATCCAGGAACAACACAAAAGAATATTGTAGCAAGCAGCAAAAACCCGTAGCAGCCTGCAGAGCTCCCACTGCTCGCCACTTCTTCCAGCTTTACAACTGTTTCTGTAGGAGGTTACTTTTTCCCCAGGTCAAATCAATGTCTGTCCCTCCAACTCCTTCCATCGTCTTTAGTGGCAGAAACAAAGGGGCTGAAAAATGTGTTGAAGAGGGCAGAAGTGAGTGGGCGATGCTGTGAAGTTGTGGTCTTCAACTAAAACACACCTGCACTTGTCGTTACCCAGTCATCAGACTGGGAGTGTAATAATCTATTCATTATGGTAAACTAATAAGCCTAGAAGTTTTATACTGCAAGGAGACTACAGCTGACATAACTCTTTCTTCCCTGAAAATGCAGACGTGGATGTGGTGCGATGCCTCTTTCTCTTTGCTGTGGTGAGTGACAGCTCAAAGTTTAATTTTAAATATTTGCAGTCCATCACATTTTCTCACATCTGTGTAAATCTGGTGGTTTGAAATGAGAGGTAAATAACTCTCTTGTTTTGAGTGCAAGGTGGGCAGGGACCTTGGCTCGAGCACTGTTACAGGTGAAATGATGGTTCGCACTTCTGCAGCTATGCTTGACTGTCTGGGGGTGCTGACACCAGTTAGAACAGCAAGGATTTCTCTGCTGCTCCCACACACAGCCCGGGAAAGGCAACCAGTCTTTGCAGGGAAGAGCTCAAATAATTTATGTACCATAATAATTGTATATTCTGACTAAAATGACACCGAACAGTCGATTCTTCTAGAAAAAAACTTTGCCCATCACCCTAGATGATTGCTAAAGTGTGACATACCTAAAAACATATCCCTAAAACCCCAAGATGGTATGTAAATATGGGCAAATTAGTGGTAATTCCTGAACCTAGAGCACCCTGACTGAAACATGAGGCTTTCTTCACATGAGCTGGGTGGCAGAAATGAGCCTAGATCCCTCCTCTTTGCCTGCTAGACCCTTCATATCATGAGGACTGGGTTGTACAACTCCCCTCCCTGCCCTGTTGACTGCTGCGCAAACATATGGTTGGTGTTTCCTCAGTAGGGAGCCCCCAGCTGAGATTGCACCTGTGGTATAGTCAACAGTAAATATGACTAAAGAGAGTTAACCTACTTATGTGCACCGAGAGAGGTGAGTTTACCCACTTTTATTTACTGCTACACCACCAGACTGCGCTTCAGCATAAATTGGTTCAAGGTGCCTCGTTTCAGCAGTCGTACAGAGAACTGGCTTCTTAGTTATTCTGTAACTCAAAGGTGTGCAGAATGACTGCCTAACTGGGAATAAAATTATCATAAGCACAATTATGCCTGTGTTGAAAGGACAAGGTCAGAAGAGAGAATCCAAAATGTCAACAAGACTAGTTCATGATGGATTGTCCCAGACAAAGCTGTCCGATGTTATACATCACAAAAAGTTAAAAGATGATGTAATTTATACGTTAGACTCATTGTCAATTCACACCAGAACCTGAGGAACGGCAAAATCAGTTGTAGTACTTTCTGCCATATGGCACGTTTTGGGACGTGTGGTGAGGGTGGTTGGCAATACACAGTTTTTATCTTTGGTGTGTCAGTAAAGCATTTTCTGAGCTGACAGTAGCTTTTGCATTTGTCATTGATAATCCTGGGGGACTCTGTGACAGTCTGCTTTCCCTGCCATGGCTCCACTACAACTCACTCTCCTCTTGAAAGAGAAGGTCTTTATACAGCCAAAAAGGTCTCTGAATTAGTCCTTTTGCTCCAGAGTTTTGGCATTGCTGATTCAAACCTCTTGGTCTGGTGCATGACAGTTAGGCTGGACTACTCAAGGACAATTTAGTGGCTTCTATCAGCTCTCAAATATTTTTTTGTGGGCTTCTTGTGCTCCTCCCCAATTATTTCTTTTCTTCCTTTTTCTTATAGCCACCTTTTACACTAACCCAACATATTTATCCAGTAAACATCCAGAAAAGTCTGGTCAACATCCAGTGTTCATACATGATTTTGGAAGCTGTCCATATTCATGGCTGCTGAAAAAATAAGTAAGTTTAAAAATCTGCATGCTTTGGTTTTAAGGGTAGAAGATCTTGCTCTTTTCTTTGCCTTCTATCTGGATTCATCCTGGTCATTACAGGTGGGAATGGGAGAGCTGCCTCTTGTTATAGTTGCTTGATACTCCCAGTTAAAAAATCTCGGGTTTTATAATGTTGCTAGATTGTATCAACAAGGCCAACATTTTCTGTTGTCACCTGAGCTTTGGGAATGAGAAAAGATCAGGGCATTCAAGTTCCAGGGTGCAAAGAAAAGCTGTTATGTTGATTTGGTCAAGGTAAAAAGAGTTCGGAAAAAAACAGGTTGTATGTATCCAGCAAAGCAGCAGCAGGCATCTTTGAAGGTTCTCTCCTCCCTGAAAAGCCTGAATTTGCTCACCTCTCTGGATGCATGCATGCACCCTCAGTAACTGAGTGCAACGTCACTGGAGGTACACACAGGCTGCATCTTCCCCTCCTGGCTGCTCTGCGCTGCTTCCTGAGAGACTCATTATTGTCAGGCACATGGGCCAGATGGTAAAGCCCCCTGGCACAGAGCTGGAGGGGAGGGACGGGGTGAAAAAGAAGGGAGAAGTTGGTGACACAGATTTGGATTCATCTTTGAAATTGGAAGGGGAAGAGAAACTATGACTTGACCTTCAAGTTAGGAGTGAGAGCTGAAAATGATAAAAGTGGGGTAGTAATGGTTTGACAAAGAAATTAGAGCTGGGTGAAGAAGGAACCTGGGTGTGAGGATTGGGAGGAGGATCCTGCTTTCTGGAAGACAAAAGGGAAGATTACTGAGGGCACTCTGAATAAGCAGAAAGCTGTGTGGAGAGCTGGAGTACCTAGGGCTGAGTGGGTAAAAGAGTCTCAGACTTCTTCACAGAATCACAGAATCATCTAGGTTGGAAAGGACCTTGAAGATCATTAAGTCCAACCATTAACCTAACACTGACAGTTCCCAACTACACCATATCATCCCTCAGTGCTAAATTAACCCAACTCTTAAACACCTCCAGGGATGGGGACTGCACCACTTCCCTGAGCAACCCATTCCAACACCTAACAACCCCTTCTGTAAATAAATGCTTCCTAATATCCAGTCTAAACCTTTCCTGGTGCAACTTGAGGGCATTCCTTCTTGTCCTATTGCTTGTTACTTGGTTAAAGAGGCTCATCCCCAGCTCTCTGCAACCCCCTTTCAGGGAGCTGTAGAGGGCGATGAGGTCTCCCCTCAGCCTCCTCTTCTCCAGACTAAACACCCCCAGTTCCCTCAGCTGCTCACTGTACGACCTGTGCTCCAGACCCTGCACCAGCTCCGTTGCCCTTCTCTGGACACGCTCGAGTCATTCAATGTCCTTTTTGCAGTGAGGGGCCCAAAACTGAACACAGGAATCGAGGGGCGGCCTCACCAGTGCCGAGGACAGGGGTCAGATCCCTTCCCTGTCCCTGGCCACGCTATTGCTGACACAAGCCAGGATGCCATTGGCCTTCTTGGCCCCCTGGGCACACTGCTGGCTCCTGTTCAGCCAGCTGTCAATCAACTCACATTCTTGAGCCATGCAGGGAGGACTGGGACATAATGTGGAAGCAGGCACAGGCAGAATTTTCATCTATGGTGGAGCAAAGAGAAAAGTCCAAGGAGTGGGGAACAGATTAAGAGGGACTGGCTGCAGATGGAGTAAGTACTTCAGATGGAGAACTAGCTCTTCCAGACATAGCTGAGGTCTTTCAGCATGATGCTATATGTCCTGCAGACGTGCTGAGGGTAGAAATGGGGGCCACTGGGAAATTACATACCTTCGGATCATAAGTGCATTGTAAATGCAATGAATAGAAAGGATTATTCTTCTTTTCTGGAAACATAACTTTCCTGGACCTTACACTGGACCATATTTGTTGTCTTAGGTTAGACTACAAAGACAATACCATAGATAGGGCATTTTGATTTTAGTGTAACTTGCTATTATGTCCATAAAGAAAAAGGCGCATGATACATATATATATATATATATATATATATATATAAAAAATTTATTTATTCAGAGACATGCAAATATGGTAGCTGCATGCCAGGGGTTAGATGTGGTGTGGTAAAAATACTAGTTAAATTGCTTAGAATAGCCACAAGCCCTCTTCTTTGCTTCATGTTTACTGGAGGTACAGAAAAGAGAATAAAAATGCAGTTTAGGCCAGATACCCAAAAGGGGTCTGAAGCTCAGTGTTGCAATGCCTGATTTTTAGATATCCCACTTTCCAAGGGAATCCTCAGCTTGGAACTAAACTCCAGATTATCTATATACAATCTGCTAAACGGGCACTTCAGAAGGGGCATGCTGGCTGGCCTCAACCTGCTGATAGAAAATGGCAAGCAGAGGCAGTTGCTCTTCTCTTACCAAGAGTTGCTCTCTTCTCGTCTCTTCCCTGGGTGGTTTGTGAGAGAAGAGCGCAGGCGGCGAGGGTGAGGAGGATTGTGTCACCTAACTTCAGATGTCTGCAATGTAGGGGCCTTTTGCAGTCAACAGGAGGCACAGCTCATCTGCTGTGCTCAAGTGTCTGCGCTGGGATGAAATGCAGTGCCTAGGGTAACTCAGATATAGCTGACTACACCCTGGATGCTAAAGTTAAGCAAAATTAATGTGACACCCGGGTTAAAGAGCTAGGCATTTTCACTGATAAATAACAAGCTTTGAGGACGTAAATTTTAAATGTGGTTGTCTCCAGGGACAACTCAGTGCTCAGCCATGTGTATCTAAAAGTTGAGGCAGTGTAGTTTTCCTTCATATCTGGTTCTGTTGACATAAAAGATCAGAGCTTCTATTTGTGTTTTCATTGCGTTTCTGCATTTGCATTGGGGTTGGTAAGCAATCCTAGTCTGCTCTTTCAAAAACCTTCAAGCAGAAAGTTAGTCCAGTTATTTTTTAATAATATTTTTGAATTCAAGCACCAGAGCAAAGTGGCAATTTTCAATGGGTTCATCTTTGGTGAGGCAGGAGGAGACTACCTCTCTTGCTATTAACTTACTTGAATGGGATCTTGCGAAATGTCCTCTGAAAGGCAGTGTTCACATGATTGGGATAGTTAAAGTGGATTTTGATGAGAGGTAAATGAAGGAATATGTATGCATATACACAGGAATACGTGTCTCCCACACCTGAGATATTTTTCTCTATTAGTTATGGGTGAGATGTCTTTTCTGCTTGACATTGCTGTCACTTCAGAACATTTTTGGGCAATGGGTCTGTGAGGCATAAGGATAAAAAAAAAAAAAGCCTTTTACAGCTAAATTAAGTGTTGGCATCTCTCACAGGACTTTCTCACAATTTTTTTTTTTCCTTAAATCTCCTACTCCTGGATTTATGTAATTAAATGACAATCTCAGCTCTTGTGAAAAATAAAAAATACGGTTTCTATACATCATGATTCTAGAGGGAAGCTTTAAAAAGTGATTTGAAAGTACCCTGAATGTGCAGCAACCAACAGAGAAATAAAATGAAAACCACATTTGTTATTAGGAAAAATCTTGAAACTTTTAACCATACTTGTCATTTTTAAAGCTGACTTATGATTTAGATTAGACATTAAGAACAGCTTTCTAACTTTCAGTTGGAAAGCACAAGAATAGATTGCCTAGAGTGGCAGTGGGAGGATTTTGAAAATAGATTGGACAAATGTCTGCCAGGAATGGTTCAGCTGCAGTTGATCCAGCCCAGTGCAAGAGGATGCGGGATGCACAACTGACCTCTACTTCTTCTGAGCTGCAGCTCTTTATGCTCCCTGAAAGCTGGCAGTGGTCCCCCTCCGCCGGCGCCAGCGCGGGAGCCTGGCTGGGTTATGCCGAGGTGCAGTGGTCGGCAAGCGCAGATGGCCAGGCTGCCGTCCTTCCCGGGACGCGCGTGGTGGCGGGGAGCACCAGCGCTGATGGGAGGGCTGTCACGGCTGGGATTTGCCCCCCGCCCCGCCTAACCTTTCCGCTTGACTTCTCCAAGCATATTTTTGGTTATAAGCAGTTCCTCTGGGCAGCCAGGAGCGAGGTAGGGAGTCACCTTCTCTGCAAATGTTATACATGAATAAACACCTTCCTAGGATTACTTAACCCCAGTCTGCTGTGTGTCTGTTTCCCTGCTGACACACCATTAGCATCTGAAGCATCTATATTTCCTGAATTGCAACAGAGATAACTTATCATTCCAGCTGCTTATCTCAGACCTGCCCTGTGGATTTGGTGGAAAGATTTCCCCTTTAGCGTGTAACAACAGGTGCCTGATACTCGCTTTGAAATGTTCCTCTTTTTTAAAAAAAGAAGTTTTGGGATTCTTGCCCTGTACATTTTGCATCTCTCCATCTCTATGCCCATATAGCTCAGTTTATTATTATCAGACCTCTGGCCCATATCTTGCTGGTAGTGATAGCAGGTCCATGCAATATATGCCCTGGGAAGTTTCAGATGCGTTAGGAGCATCCTTGCATTGCGGTTGTCAAAGTCGGTGTGCCGTTTAGAAAGTGGGCCAGAAGAGGATTAGGTACACATCCAGGAAACTCTTCTGGAAGCTTCAGGAATATGGGAGTACAGGAGCAAGTGTCTGTCTAATTGTCTTTTTCATTAGCAACTCCTCTGGATATAAAGTCAGCACATATTACATTATGCATAAGTTTGTTTTCTGGGAAAATAGTTAGCAGAGGCAAAAGTGCCCGTAGCATCTAGTGTGATGGCCCCAGAGAGCAGGTGTGTGGGACTAGAGGGGAACGTACCTGGGAGACATCCCTTTGTGATCTCTCTTCCAGGGAGTTTCACCCTGATCCCTGGGGCAGCCAGGTGTGGCATCGCTGGAGGCAGCTCGTCCGGCAAGCTCCTCAGAATCCTTTCTTGCAAATGTGGCAGACAGTAGTGCACTTCTTGTCCTTGCTGCAGCCTGGAGCTGCCAGAGAGCCCCTGGTGTGCTCGGGGCTGCACATAGGTGCGTTTGCTGCTGTTTGCATCTCCATGGAGCCTGGCCCCAGAAAGCTGTGACCCCTCCCAGCCGTTGCTCATGTCAGCTCCTGACTCAACCTTGATCCCTGTGTTTATGTGCACCTTTATAAACTTCGCTAGGACTTGTTAGGGGAGCTGCTGTTTTAGAAATGTTACAACTTTTTAATTATACATTTAGGTAAGAAAATAGACACACTCCAAGGGAGGAAGAAGATCAGGGCAAGGAGCAGAACTTTATACTTGCTCTACTGAGTACTACTACCCCTAAATAGTGTGCTTTGTCATGCCATGAAATGTTATCTGAAGTAGTGGAAAGCAGCAAGTAATTTACCATGGAGTTGAGATTCACTGGCTGGAATTTTATTGTAAGAGATACAAGGAGCATGGCAGACACACTGGTGCTATTACCTATAGATACGTTTCTTGGTGCTTTTCATCATAAGATGCTGCTTCCTCTTGCTTTTATAGTTTTGCTATCTGTCTTGAGTGTTTCAGTGTTTGATATTTTCATCCAGATCAAGATCCAGAAGACAAGTGAAAATATAAGCAACCCATCTTCCATCCATTTAAAATGAAAGGCTTCTTGAGTTTGCAAAGTTGTGGAGTTTTCAAAGTTGTGAAATTTGCAAGTGAAACCTTGTAAATGCAGGTTTACCTTGGAAGTTAGACCACCTCAACTGCAGGTGCCTGCTTTTACTGCTATTTGAAAAAAAAAAAAAGGTTTTACAGCTAATCTATGAGGTTTTTTTGTGCATGGCCTGATTTGTAGTTTCTTAATGCTCAGGACTAGCAGTGTTGTTTATAGCTTTGCCAAACTTATAACAATGAAAGATCTTTTATTCTGGCTAGTCTCTGACTCAAGGCAAACTATCCTGGAAGCAGCCAGTTTCATGGTTCAATTATTTCACTGAATGAAATTAAGGAAAAATGATATATTTGAACATCCTACAAAATTACTGCAATTATTTCATTGGGAAGATCTAGCACAACATGCTTTGGTACAGAAACTCAAGATTTTGTAGGACAGGGAAGTGGCTTTAACCAAACTGATATTTCTGAAAATGTCAGTTTACAGCTGCCTGTTTAGCCCAGGCCGGATACAGTCTTTGCAGGCTCCATATGCATTTAACATGCTTCAGCCTCTCCCCTCATCCAGTCATGACCAGATTGTGGATGGAGAAAAAGATTGGGGTGGAGTGGGGTAGCGGAGGATTTCTCTGCAACTTCTCTTTGTAGTGACTTTATGTTACTGTGTTTCTGGATAGGGGAACTGTGAGCAAGGGTCGCTCTCTTGTGATCTTACATGTTACATCATATGGGATGAGGCTGGAGTACAGAGAGGGGAAAACTACTGTCAGTGTGGAAAGATGGAGGGAGGATGGGGCTTCAGACAACAGGAAAGAAGGGAAAGGGAAAAGCAGAGCAGGAACAAAGTGAGATTAAGGGAACAAGGAAAGCATCAGGGCCCAAAGTAGGATGAAATATTAGGCTGAAAGGGGATAAGGGGAGAGAGGCCAAAGGGCTTGTAGCTCCTCAAGGGACCCAGGGCAGGATCTGAGTGCCATCTCAGATTTTGTGCTCTGACTTGCAAGTAACAGTGGACGAGCTAGCTTTGCACGTGCTCCCATAAGCCTCTGGTGAGCACCACATAAGAGACAACAGCCTCTTACTGCCATTATTTCAAGCAAGGAATGGTGCCACAGAGCTAATTGTGAGTGGAGGACGTAATTCTCCTACCCAGTGATACATTTATTTTAAAACAAGTAATAAAGTTATCCTCCTCCTGAATTCCATCTGTCTGAGGGGTATGAAGGTTGAATAATGGAGCCTTCAAAAGTTACAGCATGCCAGAATTAAGTTTCTTCTGTTGTGTATATAAATTAAAATGTGCTTGTGTGATCACATATCTGGCTTCAGTTGACTAAGACTGGACACCCATAGTTGAGTGATGTGCAGGGTTTGATCAAATGACCAAATGCTTTTAAAAAGGTTTTAATTGCATATGGCAATGATAGATAATAACCACACTGTGTGTGCATTATTTTCATCCCAAAGCCTCCCTCATAATGTGGGTGGAACACTTAATTCGTTATTGAAAATTAGCCCTCACCAGGGTAAGAAATCTGTCCTGTTATTTGCTGGAACACAAGTTTATTACCCTCAGTCTTCTGGTTGGAAGTGAAAGAAACCATTACCTTTTTATTTTGTGGGAGAGAATAGAGAACAGCATTGTGCAATGCAACGCTGAGTTTTCCTCACTGGGTGCCCCAAAACTCAGCGTAGATGAGCCAGGGACACCACTTAATGTTATATTTTTCCCTGTCATGTATGGCTGGTTCTCACCCTGACCTTCCTGGTGCTCTGAGACATGAGGTTGCTGGAAGAGGTTGGAGAAGTTTCTGGTAGCCCAATTTTTCACAATGAGAATCAGCTCTTGGAATAACCTCCAGGGAAGTGGTAGATTCCCCAGCACTGGACACTTTTAAGATTCAGCTGCACACAGTGCTGGGCCATCTCGTCTAGACCCTGCTTTTGTCAAGAAAGGTCGGAGCAGATGATCTTTGAGGTCCCTTCCAATCTGGTATTCTATGCTTCTATGATTGTCCATGGAAATGGGCACAAAGCAGCTGCAGCAGCCTTATAGCCAGGGCCCTGGTTTGGCTGCTGTTTTCCTCCTCCTTCTCAATTGCTTTTCAATAAAGATCCAAAATGACAATTTGAGGTGGATAGAGTGAGTGCAACTCTTGGGAACAGAGTTTTATTATTTTTCTGGCCTTATAAGCTTCATAATTTTCAGTGAGGGTACAGAAAAGGCAGAAGTCTTTGTTGCATACTGAATATTCAACAGACTGTTCTGCATCTACTAATTCTTAAGTAGAGATGAACCATTGCTGCACCGAGGAAAATTAGGTTTGTCAGTTCATTCACATTTTAAAAATAATCTTATAAATCTGCATTCTCTCCAACCTACTTATAGCTCCTCTATCTCCATCTTTGCACAGCATAAGCCCCATGTTACCCAGGTTCTTGCAGTACATGCAAAATGCACGGCAATCCGTTCAATTTTAATGAAGAGCATTTCCAAAATTAATTACCTAGAAACAAATATTAAATGACTGTTCTGTATAACATAGGAGGAAGAATTATTGCGGAGGAATGAAGGCTGTTATGAATGTTGCCGTTGTGCTCCGGAATGCAGCCCCCACGTCCTCCCCCAGCCCCCCGCTCCAGTGGAAATGTAATAGCAACGAATGCTACGCTCCTCTCAAGATTTAGATATGTGCCTAATTTCCAGCAGGTGGATGATGCCGGTGATCTGATGTGCCCTGAATTAAGCACGTCTGTAAGGGTTTTTTTTGCTGAATTGAGACTTCCACTTGTGTTATACTGAGGCTGGCAGTGACTTCAATTAGCTCTGGATGTGACTGCAGGACCTGAATCTCCCCAGCTCTCCGGCCCCGTGCTCCCTCACAGGCTTTGCAGAACTGCTGCCTGAATCTGATTGCTCTCGGGCTGGAAGAGCTCTTGTTCCTCTCCAGTAATTCTTCAGCATGCTGTTTAGGATTTGAAGTTATAAAAAGCTAAATAGTAAGTCAGTGTTAAACATAACATTTTAACTGTTTCCAATGTTTTTTTCTTTTAGTAAAAAGATACCCCTATAAGAATCGGTTCACTTTAAAATGCTTATACAGGCAAAACAAGTTTATTATCTTTTACCCTGATGTTTTATACATCAGTTAGGGTGGGGATTGTATGTGTGAATCTAAAAAAAAAAAAGAACGAAAGAAATGACAAGAAAAGAAAAATCGAAAGCTGTATGCTGACAGGTGTAGATGGGCTTAGATAGCAAGGATTATATTACAAAATCTAATATGAAGATGGGTTATATCTAGCCCTTGCCAAAATTAAAAAAAGGAAATCTGATCAGCATGGTAGGCAGCTGAGTTAGACCCAAAGACTCATGGAATAAAGTGCCATTTGCATCCTTTTTCTTTTCTGCAGTCTCAAACCAGTAATAAATAGTGCAATAGAAAAGAAGTGGCAGTGGAATGCCTCATTTTAAAACTTTTTTATATTAATCTCTTTCAAAAGGAATAAAATAAGAAACTGAAGGTAAACAGTTCTGTTTAATATATAAAAAGCATATAAAATGAGCTTTAAGATTTATGATTTTATGTATACATGTTTATACTTCTTTGATGACAGTAAAAAATATGAGAATGAAAAAGAGATCTTCATTTTTTTCCCCTACACATTTTCTATGCATCTTTTTTTCTAAGGTATCCTGGTGTCAGAAATCATTTGCAATATACATGATACAGGGTTTTACTGTGATACATAGTTTTACCAAACAACAGAGTAAATAGGAGATTGTACCTACAGTAAATGGAACCTAAGTATAATATTATGTAGTAGAAGGAAAAAAGACAAGTCTGTCTCCTTCTGGCTTGTGGTGTTTGTCTTCCACAGCAGAACACCTGGTTGCCTTTCTGCCTGCCACACAGACCGCATTGAGTGGTGGGTGTCTGGGCTGACCGTGCTATGCCGGCCCTACCCGCCCTAGCACCCAGCATGGCCACCGAGGCCAACAGTTCAGAAGGGTTTGGCCAACCTCTTGGGACAGATGTTTTAGAAGAATTTGACTTTTATGTATATACCTCACCCAGGGACTGGATTTTCAGAAGAGCTTAGCGGCTGGATGATGGGCTGATTGGAAATGCAAATGTTTCCTTTTGGTGCCTGCCTATGCAGGAACAGACAGGGGCAGGGCTATGGAGAGCTGCAGTCCATGAAGTCATCTCCAGCTCTGGGGCACACTTCCAAAGCAGCAGTCCCAGCCAGGATGGTAGACACACATGGAACTGCTGCATACCCTTCTGGCTGAGCCTCCTTTGGGCACGGCTCAGGAATGCCAGAGGTTGTCGGAAATAAGCAGAGCACTAAAAATACATGTATGGTGGAAGACCCACCCTTAGTGAAGGCCATGGGATTTTTACTGCTAATTTGAAGGAAGGAGAGACTTCTGACCAAAGGAGTCAACACTCATTACTGAAGCCTTTAAATAAATTTTTGAATGAAGCCTAATATTTCCACAGCTATGAGCTAGTACATCCATCTACATACCATGCTTCTGTTCATATGTAAAATGATGAAAAAAGCGTGTTCTTAAGGACACTTGTAGGCTGTACAATGCTGTGCTGAAGCTTTTATTACATTGATTCAACTACTTTCTTCAGGTTATGTAAAGTAATCTTTCTGTATCTCATGGAATTTGCGTCCTGGGAGTGATTGATATTCTATGTGTGATGAAGCTGACTTCCATTCCCTGCCACACAGGTGTGTGATGAATCCCAGTTTGAGGTCTGCTATTATTTACTGCCAAGGTTATTTCATAAATTCAGTTTCACACTTCTAATTCAGACCTTCATGCTTTCTGTGAGGAGGGCTCTTATTAAGTCATCATTTCTTGAGCAAACTAAACCAAACTAAAAGGTACCAGTAATAGATTGGTTTTATTCCACTCCATAAATGTGTGAAGTATTGTTTTATTATACATTAAAAGTGTGATTATGTGTGATGGTGTCTTTGGATCATGTCAATGGATGAGTGCCGCTTTTCATTGCTAGCTTTAATCTGAGTGTAGATCACTTAGAGTTTTCTAGGATATTTGTTAATGGGATTGTAAAAACTAACACACAAACTGGAAAGAGGAAAAAAAATCTCTAAAACTGCCCAAAAAGTTAATATTAATTTTCAGACTATATGAATATTGGCATATATATCACTTGCCATTAAAAAGCCAACCCTCCCATGCAGCAATTGTTTTCCATTCCAGGGACAGGGAAATGATGTATCTTTTTGGAAAGCATGCACTATTACTGCTGGCTATTCAACAGCAAACACTGGATTGCCTGCCTTTGCTTTACAGCAGAAGTATTTGCAATTGGTCAGGTAGTTGAATAATTCAGCCTTTCTAACCTCTGCCAAGCACTGAAAACAGGGCAGAACCTTCAGAAGCAGGAAGGGTGTCTGGTCTTTTTTTAGTCTAGAAGCAGGTTAGAAAGGATGAGAACATGCTTGTTGGGTAGACTCAGTCATGAAACCGCTCTTTTTGCACATTACCCTTCAAGCTCAGCTTGGAATAGCCTGCCTACTTATTTGTTCTTGATTGATTTGGTGTCTTTCAGGCATCTGAAGAACAGAATCATCCCCACCTTTTTGTTCTCTGAGGTATAAATTATACAGTATAGTAACTTTTTCTTTTAAATCTTTATTTAGAGCACTCAAAATGGTTTGTGCCCTGAATCTGTGCTCTGTAACAACTTTGTTCCTGTGTTCTTGTTCCTTGTGTGTCTGTCTCAGTCTACATGGGAGACAGCTGGGCAGTTGCGTGGCTCTGCCTGTGCCATGTGAGCCAAGCAGGGAATGTTTTGGATGGATGCTCAGGACAGAAATGGACACAAAGTTCATAGGTGCTTTTGTCCTTCCACTAAGTCTGGTCTCATCCAGCATATTATATCCCTTGCTAGGCTGTGTTGCAAGTACTGACTCCTAGGTATATCTGCCACATAGTTTATTTGGATGCTTAAGGCCCTTCCTTAAGTCACCACACAATTTTGCATGAAAAAAATTATTCCACTGCTTTAAAAGATAAGACCCATTAAAATTTCAGTTGATCTCCTCTGTCTTCCTCTTTCCCTACACACTGCTTCAGGTATACCTCCCTTTATATGTGTCTTACCTCTTTTCCCTACCACAATCACACTGGTTTCTATCTGTATGAATACAGGAAACGTGTATTTCCAGCAGCTATGGTTCACTGGGCATCTCTTCTCCAGAGTCACTGTGTAGGTAACCTTTGTTATGAGTCTCTTTCTTTCAGCCTTAGCTCTATCCTGGCCCTCTTCAACTTGTCTTTTGTCTTGTATTTTCCAATAAACTAGGTTAGCCATTTGTTCCCACCACTGCTTCCCCTTCTCATAAAGCTAACAGCCAGATGAGACATCTCTATACTCTTCTTGATGTGAACCTCCGTGGCCCAATTCTGTTGTTATACTTGGCTGCTTTAGAAAATGCTACCCACGGAGCTTGGAGCCTGGTCTGCATCACCTCACATGGAGAACATGAGTACCATACACAGTGGTCTTTCATGTCCAAAGGAGAAGCTGTAACACGATGTAAGACAGACCAAGCAAGGAATTTGTGGGGAGGAAAAAGTATCATGACTGCATAGGTCATGATAACACTGCTACTTCTCCTCCTATTCTGTGGTCTCCTCCTCCTTTATAGCCTCAGGTGCATGCTTGCTTTTGCTGTTTCCACAAAACGCTGCTGTGTTTCGTAGTCCCCCTTGCATGATGCCTTCTTCCACAGAGAGGTAGTCCAGAAAGTGAAATGGCCAGACATACAAAGGCACATCTTACCTGGAGCTCGTAATGGGTCATCCGAAATGTGCTGGGGGATGTGCCCAAGTGCTCTATGCAACCAACACTTTTTTTTTTTTTTTTTTATATTTGGTTTGGAGGAGTGGTAGTGGTGCAGGCAAAGTAAGAGCTTGGCTGGTGATGGGTGTGTAATCCACTGGCCCCTGTGGCACAGAACTGTTCATAAGATGTGATAAGCAAGGAAGCCACGGAGAAGGGAACAAACTAAGCAGGAACTGACCTAGACAGGATCTAATCAGCTCACCTCTGACACTGTTTCTTTTCCACTGAGGGAAACAAAATGAAACTTCTAAAATGACTTTGCCATGGTCCTCTAAGACCTATATAATTAACTTTCCAGCTGATGTGTGAACCATATTTTCTTCTCTTGGCCTTTACTTTCATAGGTTATTATCTTATGGGGTGCACATCTTACTTTAGTTTCTGCCTTCTTGAGAAGGAATCTTCCAGTGTCCGAATGCCTATTTGTCCTGATGTCAGGGACATTCAGTGCAGCTCTCCAAACTAATCTGCTTGCAGCACAGATGCCTGCAGTGTGGAAGTGTTTGTGGTGTGAATCCAAACCAGCTTCTATTACAATAAAACATCATGTTCTACATAAGTAAGAAGTAGTTTATTTTTGTCCTGCTTTGATGCAGATCTTGAACAGTTCTTCCACATCTGTCTTCATAAAGGATAATTCACATGGGTGATGAAGTAAGAAGTAGGGTCAGATGCAGACATGCATTTTCTGTACAGATAGTGGGAAACCACATAGAAAAAAAATCAGTGAAAAGACCATTCATTTTGGAGATACAGATGTGGCTAATTTGCTGTTATTTTACCCGTTTTAAAAAGAGAATATGTGTAGCAGTTGCTTAGAATGAATGCTTGGCATTGCTGTCAGAGTAAATCCATATACTTCCTTTATATTAGATCACTGTTTTATTTCAAGAGTTACATGCATACAGGATGACAGCAAGCTGATTTTCCAAATTGCTCTGCTTTGTCACTGTTAGCGTCTGGCATTAGGCCATCCAGATACGCTGTTTTTTAGATGTGCCTTGCCAGTTCCAGAGTTGTCCCTCCAACTCTATCACCTTTCCGAAGGTCAGTTATGCTCCTACAGTACGTGACACATTACATTTTTTTATTTTTTTCTTTTTCATAGACAATAATTCTGTAGCAGTATAAAGAAATAAAACCATCCTCCCTCCCAACACAGTGGTCCATTGAGAAGTCATTGAAAACAACATATAAAGGACATGGGGCTTGTCATTGCTATCTAGTTTCTTGACTGCTGCAAATATTCTCTATCACAAGGATCCCGTTAAATAAAAGGGATTTTTGAATAAATACTCAGAATCTTTCACTCCTCAAAGTGAGCTGCCTGGTATACCAGGAATCACCTATCAGGGTAAGTATTTTCCAAGCAACAGAGTGGAAGGATTGGAAGTGCTGAGGAAGCAGAAGTACCAGGGAGGAGAAAAATTGGCTTTCTGTTTTGCCAATACTTTCTCGGCTGCCAATTTCCACATAGAGCTGCAGATGCTACACGGGAGTGGAAACTTTCAGTTAGTGTCACACAACTCTTGAGATTCACTGCCACTGAAAATATAATTAGAGATCTGGTTATCCAGCTAGAGGTCAGGAAGCTAGAGTTAATTGCTAACCTGTTTATCCTACTCAAGGGATAAAGCACATAAATACAGTTAGAAACTGCTAAAAGCCTAAGAGACCTCTGCTGAAAGCCTGCTGCAGGCTTAAGGTAACAGTTTTGAAAGTGCCTGAGGGAATGAAAAACCTACAGTATGCCACCCGCACTGGTAGAGTCAGCTCCACACCAGCAGCCTGCAGAGGTCCTGCTTTGGCCACAGCCCCATTAGCAGATGGTGTCCCTCATCCCTCCCCCTGTTAGCCCAGGCAAAGTCTCTCTATTAACCAAGGCTCTGCTGGAAAGGGTAGATATATTCTAAGTCACTTAAGAGGGGAAGGTCCTTTAGAAAACCAGACTTAGATACTCTTGAAAAAGGTGCCCCAGACTTTTGTTTAAGTGGCTGCATTTACAAGCCCAGTCCTCCAAAGATTACTTGTGTGAATAGTCCTTACCCTTCAGCCTAGTGTGGCTGAAATCAATGCCTCTTCATGTGCCCCTTTCATGCTTAAATGGCAGGAACCACAAGTCATTTGTTTCCCATCCTTTCACCACCTGATTTCCTACATTAAAACCCCCACATCTATCTATTCTGAGTAGGCAATGAAATCCTTTATGCCTGTACAATGCAGCCCACTTTCAACCGGAAGATTTTTTGTTATCCCTTGTTCTTATTAAAATAATTCCTGTGCATATAAAGACTTTGATTATCAAACCTACATAATGCAGCCAAACCTGAACAGGACTTCCACAGGGCTGGGGAAAGTCACTCCACCACTCCCCAAAGACAATCTTCTTCCCAAGTCTCTCCTCTCTCCTCCGGAATATTTCTGGGCTACAGCACTTGAAAGAAGCCAGAAGAATTATTTTTATATCAGGGAAATGTCATTTTATTTTTACTCTCCTCACACTGGAAAAAACATCTTTTTTTTATCAAAGTTTTCAGAAACGTTTTCCTCCAGCACAGGTGGAGCATGGTGTTTCTCTCCCCTCATTTTCACCACTGAAAAGCCAGCAGCCCAGTTCAAGCCTGGGCTCCCTCGGCAGCTATTAGGTGTTCTTGGAAGAAAGTGCACTCTCCCCTGGGAGAGGTGTTAGAGAGGGGATGTGGGGGGCTCCCAGCACTCTGCTGTGTGGTGGGTGACAGGTCAGCTGGTGAGATGAGTCTCACCTGAACCACGAGGATTAGGAGCAATCACAAAGCTGAAAGGATTTGATGGCTTAAATGGTGGCCCTCCGCTGGGGTGATGCTTCTGCCCCTGCATTCAGGGTAATACTTAGGTGTATGCCAAACTTTTAAGTATATGCTTATCGACTCCAAAGAAAATTAAGAATGTGCTTTGGCCTTGTTCTGTTACTGGCACACTCACCCTAATACACTATCAGGGAGCATATGATTGCCTGTTGCTTAATACAAACATGATGGAGTAGTTGATTCATATTATTTAATAAGAAGATGACTGACTGTTCTGCATTGTCTGTTTGTGTCTTAGGAGCAGTAAAATGAATCCATTAACTTATTAACTTTTATTTTGAAATCTTTCATGGAACTGTCATGTTATTTTGATTTGAATAAGCAATTCATCTTTTTTAACAACTATTTTTTTGGTCCAGGGAGACTCATGTACTTCTGTTAATAGGTCAGAATTATGAGACATATCACTCATGTTCAGAATCTTTTTGTAGTGTATAGCTTATTAATAATAGATTTGAATATCAAAAATAATGATATGCTGTTTCAGCATTTAATTTTGGGGAAACATTCAGAAGATTTCCCCCTTGTACTGGCACAGTCAGTGATGAAGATAGAGGGAGACGAAATGTACTGTAGGTGGGAGCAGAGACACTGCAGCAGCTAATGTGAGGTTGAGCTTTAAATTTTTATGACAATTCATAAACTATTTTTCTAGCAGAGACCCTGGCTAATCGCAGTCTCTCCCTGACAATTTCCTTGTTCTGATTCTCATGGATTTAATAGTGTTCGTGGGGGGTGAGCTGGGTGAGATAGCTTGCTCTTGTAAGCTGCTTACACTTGTGTACATTTTTCTTTGGGAATGTCATGTCTTCAGCAAGCTGTTTGCAGACGAGTGATTTCTCTCTTAATTCTTGTCTGTCTAATGGTTTTACTAGTGGAGGGTGGACATATGGATTCAAAGTGATGGCTCAGAAGCCTTTATTCTTGGTAAAATTATACTGGGTTGTTATCTTTTACATCAGATATCTCTCCATGCCTCTTCCCTCATCTCCTTCCCACCCCTCGCCCCACCACCTTGGGGGTCTTTCCAGTGCTTTCCATATCTTCCTTTTCAGATTTACTCTGTGAGCACTGCCAAAACTCATCTCCCATCTTGTCTAATGCTGTCTTTTCCTGTGTACATTCATGTAGCAACTCCCAACACCTGGCATCTCCTCACCTTGCCTTCCGTCTAACTTTCCCACCACGCAGGGAGAAAGACACAACAAATGTGGTTTAACTAGTATGAAACTTTAATTTCCTCAGCTGTAAGCTTGCCAGCAAGAGCTCTTCCACTGCAGGTGAGAACTCCTTTCCTAATGCCTTTATTGGCAGCCTCCTAAGTCACTGCTTTTCCCTTTGGAGGACTGAAGACACCTTGTTCCTCACCACTGAAGCAGGGTCAGGTGACTCAAGGGCTTGTCTTCCAGTGTGAGGCAGTTTGCTTTGTTGTTTTTGGCTTAATTTTTCCACTTCCAGCTCTGCTTTATCCTGTAACTGGTGCCCTGTGTGAGTGTGTTTGATGTTTTACTCTTGGGGTTTGACGTTGCTTTCTGTACTATGCACCAGGAAGATGAAGAAGATGGTGGAGCAGAACTTAATTTTATAATTAACATAGCTTTTTCCCCTTTTGTGGTGACAGTGACCTCTGCCTTTGGCAATGTATCCCAGTTACCCCTGTTAAGATCATCTTTCTGGCTGGTCATTCACATTATGTTTCTCCCATTTAGCTTGCAGCTTGAATCTCTCTGCCAAAGCACCACACTCCACCCTACTGAATATAACTTTCCTCTCTTCCCCATTAAGGTATAGAGCAGCTCCAGTCTCTTCCTGACTGATCTTGTACCTTACTGTAAAAACTCTTGCTTTGCCAGCATGGGCAGTCTGACGGTCCTGTCTCTGTGCATGTGCTGTCCTTTCTGAATCAGCTGGTTCACACGTTACCACCTCACCCCTACAATTATCTCTCAGTGTCATTTCAGCTGAATAGCCTGCAAAAATTGCCACCTGCTCATAGCTAAGTACAGGACCATTAAATACTTCAAAACCCTCTTTTCCTTGGATGTGCCTTTCAAATATATTTGGATATATTCCTGGTGGACTAATACCATTCAGGAGAATCTCTCCAGCCGCAGTTCCTATTGCTCTTCCCTGCACCCTTCTCTCTCCCATCATTCAGGCTGCTTTCCTGAACCTGTTAACTTCAACCTGCACAAAACTGGTGCTTTTCCTCTCCACATCGGTAACATCCAATTACTTTATTCAAGGGGGTATGGACAATCTCCAGTGATTCGTGGTGTGGCATGGAAAGGGAACATGCTCCTGCTGCCTCCTTCCAGTCACCTGCTCACCAGAGGTTAGGATACACCTTCTCTTCAGCCAGCCCTATTATAGGGACATTCAACAGTGGGAGACGGACTGGGAGAAATCCCTCTTAAAATCCTTCAGAGTGACATTGCCAGATCATGTCTGCCAGCCCTCTCACCTTCTGCAGTGCCCGGGTGAGCAGCCTTGCAGAGGGAGAGCACATTCACCCCAGGGTGCTGGCATGGGCAGCTGTCGAACTCAAGCAGCCAGATCATCATATCTCCAGTGAACGTTGGCAGTCCTGGGACTCCACTGCTCCCACTTTGGCAGGAGTGATCTGCAATTTAAAACACCTCTTGGAGCAAAGGATTTTGGTGTGGACAGGAGCTTAGTTAGGAGAAAACCACTTTAGTGTAGACTTTTGTTTTAGTGAATTTACACTTGCTACCACCATGGAGCTTCAGGTTTGATTGCAGTGTTGACTACATAGTATAAAACACACAAGAACAAAAACTTGATGTATGTATAAAGCCCATATAATACATGCTGCTGGCCCTGAGGTAGCAAAGGAATTTAAAGGCAGAGCAGAGCTTGTCATTACAGATTTTCCCTCACCCACTGCCCCTTTTTATCCCCTGCAATTCTGCCCTGTGAAGGCACTGGGCCCAAATATTCTCAATTCTTTCCCTCCCCATGTTTTACATATATTACATACATGTCTTACAGCAGTAAGCAGTTTTTAAATTTTTGTGTGGCTTACCTCACCCTCTCAACCAGGAATTTCATAAATAAATCACTGTCTTTCAAACCTTTTTTGCAGGTTGCATCTGTCTAAAGTGTGTGCGCTTCAATAAGTGTGCCTGACAGAGAAATTAAAAAGAAAAATCATCTCCCAAACAGAAACTATAAGAGGCATGTTGAGCTAAACACTCACTGCACATTATTACAAGGGGAATATGATTTGAGAAAGAGTGTTTAGAAAATAAAGGTGACATTTTGTTTCCCTGAGCTCAGTGGGCCAGAACTTCACCTGGGGTAAATTGATGTAGGTTCACTGAAATCAATAGCTGATTTGTACTTTCTGGGACCAGTTCTACTGAATTTTAGCCATCAGTTATTGAAGGGCTTATTTTTTTCCTAAGGAACTAAATATTTCTTCATAGTATGTCTTGCTGTTGGGATTTATTCAGTTTTCTGCGAGTAATTCAAAGGGATTGTCCATTGAGACTGTTTTTCAGCAGAAATGTGGATTCTTAACTAAACAGATTTTTGGAAGGAAAACATATATGCTTTTCCTGGAAAAAATTGTGATGTAAATAGATGCTTATAAATAAAAGGTTTGTTTCTGTTAAAATTGAAAAATTTCAGCTGAAAGTGACCCTCCCATTTGATCTGGAAATGCTGTGCCACTGTCTGACAGGAAGGGTAGTTTGGGGGACATAAAGCCTCTATTTCCCTCTGTAAAGGGGGATATAAAGCCATATTTCCCTGCTTTGCAGCTGCACTGTGACTAGGACAGGAGCCTGTGAAGATCCTTGAGAAATCAGCCCTTGGAGAAGCGTGGGTGCACGAGGCACTGCCATGCCCATGTGGCTGTGGATAGTAGGGGGCAGTGGTGGTGGTGCTAGAACACATCTCTTAGCCAGCCAGAGCTGCTCCCTCCCACCCGTGACACCTGCCTTCCTTGCCGGCAACCTCTGTGCCTGGGCGAGGAGGGAGCAGAGCCTGAGCCCAGCGATGTTCAGCCCTCGCCTCCTCTGGAGGAACTCTCTGCTTTTAGGGTCAGGCATTGCCACGGTGCCTGCCGCCAGCCTTTGTGTAAGGGGTAATGGGGAGGTCTCCTCTGTTCAAAGTTGCCAACTTTGGTTCATACAGCTGAGCAGTGTACATGAGACAAAGGGCATGTTTCGTGTATCTTTTGGTGAATAATAAGCCTTTACGGCATTCCTGTTTTCATTCGAAAGCACTGCAGACAATCTGAGTGGTGCTTTTTCGCAGTATGACCACTTTACACCTTAAAATGTCAAACACTAAATTCACCTTCTTTATAAGATCTTTGTTTATGGCCAGAAGGGGTTAAAGTTGCCCTTGTGGAAGAGAAAGGAGACTTTATATATCCCAAAGGCAGTTTTACTTAAATCCTGCAGGAAGGCTGATTTTTCTATACACTGTTTCATGTTTGGATTGTGCTCAGAAATACCAGTATAAATACAAAATGCATACCTAGAGTGTACCTACAGCCTGCTGTCTGTTTTTCCAGTAGACACAACTCAGGGTGGCCTTGCCCGCTTCCCACTGGACTCAGCATCTCTCCCTGCCTCTCACCTTGCTTCAGCTGTGTGTGAAAAACTATTCACTGCAATGGCCTCGGGATCACCAGAAAAACAGCATCATTTAAAGAGGGCATGTTCATACTTAGATGGAGCTTTATTGCATTTTAATCTCTATATCCTTAAACCTATAAATAGACTCTAACGCTAAAATCAATTTTGAACTTTTTAACTTGATTTTAAGGCCATCTTTTTTTCCCTTTCCTTAACTGAATTGAGAAAAAAATACCCAAACAAAAGTCTGCACAGTGATTGTGCACTGTAAGTTGCTGTGCTCTTTTGCATAAAAGATTTTCCATATTACAGCAGGGGGCCTTCCTCTGGTATGTCAGGAAGAAGAAGAAAATTCATTTCTTACACCCGCCTGTCATTTGCCCTTTTATGATTGAACCATATACCGTCAGACAACCACAAAAATGACAAAAGCTTTTGCAACTGAATACATCTGATAATTGCAGTGTTTGGCTAAATTTAGGAATACAGTGGTTGATACTGCAGTGTCCAATAGAGGAGAAAAAAGAAGAAATGGTGTGTAATCCTGTTTTACAGTCTGAGACACTTTAGTGATTACGTTACTTGATCATCACCTTAGTGTTTCTATTTTGTTAATCTAAATTTTATTTTAAGTATTTTTTTTTTTTTAAATACAAACCAATCCTCTGAACACTTCAGAGAAGCAAGTACACATGGGGTTGCCTTTTCAGTTTATGAATTTTGAGGTTAAAGTGATTCACCTTTGCAGAGTGCCTGCAAAGCATGTACAGCCCCTGGGGTTCATGTGTGCTTTGGGGCATGAGGGCTATGAGATCTTTCCAGGAAGGAAATTTGCTGTACTTGTACTGTAGGAAGTTATGAGAAAGTCAGGGAGGTTTTGCAAATTGAACTCTCTCATCAGCATTTTTCCTTTATATAAGGGAGGCTGATTATGTGCTGCCTTGGGAAGTGTCCTGTGCAAGAGGGTTCCAGGTGTTTGTGTTAACCCAGAATATTGCATTTATTCAAACAAACCAGACCCAGCAACTGATGAGCTTTAAAATCTACGTGGGAGCCATATGGTCTAGATGACCTTTAAGGGTCCCTTTCAACTCAGACAATCCTGTGATTCTATGGTTCTCTGGTCTGTTCCAAAGCTTATTGGTATCAATGAGAAGATTTGATCAAAAGTATTTTTTGAAAGGTACCAGTTAAAAGCAGGTTCTGATTTTGACTTTGGCCAAATTGTGTTGAAATTTGCATTCCTAAGAATATGAGAATAGTATGAGAAATAGAATTGTAGAATAGTTCAAGGAAACATGCTCAAGATTTTGATGTATCATTAAAACTATTTCAACAGATCAAGGCAATTTGAAGCAATATAAACACTCCCTGTTAATCTATAGTAATAATTACATGACTTGATTAAACATAATCTGGTGAAATATACACCACTTGGGGGACCCTGCTCTGCACCTTGCCCAGGCAAAAGCTCCAGTGAGAGGTTTTCATCAATTGTGCAATGCCAAGGCTTTGAAAACTTCACCAGTCTATAGTCTAACATGAATCGATATAACTAATGGTATTAGACTGATATTACAAACAAATCATTTTCTTCCAGAGCAGAAAAATCTTTCCATCAGATCATGAGAGAGTATTGAAGTGAGAAATAAATTTATATGAAGTTCTTTCCAATGGTTATCATTCGTACATGTAGCTATTTAGGGTTTTCAGAGTAGTCTGAAGTTCTTGTTATTGATTTGATGCGTTTTAATGTATTTTCATGACCTTTCAAAACTCATTGTTAAAAATTCTGTATTTACTTTGTTGCTGTGTAAAGACATTGATACAATTAATATTTAACCCGTGTACCTCCAGTATGAATTCTCCTTTCCTCATCCACATCGTACATATAGCAGTCAGGAGCTCTGTCCCCCTCCTTTCCTACTGAACAGGAGAGAAACACCATGATCAAATTGGGGTACAGTAAATAAAGAAAGGGGTGACAGAGGTGTCAGGCACCAGTCATGTTGAAGGAAGGTGCTTTAAAAAATATTTTTCACGTTCCAGATGTATCTTAGTTTCATGGTTATTAATTTATCAGGAAACTTGGGTCTGAGGATAATGGAAAGATGTGTATATTTGTGTAGGATGGGGGAGAAGAAAACAAATCCAGATCCCAGTGGGTGAGTGATGGGATTTGTCTGGGCCTGATTCAGCAGCACCAAAAAGGAACCAGGGGCGGCTTCAGGGCATTTGTTCTGGTGGGACCCAGTGGGACACAGAGGTTTTCACCCCCCCTCTAGCACTTTCAGCTTTTAGTTTCCTATGAGAAGAAATGATGAAGTGGGCCAAAATGTTAACTGAAGAAAATAGAGATCTTCAGTGCATTTGTCAGGATAAAGCTATTAATGGGTCTCTAACTGTGATGAAAACTCAAGTCTTTAATAATGGCTGATGATAATATTATTAATACGGACATTTCACATTTCATTTTTATTTCAGATTATATTTTTAAATATTTAAAATGGGCTTTAAAATATGGCTATTATTAGGATTTATCTGATGTTATGCTAGATTGCTATGTCCTTTGGATATAGTACATACATAAGAGGAGCTGTGGCATACACTCCATCAAATATCCTCCCTGGAATTCAGTATGCAAATTATGGGACACTAAGATTTGAAGTATAATGTTTTTAATCTAGAGTATATAAAAATTATTGTTTGGGCTGATACACAGCTTTAATGAAGGATGGACGATATTTAAAACTCCTATGATAGGAATTTGCTGCCTCGGTACTGGAAGGCTGGGGTGCCTTTGGTTTCTAACAGGGCTTAGCCACCCTCTGCACACTGACAGTTCTCCTGTGTGGTGTGTATTGAGCGCAGTGCTGTAGCACAGGATGAGTCCCCATGACCAAATGCACAAGGGCTTTTCTGAACTGAAGTTTTAACCTTGCTAGAGGTGACACACATTATGGGGTGGATTGATTCCCTCCCTCGGTTGCAGTTACATGAAAGCATTTATGTAAAGAATCTATAGGCAAGGGCTGAGAGTGTGGTTGCAGCAGCTGCGATGAATCTGTGGGCTGCAGCAGCTGGAGGGCTGGGCTGTGGAGCTGGGGGAAGAGGTGTAACGGGGCCCAGGGGATCCCAGCTCGTCCTTGCAGCAGTTGCACTATGGTTTTGCATTCCTTGTGTTCACGGGCTTGGGAAGCTGTTGGGAGCCTCACAGCCAGTTTGAATTTGTGGGAGGAGAAGGCCCAGCTATATGAACTGGCTGAAATGGGCCTTGACGTAGCTTGTCGGCATCAAAGGGGTGACCAGCTGCTGTGGCTTTGACAAGCTAAACTCAAATTCAGCATCTCTGCACCAGAGTCACTTCTGCTTGTCTCACAGCCAGCCTGAGCAGGGCAGATGGAGGGCACATGTCTTGATGGAGGTCAGACAGTAAGTCAATAGCTTTACCAAGCTGAGATACTGGGACCTTTTATTTTCTCAAAACCATATGCTCCTCTCTTTTACATCTTCTGGGGGTGGCAGATGGATAGAAGACACTTTCTTTCAGAACAAAAGTGGCTGGCGACAGAGTAAATGCCATTACACCTTCCCAGAGGGTGCTGTGCTGTCTGTGCCACTTACATGATAGAGAGGGGTCTGGGGAAGATGAGTCACTGGGAACATCCTGGGAACTTCTCTTCTAGTCTTGCTGGGACTGTTTAGCCTAACATAATGCAAACTCCTGCTTTTTACATGGTGAGGTTTTCTGGAGGGCTGGTTTAAGTCCATGGGTGAGTAAAACTAGTGGACACTCTTTTGGAAATCCTGGGACAGATTCAGTGGACAACCAGAAGATTTTTTACTGTCAGATCAACAAATGTCATAAATATCTGGATGGACATAGTCTGCCCTTCTCTGGCTGCCACTTAGTCCCCTTGCTGCATCCATGGGATGAGGCTGAACTGGCAGATATTTACCTAGAAGTTCTGCCTGACTGGAGAGAGTTTTCCCTTTGAACAGAAACTTTTGTGCTTCAATGGGGCCAGCTCGCCCACCCCTTCCTCTCCTTCAGGATCCTGTCCGCTGCCCTGCTCCAGTTTCCTTCCCCAAATGCTGGCTCTGTGGCTACCACCCCTGTGTCCTCTGCAGCCTCTTCAGTGCTGCCACCATCCCTGGGCTTGCAAAGCCACTGGACCCCTGTGGGCTTGGTGGAGCTGGTGTAGTGCCAGTGCTAGCACACTGCTTGGAGACACCCAAGGTGGCTGAAACAGGGCCTGGAGGGGGCCCTGGGTCTGCTTAGAAACCCTCTGCTGATCCACAGCCTCCTGGCATGCCCTGGCTCAGGCAGCAGGCATGAATTGTTTGAAGAGAGACCAGCAAGGGGGGCTTTGTGTTGTGGCACAATGGGGTGTTGCGCCTCTGAAGAAGCAGGAACACTCTTGCCTTCTGAAAGCTAACAGCAACATTCCCTGAGAGGCTTGTATTTTACAGGAGGCATGTCAACTTGCTGTCCTGATTATACAGCTGCTAGCCTAGTTCTGGGAAACGAGTGCATGAAAATGAGTGCAGAAAATGAGCCTTCTAATAAGGCTCAAAGACTTTGAACTTCCCCTATTGTCACCATAGGTCTTCCCCTACTTGCTTAGCAGAGGGAGAACTATTCAGCTACAATCAAATAATGCAAATGACCTGAAGGAAATTCATCCTAGAGACACTTGCTGGATACACTGCTAATATGGTTTCCTCTCTTTCACTATTCAACCAGAATCTAGGATGACCTTTCCAATGAAACATAAAACCTACAATGTGCACCCTTACTAATGTATTCTAATGCAATTAGTTCATACAAAAGGCTTGTTAAATTTGCAGTATCTGCTTTCACCTTTACAATAATTGCTAGTGATCCCAAACCATAAGTGTGTGTCATTCTGCAAGGCTCCTGAACTGTAAATAAAATGGAAAGTTTATTTGATAATTCTCCTGCCTGTCTCCTCAGCAGTCCTGCTTTTCTCACAGAGGTGTTTGTATGAAGCCTATCAGAGGCTTAAATCTGGCTCAAGAGAGAGGGTCAAAAGAAAAGATATAAGCCATAGCAAGGTATTAGGGCAGGAGCGATACTGCCAGTCTACATCATTGTGCTTTTTGCGGGGCAGGAAAGGAAATGCTAAGGTTAATGAGAAATATGGAGGCTTAAACATTGCTGGGTAGTGACTCCATTCTGCTGGGGAAATAAAGGAGGACGCTCCTCCCTCAGTCATTCTGTGATCCCTTCTAAATAGCTTTGTCACACAGAGAACTCCATGAATAATTACATCCTTATATCTCTTGAATCACGCAGGAAAGTTGCCATCCCAAATAAATGCCCACTGTGCCATTAAGCTGCCGTGTGACTGAGCTCTAAGGGCTTCTGGAGGTATGTGACACTTGGGTGGGTGGGATGGTGCCATAAGCCAATCTGGTCCATTAACCAAGTCAGCTCATCAAGCTCACTGGGATAAAGCCAGCATCCCTGACTGAGGCAGCCCTGGTGGCAGAAAATCCACCTGGAGTGGGATCACAGTACTGCAAAGTACCCTGAGCATCTGGGTGCTTCAGAAGGGTTTGAGACAATAATTTTGGCCCATAAAATGTATGAAAGCAACATTTGTTCAGTGATTCTGCTCCACAATTTCTCCTGGTGACTGTTCCCAAAAGAGATAGAAACGGGTATGATCTTGCACTTTTGCTCTGAATTGTTACTATTACATGAATTGCTGCTATTATTTTGGTAAACCTTACTTACCCTGAAGTCTTTTTTCTTCTCAAAATAACTTTGCTACAAGCAGAGATGCACTGAGATGCACTGAAACAATGCTGCATTTCCATTCCCCCACTCTGGCATGTAAAGTCACAGGAAATGAGCTTTTCCAAGGGACTGAGATGAGGTCAGGGAGAAATAATTATTTTTTCCATCTAGTAGCTTTATGTGTTCAAATAGGGTGAAACCAGGGTCTTCCACTGCCCTCCTGTGAGACCAAACTCGAGCATCCAAAAGCCTGTCTGGGAAATTCTTTTGTCACTTTTTGGAGCTAGGAAATCTGAGAGGAGGTACCTAATTCCAGGAGAGAACTCCCACAAAGGACATAAGGCCACACAAGGATGGTTACTCTGTGGTTGGATCTCTTCCCCTTCCTAGAAAACTTCTTAAGCAGGAATTTGGAGATTTTCTACATTTGCCTAGGATTTCCAGCCACCTGGCAGCCCTACCACTGCTAGGGCTAAGTTCAGGCTGTTGGCACATACATGTGTACTTATGCAACCTCAGTGGCACAGGCTTGGGGAGTTCAACACCAGACTGAGTGATGGCCCTGCAAAATCTGAGTCCTGCCATGTGCGCTGGAGACAGGCTTAGGTGCTTCTTGCTCAGCTGTTTTTTCCTCCAGGCACTGAAACTACCTCATGCATGTTGCTGGTGGCAGGCATGTTCTGCAGCCAAAGATCCATCCCACACATAGCATGATGCCCAGGAATCTGGCGATGCAGGGCTTGGTATTGCTGTTGGTGTAGCTGTAAAAGGATTCACCCATGGTGAATCACAGTCTCAAGTGAAGTCTGGGGCTGAACAAGGACCTGAGCCGAAATACTGCTAGACATAGGCAAGTGGTTTTGTTAGTGTTAGACTTGTCCTGCTGCAGCTGTAGGAGCTGAGAAGTAGTTTTGTTGAAAAAAGAGTTGACTTGGTGTGCCCATTGTGTAACTCTTGCCCCTTTTCTTTGTGTTCCAGTTATTTTGGTTGAAGAACTGGCAGATATCAAAGTATCTGTTGGCTTTGTGTTCCATTTATTTTTATAGGTTCTTGGTGACAGAGAAATTAATGAATCCAGTAAGCACATAAAGAAGAGTTTATCCTTATTTTCTGTAAGTTTCTTACTATTCACATCTCCCATGTCTTGTGCTTTTGATGCAAAGCCTTCTTGCATCAAGTGCTGGTGTTTATTTACTTTTGAACATCAATATTTTAATGTGAGCAGCTCCTAATTATCTACTGCTAACTTAAAATGGGAAAATGAAGTTCTTGATTTGACAAACTGCCTTCTGAAACCAAGGGGAAAGGCTGCTGTGCAGGAACTGTGCCCTGCACATGATAAGCAATAGGTTTTCCTTAAGTGTAGTATCTGCAGTGGCTGACTTGAAGATCCCTCCTCAAATATATTGTCAAACAGCAGTAACACCAAAGTATTTGACTTGGCTTTCTTTGGCTAGTGTTATAAAAAGTGAGGGAGAAGCAGGTTTTGGGCAGCTATAAATGGGTGAAATCAATGCAGCTACACAGCTGGGGATATGGTCCTTTGGTGTCTGATGAGGAAGAAACTAACTCTAGTTTTTACCCTTGAGGTGAGTCAGGCATTGCCTGTTGCTCCAGCATACATTTCTTTGATGAGTTGTGCAGTTAGTTCAGGCTCTACTTGCCCCAACCATGTGTGCCCGTGCTGGTGGTGGGAACTGCAGGTACACTGTGACCAGTCCTGGGCCTGAGCTTCCCCACTTGGCACATTGATCAGCTCATCCTAAAGGAGAGCCAAGGAGTTAGCCAAAATGCAAGCAACCCAAGAATTAGAGCTTGAATACAAGTCAGAGTTCGCAAGACCACGTTGGTTGTGAAAGCATCATTATTCTTGATCTGCAGAAAAGATTTCCTCATGCTGTTTTTTGAGCAGAACTGATGGGATCGGGATTACTGTCTATTAGGCAACAAGGGAACCCACCAGCTCGGAGAAGGTATGTGATTAGAGAGGACCCTAGGGTAAGGCAATTCCCAGTGGGACTTATAAGGGAGTGCATACTGCTGAAGCAGCACACATTACTGGCTTCCACTGCCAGAAAGTCGGAGCTGGCATCACTGCAGACACTCCCCACCAGTGGATGTTGCTGCAGGCACATCAGAATTTCTTAATGTAGTGAAGAAGAAAGGGGGAAGAGGACAGCAGGGAAGAGAAATCGGGGGAAAAAATGTATAAAAAATTCACTACATAAATTATCTGCGCTTCTTGCAGCAAAACTAACAGTTTCTTTTGAATGTGAATTCTGTTGCTTCTCTTAACTAAATGCCTAAAGGAATTGTATCACATAATATACAAGGGTAATTATTAAAAATGCATAAATAGTCTTGTAGGTACAAAAAGTTGCAACTTGTCTCCAGCAAAACATTAAAAGGTTTGCATATGTCAATGAATTACAGGCTGTTTGCTTTTAATCGCTGCTATTTTGGGAGTTCCTGTAAGGATGTTTTTAGAAGAAACACATTTGGTAATTGGAGGAGGCTGCCCCATTGTAATGGGCAGTTGAAACCCAAAGGAGGCCTAGTAAGGATTATTCAGGGTGTCTAACGGTTTTGGCTCTGGCTTTGGGTGTTAAGTATCGGCTAACATGTTTATGCCTGGCCTTCAGATGTCCAAACACAAAGGCTCCTTTCTTCTGCTCCTGGCACGAATCCAGGCCAATCTTAGAATATTTGCCCATCCTCCTCTTCTGTATCCGACCCATCATTGAGGACAGTGTTTCTCTTGGAGTTTCATCTGAAAAACACTACAGCAAAGGAATGCTCACTGACCCAGAAGCCCAGTGACAAGAAGAGGGAATTATATGTGTATGAATGTCTGCCTTTGGGAAAAAAAGCACATGGAAAGAAGAACTACAACAAATCCAAAGTTTCTTTCCAAATTGAGCCACCTGGATTTTTTCTTTTTAAAAGTCAGATCTGGTGGGACATGCTTGGATAATTTTTTTAAGGCAAAGTATTATGTTAAGACAGCCTGCTTACTATTACAGCTCTGAGATTCAAGAAATAGAAAATGTACGTTTGTGTTCAAGAGAACAGGCATCAGTTCAGATTGATACTTAGAGATTATCCTGAGCTAGAATAATGTATTTATGACTAGGGTCAAAGGGATTACCCACATGAATAAGACCTAGCTGGATCAGGCACTGCTGCTTACAACCAGCCAGGAATGGATAATGTGATATGAAACCAGACCTTTTTGGATTGTTTTCTTCAAGCTTATACATCTAATTTCTGTCTCTGTGTTTGAAGCTATTAAAAGCATTTGATGAAATCCTTCATGTTGGTCAGTATTTTCTTTTAGATTTTGTATTTTTGACCCCAGTCCTGTAGTTACAGCTGATGGAAAAAGAGATGAGTGCTTCTTGCAAGCAGCTAGAAGCCAGTTTCTAAGGACTCGTATTATTTGTAAGAGAAAGGATTACCGATATGAACATTGTGGGATCAGTCCCAGGGTTTGTCAAACGAGTGCTCCAATGTTTATATTAGAAAAGATCAGACAGAGAAAACCTACATTCAGCTAGGTCCTCATGTTTCTCAGTTTCCGCAGATATGCACAGTATCCGTAACATCTCAGTTTTAAGTCTGATGTTCTACAATGAATGGCAATGATAGAATACAATAAATGCATTTTACTGGCTAACAAGATGGGAAGGAAGAGGAAAGGTATTCTTAAGTCTTAATAATTGGCTTCTGTATTCTGGCTTTGTTTCAATAAGCACAATTCATCAACTGCTTACAAGAAGTATTTAGTTATTGAGAGTATCTGCATGTTGCGTTGATGTCATCCTGGCATAGTTAAATGTTTTTGTTTTTATGACTCACAGAAGAACCCTGAACCTTCTGATGTTCATACAGCTCTGTCTCTGATGAAAGAGCCTCTCCTTTCCTTAATTCGGATCACCAGTCAATGCACCTACCTCCAGATTTTCGGCAAGGAAGAGCAACAGAAGCGAAGTTAACTGACAGAAAAGAGCTGGAAGGCAGGTCCTTCTAATTATGCAGGTAGTGTTTCCAGCACTGTTGTGTCTGCCTTCTCCCATTAAAGAGTGATTTGGATGGAAAGACTGAAGAACCAGCCATCAGTAATGCCCTCATAAAAGTTGCTTCCTCTCCCTCTGCTGCTGAAGCAAAGGCAAAAAATCCAACTGATTTCAAGAGGAGCAGGATTGGGCCCTTAGGCTGTACATAAGTGTCTGTGTTGGGAAGGAGAATGTACAGTGTTGGATGCTTCTTATAATATAAGATTAGATCAAATCCTTTCAGTGCCCTGAAGCTTTATACCTTAATGCTGGGTTACCTGTGGCAGATAGTGAGTGAACGCCTGTCAGCATGGATCATCCTCTCAGCGTTCACTAAAAATGTACAATTCTCATTTTGCAGCATTTGAGGACTTAAAAAATAGAGTCTAGTGGGAATAGAATGTAACATCAAGACAAGTAGCTTCAATTTTCACCTGATCATTGGCATATTCAAGGTATTTTATATATAGTGATGCCTGACAAGCAATCAATGGACAGCCAGAAAATCAGTTAGTTGTTAGTCTTCTCATTGAGGTGCATGAAAATTATATGTAGCTAGTCTGACAGAATGGTTTACCAGGGAAAAAACCTGGTATTTTCAACAAAGACAGAAATATGCTGATGTTATCAGATGAAAGGAATTTCCCCTGTCCCGTCTCTAAGCTGTCCATGAAGAAAACAATCTTGCTGGAGTGTGACCTTGTCTCATGAGCGCTCAGTAGCCATCGCTGTGTGAAGCTCCATAACATGTCTGCTTGCGGTTGGTCCTCAGGCTGGAGTGACCGATTCTAGTGCACACCTAGGCTTCTGGGCAGTGGTGAGCACCCATGGCCTGTCCCAACACCAGTGAGGGCACAGCCATGGTGGAAAACTGGGAAATGTGGTAGTTAGACCTCATTAGAACAAGAGAGCGCACAGCAAAGTAGCTCCACTCTAGCATGTGTTGTAGGAGCCTCCCTGGAGTGTTTGGATGCCCAAATCCTACTGACTTTGGACAGCTGACTGGAGCTTCCCCAGGCACACTTCTGTGTTTGAGGACAGAGTTTTGCCTTTGCATTTTACACACCATCTTACCTGATGTGGGTAACACACTGTAGGGATCTGAGTCTTCCCAGAAGGCAGGTATGCCTTAATGCCAAATGCCAAACCAAACCCAGCACCGAGTGAGAGGGGCCGGGGCAGGTGGCACAGGGTGGCTTAAGAGAGTTACACTCTCTTCTCCCCCCAAACCCGTGTGTCTTCAGCTATCTTGCCTTCACATCCCAGGGTGTCCCCAGGTGCTGGCTGGAGAGGGTGCTGCTACTTGCAGAACTGACAAGTAGCCTGGGGCATGGTCACGACAACAGCAAACACTGCAGCACTCGGCTCTGCCCACACCTAATTTGCAGGTACAGGCACTTCACTAGATGCCAGATGCCCTCACCAGCCCTTCCCCTTCCAGCAGAGGGCAAATCTGCACAAGGCCAATGGCTCACAGTCTGAGTGTACGGAGGTGAACTCTGAAGAGCTCTGGCTGTCTCTCTGCCCTGTGTTTTACTTAGGAGTTGGACAGAGCTGAAATGGGACAAAGTGTTTCCACCCCACACTTTCATGACTGGAATTTTGACTCTTTCATTTTTTTTTTTGAATTAAAAGCTGCTTTTTACATAAGTAATATACAATAAGTTGGTGAATAGCAATTAAAACCATATCTCACAAAATTAGACTTTCAGTTGCCTGTTCTGTTGAATATCAGTTGGTAATAAGCTTTCCTCATTTCCCTGAGCATGTAATTTTTCCCTTGAATTCTTGAGTCACTGCTTTGATCACTTCTTGATTGCTTAAAGGCTGTGAGTCAGTAATATTTCCCAGTTTTGTTGTCACATCAAAGATCTTTGAGGGGCTTTCTCCAATAGAAAACAGCCAAGGTTCCTGGTTGACATAGTTCATCACCATGCGGAAGCTGTGCTGCACAAATGAAAATAGGGAATAATGCATCACCTTTAGCCATTTGTGTAATCATTTGAATAATATGTATCACCTTCTTAAATGGGCCAGCTGCTACACAGCATTTTTTTTTCCTCGAATTTTTACACTTGAAAATATGGAGGGCAAACATTAAACAGGAAAGGTGATTTTTATCCAGACATGCTGATGAACGGAAGCAAAGATAGTTGCTTTCCTCTGTTTACAGATTTTTGCTGCTACTTTATTCAGGCATTTATGACATTAACAATTCTGGCATTGCAAGGCCTCACATTTTTACAGAAACATCATTTGATACGATACGCAATGTATGACTGAAGTCCCAAACAATATAAACAATTTGCACAAGATTCAGACTTTCAGTTTGGTACAGCAATTTGTATCCCACAGTGGTAGTTCTGATCAGCTTAAATTGTTGATGTGCCTTACCACAGCACACCAGATCCTGATATCCTTGCTCTGCTTTTACTCAGGCACCTCTTTGGCAGAACACAGACAGATTTCCAAAGAAGCTGGGTGTGAGCAAAATGTGGGCTAAATTACTATCAAGACTGACAGCTAGACAGGGTTTTCCTTGGCTTGTGGGAAGGGGGAAAGTCTATTTCCCCACCATGTGCTGTGAGCCAGGTGGTCCACGAGGATTGTGTCACCAAAGCCTCTGGGCTTTCACCTTTGGATGTGAAACCCTGCAAAGTTGAAAGAAGGGCATCACACCCAGCCCCACCTGAGCCATCTGGATCTTCATGTTCCTTTCTTGGTGGGAGAGTCAAGGTGTCCCCAAGCACACTTTTGGGATGCCTTGGAGGTCCCATCTCCTACAGAGGGAGAAATGGGTAGGGGCAGAGACTTGCTTTGGTATTACCTGAAAGCAAAAGGTATTTCTGAAGAAGGTTGTGAAGCTTGTGGTAAATTTAACTTCTTCAGGAGCTGCGAGTATTTCCAGTGTGAACTTTGCTGCCGTCGTTCCTGGAGCAAATAAATTACAGTGGGAAGGTATTTAAAGGGACACTGTCACCTTACAACTCCTACACTGCAAACAAACAAATGCCTTTACCTGTGTTACAAATCCCACCTTAACATTATTAAAAGTGAAAGAATTTTTAAAAATCCAATTTACTTGTCACTCTTTCTGCTTTGTTTACTGGTTGTGTTTTCTCACCATGGACAATAGAAATCAATGAAGTCAGGTTCTCCTGCATTTGAGTCACTTTCACTTTTAGGCTTTCAGGTTTAGGGCGGAAAGTTCAGGGGAATGGTTATTTCATCAAATACGACTGTTTTCACTT
Organism: Athene cunicularia; assembly: GCF_003259725.1. NCBI lineage: Eukaryota > Metazoa > Chordata > Aves > Strigiformes > Strigidae > Athene > Athene cunicularia. The sequence continues at coordinate 44,493,089 of NW_020799097.1, read as the reverse complement.
GCAATTAAAAAAAATCAATGGCAACATTTCTATTCAGACATATGTTTTGTAAAAGTCTGCTTCTGTGAAAATTAAACTTTGGACCAACCTTGGTAGTGTCCTTTGAAAGATGTAGCTAAGTAAAACCTAGTGGCAATAAAAATAATATTTTTCATTGCCTTGGCAGATGAGAGACCAGTTATGCAGCAGGACCCCATTTTTATAGGTATTGCATAAATAAGGGATAAAATACAGTCACAGCCTCTGAAACAAGGGGCAGATACATCCCTAACAAGAACAAGGATAATGAGATACTAATATTCAGCATTATGAGCCATGATTTCAGCAGCCCGAGAAACCACTGTTGTAGATAACATGGCAAAGGCTGTTCTGCAGAGGAATACGAAATCAGATAAAGGAGTAACTTTGCAGATATTTACATGAGATTCTCATAAGCACAAGGGGCAGCTTTTGATCAAAGGATATAAATCTGGGTGAATCTAAATGTGTTTTTTTCCTATGCTGGAGTTCCCTATACTGTGCTACTGCAGGAGGGCTCAATTTAGGTCCTTTAATGGTATGCAAAACTTGAAAGATGTATCCCAGATGGGGCGTGCTCTCTAGGTGAGGCTTCCTTCTCACTCCAGCAGGACTTAAATTGAGAAAGTTGAAAGAGCGAAACACAGAATAACAAGTGCTGTTTGCATTCTGAAAAGTAGCCCTAACCTTCTGCTGCCACCCATGTCAGAAAGGATTTCACGACCGGGCCTCGAGCTTCTATTTTCTGTTTATTTCAGGCTAGTGTTTTCCAGTGAGATATTGTCAGTAAAATCTCAATTTTAGTGGAAGTACATAAATTGAATAATTAAGAATTGGTTTATTTATTTAAAAATGTAAAGTCAACTCAAAGAATTTACAATCTAAAATATGTTTTTGTTCATAACCTTTTAGTTGAAACGTTATTGATGTCAATGAATAGGGTTTGTGGTTTACTATTGACTGAGATAACTAGCCAGAGCGCCCTTCGTGACCTAAAAGACTTGCCCTTCTTCCTTGCTGTGTGTGAGAAATGGTTGGACACAGAAGTCTCTACTTGGCACGACTAGGCACTGTTAATAGGCTGGCTAGTAATTCATGTATATTCACTACTCATTTGCACTGCATTTGGCATATACTGCATAATTCTGCAAAAGGCAAAACAGAAAAAGTAGTTGATCAGGGATAGATCGTTTCCTTTTCTACTTAGAGAAGTGATGAAATGCCCAATTCCAGGCTCAAAACAATAGAAAATCGTAGCTCTAGTTTTCAGATACCAAGCATTGGAAGATGCCTGGATCGAAAGTCCTGCATTGTACTCCTTCTGGACCAAGTGCTAAAGGTCTCACCCTAAAGGAGCTGTTTTTTTTGTTTAAAAATGCTGAGAGTACAGATTTCATCAGGTGAACACTGCTTCATCAGGTAGCTGTCTGCATGCCTTCCACTGTTCCTCCTGACAAGCTCATGTTCTTAAAGGCAGCATCTAATTGCTATAGATACCTGCAATGTATTATTCACTTTCCCTCCTTAACATAAAACTTTGGCTTTAAAGGAAAAATGGCATCTGTTCCCGACATTTCTAAATCTCCCGCTGTTGCTAGATGACACCAGGCAGGGTGGCAGGAGGAGGATATCAGGTTGCTTCCAGGTAAGCTGGCAAATCGCTCTGTGGACTCGGCGGGGCCACCAGGTCTTCTCTAATGCTATACGCATCATGGGCAGGAAACTCCCAGACAGTGAGCCCTCTTGTACTGATGGACTGGGAGTTGTTCTTAAAGGGAGGGGGAATGGAGGGATAAGAAAAGAAGACCTTGTAGAAAATTCCACTTTCTATTCATAAGGCTTGTGATAAAAATGACCTCATGTGTTTCATAGTGCAGCAAACAGGGTTGAAGAATGCGGTCTTGTGGCCAAGAGGAGTGTGTTTCAGTGACCACTTAGGAATATTTGAATCACACTGTGGCTTATTTCACTGTTCTTTCTTATTCCTGACAGCACAGGGTTTAGAGAGGCTTTTTGAGCGGAATGAAGGCACTGAGGTTTTAGTACGGATAACAGCTTTTATTTGTACACAGCTTTGCAGAAGGAGGGACCAGAATCTACCTGTGTCTGTCTGTCATAGATTTAATCCTTTGAGCTATGATCCTAAATGCCATCAGGGGTCAAATTTCTTGGGGAATGAAGCACTTAACACAAACGGTCTTTTGCAATTGATACTAGATATGCTTTTAAAATACTTTTATTTCCTTAAAAGAGAAAAGACCCTGTAGAGATGAAACCTACTCATTCCCAATATTGCTGCTATTATATGAAGTTGCTACAAAGTTTAGAGTGACCAATGACACTTCTCCTTTTTGGCTGACATGTTCAGAAACTTTGTTGTTCTCTCATTTTCACCATACAGCACCAGTCAGTTTGTCTTTCCAATACATCCTAAAAGCGAATGGGCATTGAGTATCACCCAGATTGCCCAGTTTCTCAGCCCACCGCCCATCCAAACCTCTCCAAGGAAAACAAGCCTACAGGTTCTTAGGGCCAGCTTCAGGCTCTGAGTCATGAGATGACCATTTCCTTGGCTTATGAATTTGGAGATTCAAAACCTGTATCTGTAGTGGTATGTTTAGGACATAGCAAACATAGCTTTTGGCCCTGACAGGTCATCAGCTGCTCAGTCCTCAGGGACGTTTCCAACTCCCATATTTTTGACTTTTTCCCCTCTTGCAGCTTTGCAGAGATCTGCACCTGGATGGAAGCGAGCGGGAACTGCAAAGCTCCTCTCCTGTAAAGAAAGCTCTAGTAACTGCCTGCTTCTGGCTCTTTGTCTGCTTTTGGAGAGGCCCTACCCTCCTGTACGGACACAAGAGATTTCAGCTGAAACACAGGTCTCCCCTTTGCTGTCTCCCCCCTCTTCTTGAGATTTAAGAGGAAATAGAATGCTGCAATATAAGCATTTGAGTTACACTTGTATTTAGTTCAATGGCCTCTTCTTTCTAACAGTTTACTTTGTCTCTTCTAATTCAAGCATGTCAGTAGCAAGTATCATATCTGTGACATCGATAATAAAAATCCCATTGTAAATGCCAGGGTGTCATTTTCCATTCTGCCTAAACAATCCCGAGCTTTGTACTTTCTGGAGTGGCCTCTGTCTTTCACAGGTGACATTTGCAAATGGGGATCCACATGTGTAAACCGCGCAGCTAACCGTCTCATTTCCATACGCACAGGCTGGCATAAGTGCACTTTGTGTCAATGAAGAGGCTACTCTGCGGCAGGCAGAAATTTGGCTATATTTGATTTACTGTGAGGGAGTGGGTCATTCTGCCTTCGCAAGGGTGTCAGCCTGGAGGAGGCAGTGGAGGTAGGCTGTGTGGTACCCAGTGACTTCAAGTGCAACCCCGTGCTCTTTGCTTAGAAGGGAAAAACCAGAAAAACCATCCACAAGCTTGTGTGCTTCTGGAATGCTTTTCTTGACATGTTTTGGCCCAGGGTGCCAAGGGAAGTTGATAACCTCACTCGTGTGGAAAGCAGCCGATGGTGGCACTTCCAGCGCCCTGGAGCAGCTGGACCGCTCTGCAGACTCTCAGAGATGTGGAAGACGGAGCTCCCATTTGAGCAGGGCTGGTTTTGAGCCGGCCAGGACTTTTTCTGCATCACCACCATGGCTTCTTCTGTGGCTCTGCCAGCATCCCACTGGCAATGTGAAGGGATTGTGCTCCCTTCTCAGAACAAGTGATTCATTTTCAGAAAATGTGGCCCTTGGGAAGGCTTAGTTTACTGAGTAGGGGGTCAAAACTGTGTATTTTTGTGATCTTATTCATTCTTAGAATTACACCATCGTTTATATACTCTTATAAAGCACACCAATTACTCTAAATATGTACCGACATATACCAAAGTAGCTAAAAAGGAACAATTATGAGACTATTTGGCATGGTTACAGAATCTGTGAAAAAGACATCTTTTATGCGTAACACAATTTGTCCAGAATTAATGAAAATATCCAGGGCTGTTTTTATGAAGTAATTTGTCACATTACACTAAAAAAACCTAAGGTTATGTTGGACATGAAAAGAAACTCCCCGAAGGTCAAAGCAATTAAACATTGGAACAACCCGTCAACCCAGAGGTCACCGAGGCCTCATCTAATGAGAACGTTCAAACGGGAGGAAATCCTGCAATCGTCTCTACTCATTTCTTCGCCAGGTTAAATACCCATTTGAAGTCCTGGCACAGTGCAGCCAATGGAAAAATTCCCATGGGCTTGATTGGGACTGCTATTTTCCCCCCAAAGTTTAATAAAAACTCTGTATTTCAAACAGATCTGGAATAATTCGCATCTTCCATGAATTTCTGTAAGCTAAAAGACTTGCAAATAACCTAGCACTAGCATCTTTAATAGTTTTTTCTTTCTTCCTCTGTATTAATATTAATAGCTAACATTTGTCTGTTGTGAACAGCTTCACATTTAATTATTTCTGAGGGAATATGTGTATTCTAACTGAAAAGAACTACTGCAGAAAGCAACCTTAGAAGAGAATGGTATAACAGGAGGAGAGTGTTTATACAAATCTGGCAAGACTATAACATGCTTTTAGCATTCAGTCAAATCTTTTCATAGTTTGGAAATCTCAGTAATAAAAAGGACTCATCACTAACAATCTGAGAATTGGTGTGCTGCCCTAACCTTCTGGAAGTAGGTATAATAAGATTTATAAATATCTCTCCTTTAAAACTGATTTAGAAAAATGCCAGGTAAGCTCACACAGATTTGTGGAAAGAACTATGTGGGTCAAGTGCTACGAATTTTTTGTGAGCCTCAAATGGGCAAACTGTTTTAGAGCCAGTAATGATAGCACAGCACAGAGCAGTTTCGTGCCGGTTGTTCCCTTCTGTGCTTTACTGCACAGTGTTTTCATTAACACTGCTCCCTCTTGTTTTCCACTCATCCCTTCTCTCTCTCTCTCTTTTTTTTTTTTTTTGTGTATGGTTATCTGGTAAGTCTACAGTACTGGGTTGTCAGAAAATTATGTTCTATTAAGTTACAATTTCCATAGGCATTTCCCTGCTTTAGAGCAGGTGCTTTTACTATAAACAAACACAGCCCCAAAAATATGGAACCAATGCCTTTGTGAAAAAATATATATTTTGTATTAGACAGAAGGATACAAGACAAAATAAGTGCTTGGGTCTATGTACCATCATCTGTCCATGTACTGAGGTCCATGTGATTCTGTGTAGGGACTGGGGGTAAAACCAATGAAACAGGTTGGAGTTCATTATACAGATATGAAACATGTGATAGCTTTTCATTTGGAGCAGCTTAAGTCGTGATCCAGTTAGATTAGGAACATGTATCCTTTATAAAATAACTTTGCTATTTTGTGCTTTTTGGCTAAGTGGGATATAATGCACTCCTGTTTTCTCCACTTGACTGCTCATCAACTTTTAATTCATATTGAACAATAATGGTATTCTGTAGTGTGGAGATGGTGTTGCAAGTAAAGATTGCAGTAATCACTGATGCTGATGTTTTATCAGCAATCACCATATACAAACGGGAAATGGCTCAAAACACACACTTCATAATGATTCATCCATAACCTCACTGGTAAATAATGATATCGTTGCTCTAACCATGTCAGACATCATTCATGTCTTGCTTTCCTTCCACAGTTGTTGAATTTGAGGGTTCGTTTTAACGTGCTTTCTCCAGCAGAACAGCAGACACATGGAGCTGGCAGTGATGATAGGGCTGAGTTGAAAGTTTTCCCTTTCTTCCCCTGCAAAAATGCACCTTGAAATAGTATTCATACTTACCACAAAGAGGGGAAAAAAAACATTTGGTGTTCTGAAATGTAGTGGTAATAGGACATGGAAGAACATTTAGGAGAAGGGATATTAAAAATCTACATGCAGTGTTTTCCCCACTATCAGAAACTCCAAAAAAAAAATCGTTTTGAGGCCGAATTTCTTAAAGGGATTAGGATTTAGACATGACACAATCATTAATATTGTCAATGCATTAAACAGTTGTGTCTGAGAAGTTTTCTATGTCCTGCCAGTGTTTTTACAGGATATGAGTACATGGTTCAGCCAGGTTTCAAGCAGTGTCTGCAGGGGAAGGGAGAAGTTGGGGCAGCTCTGGACAATTCTTCAGGTATTTAGCTTTAAAAAGAGTACTTTTTAGGGCTAAATGAGTGCCCTTCGAAAGAATAAATCAGAAGGCTCCATCAGATTAAACCCAGCATATTTAATATTATTTTTAAAATTATTTTTAGAGATACTAATTAACAGTTTGCAGAACTGAGCGAAGGCTGAATTCATATTCATTCTACAAGGCAAGTTTACAGCCTAGTGAGCAGGACAGTGCACAGCGGGTATATCCATCCTCACTGTATCAAGGTGAATTTGGCCATATTGATGGCAAAAGGCCTCCTGCCTGGGAACAGCAAAAGACAATCAGGGTATGTTTCTTTCACCCAAGACCTGTTTTCTTCCCCAGAGCAGGCATCACAATGTCATCTCCCCCTCCGATGTCTGCAAGGTATACATTTTCCTTTGAGCTAGATTTCATTGTTTGCTTCTCCTGGCAGAAAACCATGCACTTTTAGGGCACAGTTCCTTTTGTCTACTGCTACTTGAGAAGCAGCATTGCTTTTTGGTTAGGTAAGTCCCAACCCAAAAGGCTTTGTGGAGATCTATGTTTTCTGGGAGTCCTTATACTGATCCATAAGGCCTTCTGCTTCTCTTTAAAATCTTTCCTTCAGACCTTATTTTCTAAGTTTGTAAGGTCATGCAAACTGGAAGGACGAGTTTTAAATGAACACACAACAACACCTAATTGAAACTAGACCCAGGTTCTGCAACCTGGTGGTGGTTCTGAATGAACCAGAGAGGAGGAGATGCTTCATGAGCTCAGTCTCACCCACACAATCCAGGAGGGAAGCATCATGTTCTAGTTTTCATTTTCAGTGGTTGGCTATGGAAATGGAAGTGATTTTTAACAGCCTGTTCTATCCCACCAGCATGGACCAGTTTCTTCCAGCTCTTGTCTTTTTTCCACTTGGTTGATAGACTCCTATGTAAAAGGTATTGAATTTTACAGATATTTGTAGAAAGAGATAATAACAATCTTGGACCCATGCAGAACAAGAGTGTAACCCATGCATTGAATAATGACAGACACCAAGGTGGGTGGCATCGAGGTCTCAGGGGATTGCAGGAGTAACTGGAGAACCTGCCTTATTTCAAAACTCTTCCCCTCCAATCAGTAAATGAAGGAAAGATAATGAACTTTTGTAACAGGCATGGGGCTACTAATAGAAGCTTATCTTGCTGACATTCCTTTATTGAAATTATTATGTGTTCCTCTTCATGTGGAAGCAAGATTAAAAAAACCCTAGAATAATAGTGTTTTATTAGTCAGGAATCTGCACTGTGCCAGAAGGAAGACAACAATCTAACCCAAATTCTCATCCACAAGTTGGAGGTGAGCACTAATCTTTTGCAACAGATATCATCAGACAAAAGTGATCTTTTAAGAAGCTGACTTTCTGTTGACAAAGATGGACACAGACACTGAATGATCTCAGGGCCAAAACTAAAAGAAGAATGTAGCTGGATCAGCAAAATGTCATGGTTAATAGTATCAAAAGCAACCAAAATAATTAAAAAGCAATAGGTCAGTCACATTGCCACACTCTGATGACTGTAATAAATAATTAAAAATTCAAAACAATGCAGCCTCAGTATTATGGAAATCAAATGAGACTTTAGGGAAATTTTCTGTGACTAGATGGTCAGATACATGATCATCTTTCCCTTCATCCCTGCTGCAATCCTTTCCCAAGGTCTTAGGGATAGGAGGTGAAAGAGAAGGTGATAATTCAAGATGATTAGGAGACAATCGTAATTTACTTATGATAACTGAATAATAACAGCACAATTCAAAACAGATGAAACATAATCACAAACAAGCTGTAGGATTATCCATGTTGAAATAAAAGGACCAAACACTCAAGGAGGCATTGATTGCACTTGGGGGTGTTTTGGATCTGCGTCATGTAAAACTTTTGCATGAACTTAATTTACTTCCATTAGCGCTGAGAATGTCAGTGAAGTGACTCTAGCACATCAAATTATATGCCTGCCTAGACTGATGACATATCAGACTGTAGAGTGAATCTAAAAGTTGAAATGATCAACTAAGAGACAGTCAGAGAAAAGAAATGGAATCTACAAATAATTAAAAGGCAACAGAAAAAGGCAGCACAAATTTCTGCAGAAGTTTCAAAAAGGAGTTTTGCTATGTAACGAAAAGAGCTCTTGATCAACTTGAAACAACTTAATAGGACTTGAAGGCTAGCTAGGCTTTTGCTTGCTTCAAGTGACACCATCAAACAGTTTGAATGAATTGATATCTTCTTATATTTTAGATAACAAAATTGAAATTTGGTTTTGATTTATATTCCCTTATTCAGTTCTGGAGAGACAGAAGTACAAGTATCCCATGAAGATGAAATACTGAGTCACTAACATCAAAGACAATGTTTTCATTGACTTGACTTCCTAGGCCCGCAGCCCCTGCGGGCAGCAGGAGCAGCTGTGTACGTCCTATGTGTCAGAGTTGTTGTTGGGGTAATGCATGCTGCTTCAACAGAGTGCTCTGCCTCCTGTGGCCCCCTAAATCAGATGGTCATCCCTGGCCATTTTGCTGTCCATAGTTAATTTTACATGATCAGGTGAAACAGCAAACCAAAATACAGAGAAAAAAACATATTATAAGCCCTTGCTCAAGTAAGGAGATTGCACCTTACCACCAGGCTTATCAACAAGTAACAGCTATGAAAGAAAGTAAAAGATGCATTTTGATACGTACCTGAGCTTCTCCCACTAAGATCATCAAAGGAAAATATATCAAAATCCTTTCTGATCTAGACAGCACATTAATCAGTACTGTTCTTGACAAATCAACCATTAAACAGAATGATCCATTTTAAGATTGGTGCATAAATCCAATTTAACAATTTGTCAGTAGAATGGAGGAGTTAAAAAAATCTCTTAACCAAATGCCATGAGTTATACCATTATTAGTTTTGAATTAAAGTTTAAACATGGTAGAATACAGAAAGACATAGGATCAGATTTCGTGTTTGTTGCAATGGCATCCATTCCAGTTATTCTACTGAATTCAGATGAGTTCCTAACAATTCTCACGTCCTGTTGAAGCTGAATTCAGTTAATCTGATTGCTGGTAGACAGCACAACGTGTTATTCTTACTGAGATCTTGCACATTGTTTTTCAGCTACAGATCCCAAAATGCATACTTGATGCTGAAGATGCTGGTTGTGACTTTGATGTCAGCAAATCTGTAGAAATATCAAGACTTCTACAAAGATTTTGAGATATTAGTAGAAATATGTATATGTCAAAGCCATAAAGGACAGGAGTCATAATAAACACAGTGGGTCAAGTTCACTGCTGATATTGATGACAGTATAAATGGCAGCACAGATAAGATCTCATACTGGTATAAGTGGTTAAAAAAATAACATACTGGTTCTGAGTTAAAGAATCCTGTGAACCTGAATCTAACAACTATTGGTGGAAGAGGACAATTCACAGATATATCTAAATTAACCAAAACATTCCCTTCACCATCTTTTTGTGTTGCAACCTTTAAATACCATTACTGGTGCAGGAAGACAGCAACTATTAATATCAAGTACAAAATGTTATTGCTGGATTTTCTGCTGCAACACACAAAAAGCCCAGTGGAGAAGCAGGATGTTGTTAGCATTAAAACATCTGGAGAGGTCATGATTCTGCTCGTCTGCACGCATCCCTTGGCCCTCCAGTCTTCTATAATTTACTTCTATAATTTAATCACTTTGGCAGCTATATAATGGCTTATCACTTATGTTTATCTAGCCACTTTACAGCTGCTGTAGAAATTATGCTGGACCTTAGATTTTGTTCGGTTGCTCTTTTTTTTTTTTTATAATTCTGCCCAAGAAATTGACTCATAGGAAAATATCTCCACACCTTTTCCTCCAGTCTAGCAATTTTATCCACAAATCAATTCTACTAAGCCATGATTGCATTTTTTTTTAAAGCAAAATGATTGTTTGGAGTTTTGATTCAGGAAAAAGTAGCAAGATAGGGAGAAATCTGATGTCTTGCCAATAAATATCAATTAATGTTGAAACCATACAAATAGAATCAGAAAAGAATGGTACCACTGCTTCAGTTTGTCCCAAAATAGATGTAGTAAGACACAGTCACCCTCAAAAAAATTTGTTTTACAACCTTTATTTTTTTTTAGGAGAAGGTTTCAGAAAAGGTACTTGATGCAAGCAAAGCTAATAAGTTGCTTTTAGCACCGAGATTTAAAAAAATTGATTTTCTATTGCACTGTGTCTTCTGGGTGAATCTTCTGGTGTCTAGTAGGGCTCAAGTAATGAGCAGAGTGTATGTGGCAGCTGGGGTGTTTTTCCCTCTCAGGTAATTTCTGTGGCATCTCTTGGTGGGTATGTGCAGCCTGTAGCCACCTTCTCAGTTAGGGCACCAGAAAAATCTGTCTCTTCTACCATTTGCTCTTCATGAAACATTTAGGAAGAAGGATAGATTTGAACATTGTGTACTTCTGTTGGGTTGAGCTGAAAGTGCTAATGAGTTAAGAAGGAAGTGGGGTAGAGAAGAAATAGTATCTCTTTCACAAACACATGCACACACATACACATTATATGTGCAAAACCAGCACAACCATGCAAGCCTTATTTTCTTAAGAAAGAAAGATTCAGAAATTCCTATTGACTTTGCAGAGCTCTAAGCCAGGAATGTTGCTAGATGCCACCGATGGGTCAGCTGGGTTGATACTAGAATTACATTGAGAGTTACACTAAATGTGTTGAGGCCCATCTCAGGGTATTTATTATCTGTGTGAATGCTAACAGGTATTTCCTGGCTATGTAGGGCAAACCTGCAGGGCATTGTGAGGACACAAGGACAGTGGGGCCAGGGGAGGTGGGATGCATAAGCCTGGTGTAGAGGAAAGCAACCCAGTTGTAGTTTTGATGTCACATTACTTCCACTTGACACCAGGACCAGGGAGAAAAGAATCTGGCTGGGTCAGCAGGCAGAGAAAGAGTGCGTGGCTCAACGGGTTAAGTAATGGGCGAACGTTAACCCTGCCCAGAGGGTGGTCAGTGAATGAATGAGCCTCCTTCCCCTCTCTGTTCCAGCAGTGACCGGGATTCCTTTCCCAGCCCGCCCCCGGGATTCCTCTCCAAGTAGGAAAAGGGAGAAAAGCAAATCCTTTCTCTCCTCCAGGCGCAGCGGAGGCACGAAGCAGCGATCCCCCGCCCGCGCTTACCCTACTCACCCCCTTGCTGGCATGTGGCTGCTGCAGAAGTGGTGAACTGCTGCTCCGAAATGCAAATGTATTTGCAAGACTTCGACTTCCATTGAGGAGAAACACAGAATCCAAGTGAAGAAAGGCACATGAATGAGATTTGCTGTTTAACAGTGTTTGTCCAAACAGAGAGAAGAATTGAGATTCCTTTGAAAATGCGGTCCTTCTTGTTCTTTGAACAGAATAAATAAGAAGGTGACTGTAGCTAATAATACTTTTCTAACCCTGTCACCTGGGGATTTCAGTACATTTTGTGAAGTTTCCTCACCTACTTCTTGTAAAACCCATCTCAGCAGATGACAAACACTACTTCCCTCATTTTGGAGGGGGGAACACCAAGTGCTGGTGAAGGGTTTTGCTCAAATTCTCCAGGAAACCTGTAGCATAGAGAAGAAGCAGAATAATTTGATCAAATTATTCTGCCTTATCACATTTGTGTCATTGTTTCCTTTTACTCCAAATAACTTCAGACATTTGCATTGTAACAGACATTTTCTAGAGCAATTTCTAATATCCTGAGCCTGCTGCAGTGTACCATATCTACTGAAGTCAAAAGACCATCCTCAAACTAAGGTGCTGTGTGAAGATGTCCTCATTTGGTTTATGATCAATAGCCCACAATAGCATTTGGGCCAAGAGATTATAGACATTAATCTTGTGTAAGAACTGTTTAGGATCATTAACCCATCTAACAGAAAGTCAGTGTATGTCTTTGTAAATTGAAATCAACTTAAAACCATTATTTTCTTGACATCTTTTAAAATCTCCTTTACCCTTCCCTGGGGAAAAAGATGGTTTAGCACAGAGGACATGGTTTGAAATGCATTTTTCTCTGGTGTATTCCATCAGTAAATCCTGTTGTTACACACAACTCCTGTGAAAACAGACCTTGCTTTGCCTTTTTTTTTTTTTTTTTTTTTTTTTTTTTTGACAGGGCAACATGCTGGCCAACAGCCAGTCATAAAAAACAGACGCTATTGGTTGCAGCCTTGTTTCATGAGTACCCACTGGTACACAGTTTTGACACAAACTAGAGGGGTAAGTATGAACAGAGTCCTAGGTTTGCTCTTTGTGGATCCAATGGTGGAAGCGCAGCTGTATGTGAGCATTTGTGATTTTCTCAAGAGTTTTCAGTGTTGTTGTATACACTTTCAATTTAAACCTAGGTCATAGACCAATACCTTCTCAGAGGCATACCTAGATCTTATCTGGAGATGCATTTATGTCCTTCAGCTGGGATCAGGCATACAGGTTTACATACAAGATATCATTTTGGGTCAAAAAGTTCTAAAAGACCAGCTTGGACCTGCTTCTGACTGTCAGCCAGAGAATAATATTCCCTTCCCCTTCCCTTTCCCCTTCCCCTTCCCTTCCCCCAGCTTGCTCTGGATAAAATTGGTGCTGAGGTTTACAGGAAAAAAAGAAAAAAAATAAAAAAGGGTAAAAATAGTAATCTGGGTAATAACTGGGTAGTAGCTGCTTCTGCTGCAGACATCCCACTATACTGGCTGGGCTTGATATCACTTTTTCTTCAGATGGTTCTGCTGAAGAAGCAGGTGTTACCAGACTTGCAGAGATCTTATTTGGGACTACTGAGATGCCGCCTTCTGCTGGTGTGGGACACCATCATGTCAGGCACATGACAGCACTGGTCAACATGAGCCACGCAGGAGGTGAGGGACCTGTGTGCTGGGGCAGGATGTCATGGCTCACCTTCTGGTCTGCTCCTTGCACCAGCAAACAGGATCACTGTGGGGATACGGGGAGAAAAGACCCTGGTACTGAGCTGCAGGTGTGGAAGGAAGGAGGTAATTGCAAGGTATGCATTTCCAAAAGTTTTGGTTTGGTGCCTCTGGCTGTATTGGTGCAGCTTCAGGGGAGATGAGAGACCTGCACCTGCTTACACCAGAGATAGATTTGGACTAAAAGACACAAGGAAGAAAATCTCAGGGAGGCAGATATCTAGACAGAATTATAGATACTACTGAATCCCCAATGTATTTTTAAACTTTGTTTTAAAGGGAAAACAATGGGAAAAAAACCTCAAAGGCACATATTTAAGTGTTAGTTTCACAGTAATACCTCCTCAGAGATCTGGCTTTATCACTACTGAAAGGAGAAAGCAGAAAATGGAATTGTTTTTGTTGTTCTATCATGTTTATGACATGACGAAAACGTGGAGTTCTTCTGCCTTTTGCTTTTCACCTTGTTGAACTGCTGTCAGACTTCTGTAAATCGTTTACACCATAAATAAGCTTTGTAAGTGAAAGGGCAAGTGCTGAGAAAAGCCAAAGGCAGAGATTTTATATTGAATCTTTTCTTACAGAGATAACAGACTTCAGTGTGGACCAGCTTCACCTAGATCTGGGAAGAAAAACCAAGCATCACTGAAGACTGTATAGTAATAATGAAGCTGAAACAACAGCAACTGGACTAAGACTCTGAATGTGTTGGTTTTGGCTTTAGGCAAAGACTAAGATAATTGTGGCTGAGGGGATTTGGTTTTGAGCAAGAGCTACTGCCTTGCTTCTCCATAGCATTTCAGCTACAGATGTGTGGCACAAAAGCTCCTGGAAAGACAGACATCCCTTACACAGGAGCACTACCTGGGAACTGCCTGCTGTTGTGAAGCTACAACTGTTATTAATCGCAATGTAAAATTTACAAGACTGTCTGCCCCCATGCACCAGTGATGGGATATCAAAACAGGAAGAGAAGAGGGTGCCTTTTGCTTGCATACATGGCTATTACAGTGTTAGTACCCAGCACAGCAGGCAGTTCCAGCAGGGAGCCAGTTTGCAAGAAAAAGGCATGGGCATGGTGTACAGCATGGCAATGACAGGCTGGGATAACCAGGTACCTGTGGGGAACGATGCTTGTATCAGTTCAATGTGAGAGGCTTAACAAGGGAACCTGCTCCTGTTCTATCTTGCTAGGTGTTGCTGTAGAAGCTGTAGTTGCTGTAGAAGCACAGAAGAAGACTGGAGCACTCAAATAAATGCATCTGTAACTCACTGAAGATTACTGCATACATTCAGATAAACACAGTTTGTGTGCCCGTAGTGTCCTCTTTGTAAACGTGGTACAGCTGATAGATGGGGAATAGTACTTAAGGAGTTTGAGAGCCACTTGCGTTGGAGCCCACTAAGTCCAGGCAGCCTGACATATCTCATGCAAATACCTGCAGACTAAGGCCAACTTGTGACTCCAAGGGAGAAATCTGGGTGACTGGTCTCTTCAGTAGCTCAAGATGCATAAGCCTCTCTGTCTTACACACTTAGCTCTGCTTTGGTGGTTACATCTGGGACCTTTTAGAAAGTCATGTGACACAGTCCAGTACTAATTACTTATCTATAAACCTCTTTTTTTTTTTTTTTTCTCCCCCATTTGGTTATTACATTTTCATCACTGCTTCTCTATCTCTGTATCACTTATGCAATTGAGGTTTTAATACAACAATGAACTCTTAAAAATGTTACAGACTTCAAAAATGGACACTAAAAAGTACAAACCCATATTTTAGAAAGGAATAAAAAATACATAAAGGCTATAAGTAATATAAACTGTTCTGCAAACTTGCCCGGGTACCCCAACATGCTTTTCACCACACCTGATTTGCAACCAGCAGCAATTCATGAGTAACATGGAGCCCTCTTGAGCCCTGCCCATGGTGGATGGACACAGAGTCATCCAGAGTTAAGTGCCTCTGTAATTGGCATGCACTGAAGAAACGGGGAATGTTCAGGACCTGGTTGTGGCACAGGACGAGGAAGGCAAAGAGCAATTTAAAGGAGAGCTGCATGACTTCTTAACTGCTAATAAGTTTCCAAACAATGCTTCCTAGGGAAGATTCTAGTGTATGTATATGAATTTAATAAATATGTTGCATTTAATTAATAAATGTTGTATTCTGTACATGTTATACAGAAAGATAATTTACATTATGCTTTGAATTCATGCAACTAAGGATATTATTTTTCCATATAGCTCAGCAGGCATTTGAAATTAGTAGGACTGAACTGTTAGGTCATGTTGAGAAGGTGGGAAGCAATGCTGTGTGTTAACATCCTGCAGCTTGAGTTAAATATTTCTGAAACTTTTGATAAAGTTGTTAGAAAATGGCTAAATCTACTCCTTGGTTTTGCTTGTAACATACAAGAAAGTGGTTAAACAAGTCTCTTGGTCATTCACTTTGGTGCCCAAGGGTGAAGAAGAGGTACACATAAGGAGCTCTTTGGAGAAGCCTGAGTTTAACAGGTGCTCTGAAGCCCCAGAGCACCATGCACTGCTGTGCACTCTTGACTTAGAATTCTGCCTATGGAGGGCTTAACATTTTTGACACTGAGGATTCTCTATATAAATCTGTTTTGAATATGGAACATGGATGAATTATCTGGTGTTTTTTCCTTCCTTACTGGGGAAGAAGCTGAGGAAGAGTCAGGAGAAGCTCTTCCACCTGAGACAGACTAACAATAGGAACTCATCATCATCTGCTGACAGGGCATTCAAATGGAGCCCAGGGGAGCAAAAAGATGGTCTCTGCCTAGAACAAACCCATTTTTCCTATGTAGTCCAGAAAGGGGAAATAAATAAATAATAAAGATCAGCTGTGTCTGATGAAGCTAATCATACAATTAAAGCACATGTAGGTTACAGAAGAAAGGGTTTCTCGGGAGATGTTGAGGAAACACAGGTGAAAGACTGACCAAGCATATGTCATCTGCCCACCAACCAGCAAGGCAACGTGGTCTGGAAGGTGTCACGTGAAGGAGCAGAGAGAAGGGCCAAAAGGATCTGGTTTGTAGCTGAATGTCTCTTCAAACCAATGGGTGAGTTGAGGAGGAAAGAAACCTGAAGAATAGGAGAGAGGAATCACAAAGATTTGTTTTCTTTAGATCTGTACATTTCTGTGTCACTAAAGACAAGATGGTGTGATTTTGAAACTCCTGATTATTTTATCCCAGATGGCTAAGGTAAGTGACATTAATTCCTCTCCAGAGATGTCTGCTTCTTGTCGCAGACTATATATGGAGTCTAGGTATACTTAGACAATTAAAGCTTGGCAGAAGGAACTTCTCCTTCAGTACTCCTAATTTTTCCCTCTGACTAACAAGCCTGTGGATTTCCTAAGTGAAACTGGCAGTCTGAATCTTGTCCCCAATGTGTTTCTTAATTACATCATAGCTGTTAAGCTGTAGTGATGTTCCTTGAAGAATGGTCTGAAATTAAAGCTAAGAATAAACCCAGGTGCCTTGCTGAAGCAGAGCCTAGGTACTACTTTCTGAAGGCAAAAAACCAAACACCTTTATCTGAGACTCTAACTGGTTATGAAGCATGTAATGGTAATGGGATAGAAATAATAAGCATTTATAGGGTAAGAAGTTAAATTATGATTGGCAGTAGTGATCTTTGTATCCCACGTGGCTTGAGGATGCTCTGATGCAGTGCACTGAAGTCCATTTCATTCAAACAGGCATCAGAAGTGGCATTACATCTTGTTTCCAGAAGTTGCAACTCACACCAAAGGGAGAGCTCAGCTCAAGCCTGGGGTCAGTTCTGCAGCCAGTGGTAATGCTAAGGAGAGGCTGGCAGGAGATTAGACAGAAATGTACATTCAATAAAATCAAAAGGATTTTCTCTCCCTAAAGGTTTGGAAAAAATGGGTTTATACATAACTCAACAACTGTTTGCCCTATGGACATCATTCTTTAACTTTCACTGAGGTATCACATGCTGTTATCCTGTAGACATCCAACAAAGTAGACAAGAAGGAATAGATGATTTTCCTGTCCAGCTCTGGAGCACATTTAATACTTTTTTAAGGATAGATCTTCTATGAAAATTGTATCAGCTTCAAGGTTATATTTAATGGTGGTTTTACAGTTTGCCAGCTACTAATGGTATTTCTTTGGAAGCCTCCAAAACCATCCCAAACCACCACTTTCAGTCATTCATTTAATTGTCTGTCTAAGAGATTGTAGCTTTGAAGAAAAAATTCCACAGCTTTGAATCTTCTTGATCCTTCTTTGACTCAGCTTGACATTTGGACTTTTCTGTCTTAACCTTATGCAACTGAATTATATGCATTTTCTTTTAGAATCAGTATCTTTGATAATTTTCTACATGACTTAAAACTCAGAAATAAATTGATTACATAGTCTTTACTAAAGCCAAATTAAAGTTATAGATCAAAAGTTGGATTGGTGAGGAATAGAGTAATTCCTAATATATTTTTCCTTTTCTTCCCTTGCCTAGCCTTGCCTTTTTCCTTTGCATCCCCCTCTCCTAGACAAGGTGTTCTGAACCAGTTTCCTTAACAAGAAGATATCACACCAGTGACTAAGTGTTTTCAATTAATTTTTTTTTCTCAGAGATTTTTCGGGACTTCAATTTGAAAATTGATCTGCAAATTGTATTTTGGGTTAGAAACGCTGAACAGACTTTCTGAAAATCATTTCTTTATCGTTACTGAGACATTATTAGTTAACCATCCTTAGAAAAGACATTTCTTGCCCCCATACTCTGATACTTTGCATTACTTTCAGGAATTGATCTCACATTCACTTCACTGTCTGAATATCATCTTCTTTGCAGGAAGGGCAGAATAAAAGACCTACAATAAACAATGTATTCAGTGAATTTAGATTTTTTTTCTTTTTTCTTTTTTTTTTTTTTTTTTTCTGTTGGGATTGCCTGCAAATAAAGCTATCAGAAATGAAAAGATAAATAGCTTATTACTGGTCACCAGAGTATGTGTCACCACATCTCATGGGGCCACGAGCACAAACCAGCTGCTGCTCTACAGCATGTTTCTAAGGGGAGCATTGTGTGGTTACCCCAGGTGGATCTATTTTTCATGTAGTTGAGGGGTCACCGATAGTGCTTATCTCAGGGTCTTCAGGGTGAAGGAAGCAGGCAAGGCTGCTCCGAGCATCCTTGTCACAGTCTGTGCGTATGCTGAACTTCATGAACTTGTCTTCTTACTGCTGCCCATGGTCATGATGGGACAGATCATGGAAATCTTGCGTGAGCTATTTCTTTGTTAAGGATGAGATGTTGGCACAGTGAAGCAGCATTTATACAGTGAAGTATCCTATGGTTGGCACTTGGGAAGCATTTCCTGAGACACAGACAGCAGCAGGATGTAGGTGATTGATTTATAACAGACTTGGACTGACATGATGAAAAACTGAGGCTGATGCTCTTTGGTGGAGGCAGAGAAAATAATAGGGTGAGGTTAATTCATATCATCACACAGAGCTGGAGTAGGAGCCTCAGGACTTGCAAGGGAGGGAAGGGACCTTTGCGGCACCGCCTGGCACGCAGAGCTTGCCCTGAATCTGTCCCCACAACAGCTGGCTGAAGAAATGGATACTGCGAGATATTAGCATTTGCTTTCATATTTGGGATCTTTAAATTGCTTATTAGATGTATTTAAGTGCCTCCACATTGCCAGGAAGAAGGTTAGGCTACATGCACTAGCAGTTTTTGAGGAGAAGGCACTGAAAGCAAAATGGTGGTGTTGGCAGCCCTCTAACATGACCAGTGATGTTTCTGTGCTTTTGATGACGCGCCCTGCACATTTGTGAGGTTCAAGCAAAGTATTTTTATTTGGCGTGGTCTCTGAACACTAAGTTATTGATTTTCAGCTCTGGTATAGGTAAGCATAACCTGTTTCCCCCATCACACAGTGCTCCTTGCGAGTCAGGGTAGTGTAAACACCATGTGATGCGTTAAGGTGAGACCTACATGGTTTGAACTGTTTTAATCAATTTTTAATCATCTTTTACTACACAACAGCAATTTATTATAGGTTTTATGTGATTATAGGTTTATTGTGATTTTACTTGTTCACCATAGTTTTTATGGGCTTATGGTGATTTTAGGTTTTATGTGCTAATGACGTTTTGCAACTTCACTAAAAACTTATCTATACAACTTCCCCATTTCTCCTGCCTTGGCAGAAGAGAACATTGCTACAGGCTGTCTCATTTATTAACGAACCTGTTCAAATCAGAGAAAAAATAATGTAACCGATCCATTACAGACTTTTTGTAAATGCCGAATAAATGATGTGTGTTGCAAACACTGTGCAAATGCACGCACCTGTATTGGTGTGTGCTTGCATAAAATATTCAATACTGTGAAAGGACAGGGCGCAGATGGAAGCTCTATGCCCTGAGTGGCAAAGTGCTCCATCTCTAAAGTGCTCTTGTTCCTGGAAAAGTTGCCAGGCCAGGAAGGCTTGTACAGTGGTGGAGCAATCCCTAGGTGCCAGGGTTGTCTCTGGTCATTCCTATGTTTTTCACCTCTGCCACGGAACAGAATGAGCTTCTCCAGCCAGAGGGCAAGGGAGAAGAAGATCCTACTTGCTCAGGGACAGTTTATGAGGTTTTGGTAACTGGACAGCCTATGGGGTTTTGACAGCTCTTGGGATGTCACCATTGTGGTCCTGGTGTGAGGGAACTGGCCAGGAGCTTCATAAACAGCCTGTGGGTACCACTGAGCAAAGAGATTTGAAAGCCTTACCCAAGGAGCAGAGCAAAACTGAAGGAAACATGAAGATGTCTCAAAGATATGGACATTTCTCGAGATCTTGCCATAATTGCAGGACCAATGGTATTCACATCACAGTATCCTGGTGTGCTCCTATAGTGAACTAACAGTGGCTAAACAGCAAGCACCTTCCATTCTGGTTGGAGCTGATTAGAGACTGGCATTGGCAGGGGCCACTGCCAATGATGTAGGGGGTACAAGGCAGCAGATAGCATGGGGGACATCATAGTATGGTACAGAGGACTGCAGGTATAGTTAAGGACTTTATAGACTGGAGTTTAATCACCCCTAATGACACTCTCTGAGGTTTGTCCACAGTTTAAGCATGTGAACACTTCCTCGCCCACAACCCCC
>NW_020799097.1:44437378-44472700 GCF_003259725.1 Athene cunicularia | reverse complement strand
GAATACAACTATCTTCACCCTGCACCCTCCAGAAAGTTTTGAGGAGAGGTTGGGGGCCCCTCTGCATGCCACAACACATGGATAATTGACACTTCTGTTTCAAAATTAACTTTATATACAGACCAGGCCAATCAGTCTCACCTCTGTGCCTGGCAAGATCATGGAGCAGATCCTCCTGGAAACTGTCCTGCACAACATCCTTGTCTCTAAATTGGAGAGACATCGGTCTGATGGATGAACCACTCAGTGCATGAGGAATTGGCTGGATGGTCACAATCAAAGAGTTGTAGTCAATGGATTAATGTCCAAGTGGAGAACAGTGATGAGTGGTGTTCCCCAGGGGTTGGTGTTGGGACCGCAGTTGTTTAACATCTTTCTTGGCAACACGGACAGTGGGATTGAGTGCGCCCTCAGCAAGTTTGCCAATGGCACCAAGCTGTTGACAGGCTGGATGGAAGGGATACCACCTTGACAGGCTTGAGAGGTGGCATCATGAAGTTCAACAAGGCCAGGTGCAAGGTCCTGCATATGGGTTGAGGCAATCCCATGTATAAATACAGGCTCAGTGAGGAATGGATTGAGAACAGCCCTGAGGAGAAGGGTTTGGGGGTGTTGGTTGATAAGAAGCTCAACATGACCCTGCAATATGTGTTCACAGTCCAGAAAGCCAACCATATCCTGGGCTGCATCAGGAGAAGTGTAACCAGCAAGATGAGGGAGATGATTTTCCCCCTCTACTCCACTCTGGTGAGATCTCACCTGGAGTACTGCGTTCAGATCTGGGGCCCCCAACGTAAGAAGGACATGGACCTGCTTGAACAGTTCCAGAGGAGGCCACAAAGATGGTCAGAGGGCTGGAGCACCTTCCCTATGATGACAGGCTGAGAGAGCTGGGTTTGTTCGGTCTGGAGAAAAGAAGGCTCTGTGGACACCTTATAGCGACATTTCAGTACTCAGAGGAGGCCTGCAGGAAAGATATGGAGGGACTTTTTATCAGGTCGTGTAGTGATAGGATGAGGGGTAATGGTTTTAAACTGAAAGAGGGTAGATTTAGATTAGAGATAAAGAAGAAATTCTTCACTGTGCTGGTGGTGAGACACAGGAACAGGTTGCCCAGAGAGGTTGTGGATGCCCCCTCCCTGGAAATGTTCAAGGCCAAGGCTTTCAGCAACCTGATCTAGTGGAAGGTGTCCCATGGTAGGGGGGTTGAAACTGGATGGTCTTTAAGGTCCCTTCCAACCCAAACCATTCTATGATTCTACCAGTCTAATCTACCTAAACCATAAAGTCCTCCATTGCCTAAGGAAGCATCAGTAGGAGGATGACACGGTATGTCTGAGGACAGTTTGGAGCGATCTCACAATTCAGGACCTCATCTGTTCCAAGGTCTCCTTGTGCTAGTCTAGATACAGCCAAAAGATGCTGTGGGCTGTTGTGAGCAGCAAGGTTATATCCTTGCTTTGAGAGAAGCCAGCAGGCTGCTGCTGAGCATGCGATCAAATAGGGATGGCCACAGTGGGGGATGGCAGCAGCCAGCACAGCTTTGCAGATCTTTCCCCAGGCTCCTTGCCCCAGCTCCATCCCTTCTTTCTTCCCTCCCTGTCCTGAGGGAAGAGCTGCCCCAGATGCCTTCTGCCTAGTAGGGAAACTCCACTGTGCCAGCAGCATTGTAACCCTTTGGGCTGACTTTGGCTCTGGATTTCTCTATACTTCACCAGGTAGCAGGGTCCCAAAAAGAAGTTCAAAGATCCTGTAAATAACCCTGAAACAAACAAACCTGCTTTACTGGCTATCTCTGTGTTTTTGTCTTCTGTTTCTCTGTTCAGTGTTATAAGGAAATAAAATGTGAATTAATCTTGTAAACCAGCATCAATATGAACTCCATTATCTGTTTCAGTCACTCAGACTACTAAGGTTGGCTTTTAGGCTGGTTCTTGTGTCACAGATGAGAAAGTTACACAATAGACATTAGAGAATCACTTTAAAAAAACCTCCACAATCCTGCATTGAAATCCCATCCAGCAAGGGAGAGAACCAGCCCTCGCCTGGCTGAGACACAGTCACATGAGTGTCCAAAACAATGAACACACAGTGTCGAAAGCTGAGGCCATTGAACTTTATGTCACTTCCCAACTGCAGCATTACTCATAATTTATGGCTATACTCGCCTTTCAACCTTTAAAACCTTTTCCCAAGTATTTGCAGCATTCTCACATAAATATTGCTACAATAAGTAACATCAACATTTAGTAGCTGTTTTTCAGGAATAACCGTGTGACACTATTATGGCATTCCATTAAACCAGCTGCAATGTGGGGAAGGTCTAAATCAAATCATGCCAGCTAAAGGTAACATTTACACATATACAAGAGAACAATGGATGGGAAAAGTTTATTCTGTGTTTCAAGACTTAAATGACAGTTTTGTCTCCTTTTATGGCTATGCAAGATGTGTCTCTCTGGTGAAATGACCCAGAGTGGACACAGACTGCAGCTTACATTCCAGTGCTATTTGTTACCTTCTCAAAAAAAAATTGCAATTATAAAATCCATGCATTGTTGTTTTTTTTTTTTTTTTTTTTTTTTTTTTTTTTTTTTTTTTTTTTTTTTTTTTTTTTTCCTTTAGAGAGAAAGCCGTATTTCAAAGGAACAGGGAATGTTGTCTTTTCATTAAAGCTATCAAATGTTGTGAAATGATTAGTAAAAAATTCCTTGCCAGAATTGTTCACTGTCCAAAATGCGTTACAATGACTAAATGTAAATGACAGATAGTTAGCTTGCATATAGATACGTGCTTAATTGCCCTCATCCCTCCTGTCTGAAGAATGCACTTAAGCATATGCTCATTTAAACACATATGCTTCATTTCTGTTTGGGTCAACAGGATTTGAGCATGTGCTTAAACATAAGCAAATGCTTAAGTGCTCCTCTTGAATAGGGATGCTTTTCTGAGGCAAAGCCAAAGAAATACTATTTTGGACTATTTCTTCTTACCCTGGCCTACCTCTTGCTCCAGCGGCACTGATGGAGCACTCATCCTCCCCATAAACCAGCTTACATCCCTCTCCACATCTCCTCTGGGGCTGATGTCAGACACACACATACCCCTAATCTGATACAATGAGATCTACAAAACTGCCCATAGTGGAGAGAGATGGAGGGGACGGGGGCTGAGGTCTGCGGAGGAAGAGGAGAAGGAGAGCTACACCAAGGGTTTTGCAGTCTTCCCTGAACAGGACAAACCTTGGCAGTGTGTGAGTCTGCTGGGAGGGTGAGAGAAGCCAGCAGCACCTCTCTTCTGCACCCATTCTCTGCTGTCCTGTGGGTGCAGGGAATGGGTGCAGTGCCTGTCTGACTCCCCACGTGATCCTGGGCAAAGTGTCGTGCTGCAGCCTGTCCCTCCACATCAAGCAGAGCTGTCCGGTTTCAAATCGCTTTGCTCTAAGTTTTGCCTACACCCTGCCCCAATTCTTCCTCCCTGCTTGGCCTCATCCCCATCCCGGCCTTCCTGGCTCTCCCTGGGCAGTGGCGGTGCCTGGTTTGGCTGTAGTGCCCCTGCATGGAGGTGTCTGTGGGTGTATCACTGCCAACACCAGAGGCTTGGCTGTGTGGCTGTGTGGGTTCCCTGTGGGAGAAGCATCTAACAACACGGCGGTGTTGAAACCTTCCCAGACAACTGCAGAGCAAAACAGGGCTTGATTTCTGCTCTCTGGTTGGGCTGCAGAGCCTGTCCATCTACCCAAATGCTGCTGCTGGGTGGTAAAAACCCTGTACAAACACGTGCTTGTGAGAGAGCCGGCGGTGTTCAGTGCTGTTTTCATATGCACTTGGGAGCTGTATCTGTTGTGTGTTATCAGTTTAATTAAGATAAGGATATGGAGTTTACGCTATATTCCCATAAATGACAGGGCAGGGATATGAATGATTTATATGGTATTAATTGTACTTGCGAAGCATAGGTCTGTCAATATGCATAAATAAAATCATCAGTTTAATCCAAGTAAGGGAATGAAAGTGCAAGATTTTTTTTCATTAACAACTGCCCCAAATTCCCACTGTTTGCAAAAAGCTGACATATGTTGGGCAAAAAGTTGGAAGGGGCAGAGACTGGGCTGCCTGGGCACTAATTAATAAATACATGTCTAAAGGCAACTTTGGGGAGTAAATCTGATTCAGTGAAAGAAGACTGGCTCCTCTCCCTGCCCTGCAGGTAATGTCTTTGCTTGTGATGGCAGCAGATTATTTGTTCTTTTTTTTTTCTTTTCCCTGACACTGAACTAAAGAATGCATTGTGGGAAAACCGTCCTGACACATGACACTGTGCAAAGGAGGATCACAGCGTGAGGCAGCATCAAGGGGCTTACTTGGCCTTGATGCACTCTTGCACAGCATGGGGCTCCAGAGATGAGTGTCTCTTCCAACTGAAGCACTGGTGCAATTTGCACAACTCTCATGAGAGCGCACGGTGAAGCTGCTCTCAAAGCCCTCATGTAAACAGGGCTGGGGAAAGAAAAGGGAAAGTAAAAGAGCCTGCACCATGCACAGGAAAAGCACAAAAGGAGATGGTTCAAAAGAGGCTGAGTTAAGGAGGAGGGGAGTTGGGAGGGACGCAGGGTGGAAAGAGGCAGAAAATTAAATCCAAATATTAGAAGCAGAAGAGAAAGTCTTAGGAGTGTAATCGGATGTTTAGCACCACTGCGACATGAGCGGTCAGAAGAAGTGAAGTATGGGAAGACACTGGATGGCAATGCACAACTAGAGATTTAGCTTTCAAGGCAAAACTGTAGCTGAGATGCACTCTGAAGACTCTGCCTCAGATATGCAGCCCTTAAACTTCTTCAGAACCTCCTAAGTTCAGATAATAAGTTTGCATAAAGAGAGAGAGGGAGGGGAAGAGAAAAAATAAAGCCTGCTGTAAGTGTTCCTTGCTAGCCAGTCTCTGAGCAACAGGCCCTCCTGTACTCACTCTCCCTTGTTGCTCCTGCTTATCATAATATGCCACTTTTGCGCATCAAATTTACATTTCAAAAAATGCTGTTTCGCTGCTCTAAAATTAATTATTAATCTTTCATCAGTCCCTTCCATGGATACATTTTTAACTTTGATTTTGCTACCCGTTTGGGGGAGGGATGGGAGAGGGGGGAGGGGGAGAAAAGATCCTTTAATCTTGTCACTTTTCTGTGGGGTTCTCCTCTTGTGTGCTGCTACTTCCAGCCCTGTGAGTCCCCTAAGCACTCTGGAGGTACATCTTCAACTTTTCCGCTCGCTGAGAGAAGAAGTTCTCAGAGCAGGAAATTTTCACCCTGCAGGATGCAATTCAGAGAAGTGACTTCTCCTCTTGTTTGACCTGGCATTTCAGCCTCAGTAAGGTGAAGCTGTACTGATAAATTGAGCCCCAGGCTAAATAGCTAGAGGGATTATATGCCTCTGCTGGGAAGAAAGATCTGGGTGGGATTTATATGGCCTACCCATAGTGCAGTATGGGCTTATTCACCAGTCAGTTCATCACAGTGACTTGTAGGGAATGGTCCAAATATTGGCTATCTACTGTTAAAAGTAAGCAAGCGCTGGAAATGCAGCTGTTAGCTATTAGTCTATAGAAGAACAAGTTCTTCTCTTGCCTGTAGTGGAAAAGGAATAAGAGCAAGGAGAGAACTGTGTGTCAGATGGATACTGGAGAGATGGGTACTGCTGGCAAACTCTGTAGCTGTCCCACTCCTGGTCTGACGTTGTGCCAAATCCTATAATCTACCTGAAGGAAGGGGGAAGGGCTCACACAAGATGCAGTTATGATAAGAGACACTTTTATTGATTACAGAATAGACACATTCTTTTTTTACTTCTATGCTGCAAACTTACTGATCACTGGCTTCATAGCCAAATGCATGTGTGTGTAGGCATCCACACGCATGTACACACACACACACACACACACACACACACGTGTACCCACCCCCTTCTCCCAGAAGCATACAATATGGATGTTTGTGAAACTGAAGTGCTCTGTGTAGGCTGCTTCCTTGAATTAAGGTGGAAAAACTTGCCGGACTCCATCATATTCACTGTACTCTACTCAAAAGGGACAAAAATTTATCTTGTTGGAAGACAGATGTCAACACAACATGTCATCTAAAGGCCAAAGTCTCCCAATTATAAGGAACCATACTCTACATTGCACTTTTTATCTTTCTATTCACATGTACAGCCTAAGAAATATGTGCTCTTTTCAGCAGCTTCTTTGTTGTTATTTGCTGGGTGTATGTGTGGGTGAATGTCTCTCAGGATGTTGGACTTAATCAGAGGTGAATTTGGATCAATAGACTATCACTTACTAGAAAATCAGATAAAGTACAAGGGAAAAAGAAAGCTGAAAATACAGAGTAAAAACCCATCATGCTTTTTTTCCAAACCCACCCCTCTGTATGTGTTTCTTCTCAAAATTGTATTTGAGTAGGTTATAAATTTATCCCTGTGGTCATTCCCTCCTGACTGTGCCCAGGTTATGCAGCCCTCTCTTTTATCTGTGGCACCAATCAGCAGATCCACTGCAAAGTGTACATACTGTAGCACCTTCAGCTAGGCTGCACTTTGCCACCAATAAATTAACATTTGCATGGACACAGCCAACAGCTCTCACAGTTTACCTCTACATAAACATTATCATGTCTGCCTTTCACAGCTGGAGAAACTGAGCCAGCAAAGCTGCCGGAGGTGAGAAAGAGTCAGCAACAGCCCTGGATCAAAACTGAAGCCTTGCTCAATCACAGCTTTCTTCTCCATCTTCCAGACAGCAGTCTGAATACAGCTGCACATCTACTGTCTGTGATTTATTCTGTGCAACAAGGGATTTTTTTCACAGCGGACTTTGATTTCAGTTTGTTGACACTAGTTGTGCATGTATGTGTAATTAGGTAGGATCATCAGTGTGCTACAGAAGGCGCACTTTGTATAGTATGTCTCCACAAACCACTGGAAATGAAGTGCCATGATTCTCCTTGCACATTCTCATTTGGAGGATGCAAAGCAAGAGTAACTGTAAGTGTAGGTCTTGTTTCATAAAAATAAACAATGTTTATGTGGATGTGTGACAGATGTTACACCCTGTTGAGTGCATTGAATTCCTTATAGCTAAATAAAAATAGCTAGATCACGTAGGCTTCAGAGTAAGTGTGGTTTCAGCAGGAATTCAGCTCATGCAAAAAGCCAATATTGGCCTTGGGAAATGTCCCTTTTTGTCCATGTAAGAGCTGAATAATGTTCATGGCTGAAAATGCTATGGATTTTTAATCATGCACAGACTCTCCTCAATCAAAATACAGGCTACACTTTTTGATGGGTTACCCTCTTTGCCTGCCCAGCTCACCAGCCTAGCTAAGGATCTGCATGTGTCATAAGGAGTTAGAAAGATTTTTTTTGCCTCTTAGAGCATTTTCGTTCCTTTTACAATGCTATGGTAGGGTGTTTTTTTTTTCCATCCCAGAACCTTTCTAAGGGTTAGTCTTAAACAATTGCTTCAACACGTTTAGGGTATTCCCTTTATATTTTTGTTGCTTTATTTCTTGGGACAGGTCTTTTAAGTAGAGTGGGGCTATAAAAATATTTCTTGATGAAAAGAGGTGTGGCTGGGGAGGACAGGCGAAAGGAGTGAAGGCATTAGGTCTTCAGCACTTGAGACATGATTTTCCTGAGAAAACCTAAACAACACCGCAACATTTATCCCCCTCTCATTAGCTAGAGGTATCCTTGCTAGTCCAGGACCAAGACACCATTATCATTCCCCACTTGCATACCCCTTCATGCATCATGGGCCTGTGTAAAGGCTTTTGACCACTGCTACATTCCCTCATCTACTCCTCTTCCCTCTAATGTGTGCTGCAAAGAGATCTTTTAACTCCTCATTCCTGCTGCAGTCTTTTCTGTGGGGCAAGGATCAAGACTGCAAATGGCTTTTCTCAGCTATGGGAGTATCTTTGGCCAACCCTAAGCCCCTGTCTTGGGGAGAAGGAGACACTGACCTCATGCTTGCAGAGCCCAGACTCCACTGATGGCTGTTCACTGATCCCACAACTGTTGAGCAATTTTTGAGAGCTTGGTATTGGAGGAGCTACCAATTTTTCACATGCGGGTAAAGGACAGTTGCCCAAAGCTGGCTGCCTGAATCTCCAAAATGTGCTCTACACCCCACTGTGTGGGAAGCTTGGCAGCTGCAGGAAGCCTCGTGGTGTCAGCAGCTGCCTCTCTGCAGGAGAGCAGGTAGTGAAAGGCGGCATCTTTCTGTAGCTTCTTGCTGTTTCATCCTCCCCATCCTTCATCACGTACTGCACTATGCTCTACAGCACTTCTAATTACAAAGTGAAGCAATCACAAAAAAACTGGACCGAAATAGAGCTGTGAAAATTGCAGCAGCTGGATGTACAAGAGCAACAGGCTTAGCAAAGACAGAGGCACAGGGGCAAGCTTTTGGAAGTTGGACTGCAAAATTGCAGTGTGTCTGTCTTCTCAGTGACTACAAATGTGCATTCCCAGCCAAGTGTTTCCTCCCTGATGGTCACCAAAGAGTTTAAATGAAAGCCCAGTAAGTTATGTAGGAGGTTTCTGTTGGAAATAATTTCAATATAGCTGACACATTGCAAGCTTGCATCCTAAATGATAATGTCAACGTTTTCTTTGGCTCACACACTTGCCAAGCTATTTGTAAAGGTGGGCCCATACACTGAGGTTAAAAGGATACATTAATTAGGGGGCCAAATCTTAAAGCCTGGGGAGGAAGGAGTATTGTCAATCTCACATTTGCTGCAATATCAGCCTTGGCAAATGACATCCGATTGGACTTAAAGGGATCCAGAAGTGCAGACAAACTCCTTGCATCTGTCTTTCCTTCCAGGCTTGGGACTAAGGTCATTACTGCATGCCAGCATCACTGGAAAAGGCCTACGGCCTTTGCCCTCATCCTATAAGCATCTTTTGGATTAGTGTTTTTTTTTTGTTTTTGTTTTTTTTTTTTTTTTTGTCTCCATGGAGAAGTAGGAAGAGGAAATTCATATCTGTAAGTGAGTTTCTGGATGCTTGCAGAAAACCAGAAAAGGCATCAAAGGTATTTCACATCTGTACATCCCAATCCAGTGAAAGTTCAGCTCCTCTGCATCACAATCCTCAGTCTGTTTGGGCCCCATTTGCCCTGTAATGCAGGAAATGCTGCTTTGAGGCCAACAGTTGTGAAAGCTTTCCCAAGCATTGCTGTGCAATTATGGGCTATCTGCCCTGGGAAAGGGATTATCAACCATGTTGGTGAGCTTCGTCCTGTGAGTGCAGTGTGGGGCTGGGCCATGGGGCTGCAGCCTGCAGAGCATCTTGGGGTGGCGTGGGCTGCCTCTGGCTCTGCGTGGTACCTGCAGACATGGAGCCAAGATAAGCGTTAGAGGAGTGGTCTGTCCTCTGGCTAATCTTGCTGCAGGGGTCAGGATGGAGCCATAAAGGACCTACAAAACTGCAGATCTGCTCCAACACACCTGGCGTTAGAGTTTTAGTTTTAGACAAGATGAATTTTTATTTTGTTATAACTGACAAATTTTTTGTTGACCACTCCCTTTCAGAGCATGTGAAAGAAAAGCAAAATGAGGAAGGGGGCAGAACAGAAAGAGAGGGAGAAAGAAAGATTAAAAATAGGCTGATTGCAAAGTGTATCTAAACATTTTGTTAAGTGATGCATTTCCCTCTTGCCCACACAGGCCTGAAGAAGATGGTTTTGTAATTCAGGCACAGCTGTACCCTGTGGGTTGGGAAGCAATGTGCTTTGGTGAATGGGAACTAGGTGGGAAGGTGGGCACTCCTCCGTGCTAAGTGTTTCTCTGCTTAGACTCTGTTGATCAAGTCTAAGACCTGAGGCAACTTCCTTCCACTAGTCACCCTTTCTGAAAGCAAAAGAAGGGCAGTAGCAAACTGCTCAACTTTTTATTCCTCTGTGTCCATCAGGAATAAATCAGGGACAGTGGAATTAATCTCTGAGGAGGGGCTGAATCTCCACCAGTGCTTGTCTCCACTTTTTGTAGAAAGAGGGCAAAAGCCAAATCTTAAGAAATCTAAAACCAGGTGAGATGAAGCCTTTTCCCCTTAATGTTGGTAAGAGGTAACACTTGAAGCACAGTAAATGAGTATAAACCTGCTGTAGTCAGATGG
Organism: Athene cunicularia; assembly: GCF_003259725.1. Classification (NCBI taxonomy): domain Eukaryota; kingdom Metazoa; phylum Chordata; class Aves; order Strigiformes; family Strigidae; genus Athene; species Athene cunicularia. The sequence goes on along the minus strand of NW_020799097.1, from coordinate 44,462,525 downwards.
GGACAGCCACACCTTTTTTCTGGAAGTGATGTGCAGTAGCAGGAGGAGCAGATAGGCAGGCAGGCTTGCAGGGGCTCAGAAAAAAAGAACCCTGGACAGAGGTGACTGTGTATGAGACTCCAATGGTTGTTGATAGTACAAGGATGGTGGTAAAGGTATTCACAACAGGGTACCAGTTCTGGAGCTCTAAGAGCAGTCTGAATGTGTGCTAGTATCATGGCCATTAAGAAGTAGAGAAGAAGCAAGCAGTACGGGCAGAACATTCAGTCTGAGCACTGTGTTGCAGCTGGGAACATCAAGAAGGAATGAGGAAAGTGGTGCCTGCTCTGTGTGCCACCACTGGCAAGGGAAGAGCAAAATGTCATCTAACAAGGACATCTCACTTCTACTGAACATCCCGGCAGTAATATGTTGGCAATTAGGAAATAAAATATAATTTTAAATGTCCAAAAGGAAAAGCAAACTAAATAGTGTCTGAGACCAGCTGGAACTTGTCTAGACACAGGACCACGTCTCTCTATGTAGGCCACCACCACCTCCAGACTGTTTTGCTTTCTCCTTTTTTTTTTTTTTTTTTTTTTTTTTTTATTAAATGTGAGTTGAATGTCTTGGCTAATAGCTGTGAAACAATATTTAACTATTGGCAAAAGCAGCTTTTATTTACTCTAGTAACTGTATTTTCATATACTTCATTTTTCTGCCTTTGTATTTTGAGCAAGTAATCTCCCTGGGGGGCCACAATTCTCACCCGCTTGAACTCTCAAGTCCACTGCACCTGCACATGGCATGGAGATGATCACCCTGTGAGCTCTGGGATTAAACTACACAAGCATTTTCTTCTGCAGAATAAACTTGTCCTATTCTCTTTTGTCCCTGCTCTACCATGCCACATTTGTGCTAATTGCATTATTTCAGTGGTCTCGGGAGTCCTTCAGAACACAAGAAGTGCCAATGTTAGTGGGACAAAGGCATTTATGCTTTATTGGCCACTATTTACCATGGGCATAACGCTAAAGCTGAACAAATAGGCCAGCCCTAAATGCACACAAATCCTACCATCAGCATCTTAGAGCTGCCAGACTTGGTTCTGCCTCAAGCAGGAGGCAGTGGGAGGTTTGCTGGGTCCCCCCAGGTGCAACGAGAGGGCTGTTCCCCCGCATCCTAGTGCAAGCCCAGATGTCTCAGAAGGGCCCTCATTTATGAACAAGCACAACCTTTGCACACCACATGGATCAGGGGCTTTTCATTGGAAATGAAGTGATTCTAGACAGACTGTTCCCCTCCCTGTGCTCCATGAACTCTTCCTATGAGATGGATCTTTCTGGGGGCTTTGGAATCAGCAGATGTACACTACAGTGTCAGCGTTCACATCTGAAAGAGTGTGTGAGGAACACAGCTGCCTGGCACAAGGCTTCCTTTCAGCTGTGCTAGGAAAGCAATACCAAGAACCCACATTTTCCTTCAGTACTCCATCTAGTAAGAAATAATACTTGCTATATAACACTTCTCAGACTCCCAAGTGCTTTGCAAAATGGATCAGTGCCAGATGAGGAAATGGAAGCAAAAAGCACTGAGTGCAATTACCTGGGACACCGAGCTCCCCTGTTTCAGCTCTAGCCACTAGGTCCCAGTGCTTAAACAGGGTAGGAGGACTTCTGCGAGACTATGGGGGACCTGGTGCTCTTTCAGGCATGCTTTTGTCTCCCCTGAAAAGTCCTAGCCTGTGCCCAGTACACAGAACTGGGAAATGATAGGGACACTGCTGGTGCTGAGTAAAAAGGCATAGAAACTTTATTGGAATACGCAAATGTTTAATTATCTTTATCATGGTATAATCATCTATGCATTTATTCCCTGACTACCCTTATCCAGAGAACATTATTCCTACTGTTCTATGGATGAGAAATGACAGCTTTCTCCCCTCCAGAAGGGCTAGTGATGCAGGCGTAGTCTGTAGTGGCAGGAGGATTTTGCTCACTCCCCCACACCCCAGGCAAGCAGCTGTCCTCTCTCCAGCCCGCCCTGCTGAACATTGTAAGCAAACCCATACACGGTTGCCTGCAGAAGAGCTCTCAGTAGCTATAGAACAGGCATCACTATTTGCCCCTTAAAGTAGTAATAGAAAGCTAATTAGAATGGCAAGTGAAGTGTACAAAAGGGGAGGAAAATGGAGTTTCGTTTGACTATGCAAATAGACAAAGAGGTAAAACTTGGTTAGCAGAAGAGGGGTTTGAAACAGCTTTTGGTGCATTCAATCTATTGCCTCTTCACTCCTGGTGGAAAAGATCGCATATATCATCTTACAGTGTTTATTGTTCTAAATAAAGACCTACACCGATGGAGCTCTCACACTGACTTCATACTCCATTGTATTGTCTCCTTGCTAACACTTATCAGCTGAAACAACATTATAACAGCACAGAGACCAGAAGAGTGTATTTTACAATGCCACTAGAAGACTCTGTGTGTAGAGGGAAATACACTTTTTTTTTTTTCCTCCTTAAAAAAAGCTAGAAAGAAGAAGAAGATGATAGTACAAAAGCCAGCAGTCTCTAATAATTGGAGCCAGACCTGCTGGTTGACCAGAAATAGATACAGACACAAAACACTTTTGCAAAGGCTACAAGTTAGTAAGTTTGGACCTTTTCTAGTTACAGCAAGTGGGGTCCTTTCAGGTCATGAAAAGGACAAAAGACACAGGAAGGATGAAAGACCTTCTTCTGCATATTTTCCTTACAATTTTTCAGGTGTATGCACTGTGAGCAAGGGTGTGTGAGCACAAGAGAGGATGGCGCCCTGGGAATCGGTGATGAAACAGAGTCTTTGCCATTGTTTTATCACATCTCAGTAATAAAGGTAAAGCTGCACAGAAAAGCATGGAGAAATTCTGCTACTCTTCAGTCCACAAAACAATCATGACATATCCACTGTCAATATGAGAAGTGGTCTTCCAGTTTTCTCTGACTCTGTAATCTAAATTAATACTTAGAAGTTATGAGAGTTGAAATACTCACTGTTGGCAGTGCCCAAGCAGTCAGGTTGTTTGCTGCAAGCTTGTGAATTAAGAGTGCAAAGGCTTTCAGGTAAACACTAACCAGAGAGAAAGGTCTGGGTCCATTGCAGTTCAAGCAGTGATGCAGGAACCCATGTGGGTCATGCAGTGCCTTTAGTGTTCTGCATTATGGTGTATGTGATACCATGAAGCCTTAGGAAAACATAGCCTGCAAACTGAGCTCTCAGATCTTGTAAGGGCAATGGAGAAGTGTATGATGGAACACAGAAAAAGCACATAATGGTTTATTTGAACATTTCTTCCATGTGGCATGGGATCCACGACAATTGTGTAGCCTACACAGAAACTCAAAACATATACACCTCTTAAGATGGAGTACTTGCAGCCTAGCTGAATTATATTGTTAACCAGAAAAAAGCGTGGTTGGTCAAAAGTCACAAATACATATATCCAGTAAACCTATTAGCTTGTGCTTAATTTAAAACTTATGGTGAGTCTCTCATATGATAAAGCACTTTCTTGGATCAGGGTCAAGATGTCCTGAGGCAACAATGAGACACTCCATAGATCCACAGAGGGGATGTGATCTACAGAATAAAGTGGATTTACCCCAAAAGTGACCTAAAGATCAGGATGCCTATAAGAGAGCATTCCCTGTCATCCCTCCTTTCAGACTTACAAATACTTAGCTTGTCCATATTAGAATAAATGGTGTGGTCAGCTGAGAAAAGCAGCTATATGAGAACCTTTCTATACATCACACATTACGATCAGCAGGGAGAACAAAGGATGAGTTTAGAAAACTGTGAATTTGGTTCAGTTCAGCAGCAGAAAGAGATGTGCTACTGATCATTCCTAGATTCCTTTATCTTCCAAATGTTTCCCAATTATATATAACATTTCCAACTATATATAATTTTCCTATTAATTACAACAAACGTTTTATTATAGGCTCTGGAAACTGACCCTAAAGAATTACTTGACATTTTTTCCTTAAATGAAATGAAAGGAATTTTCTGTCCTGAAATGAAACATAGGTTTCTGATGGATTCTACTCTTCCATAAACAAATCTAAGCTGATTTAATTGCTCTTGAATAAGCTAATACAAACTCTGTTTCTGGTTTAGCTGTAATCAGAGTTAATAAACAAAATAAGAAGGCAGAACCGGAACAGGTCTCTGGGTCACTGATCCGAGTCCTTTGCCACCGACTTCGATGTTGTGTTTTCCCTTTCATTAACTCATCAGGCTCTGACAACCACGTTTTAGATAGACTTGATGGCTTTCGCCTCCAAATGAAAGGCACTTCCTCAAGGCGATTCCAAGACAATGCCAAGATAAAATCCAAGTATCCTAAGTCCCAGTCACTTGCTCTAATACCAAAATACCAACATGTCCAAAATAATGTAGAAGGTGGATCATGCTTGTAGGCTATATAGGGGAAGAAAATTGTATTTTCTTTTTCCAATTCACTGAAATTCTCATGAGAAAACAGTGACCAAGATAAAAGCTCAGCAAAGACAAATAAAGCAAGAACTCCACCTCTTCCTCAAAAGATGTGAAAATGATGTTAACTGGAGAGGGCTTTGTTTTGCTTTTGCTTTCTCTACAACACAGAGAATGTTAATGAATTACACTGTTAAATGGGACATAATCTTGTCTGCAAGGGATCAGGGGAAATTTAGATGTGGGACTATCACACATAATGAGAGGCAATTGGGAGTTTTTGGAAGAGCTGAGAAATTGGCATGTGGAAATAATAATTATAGATTTTACAGTATTTACTGAGAAATGCTATGGAAGAAATCTCTTTGGTTTTAACTGTGAACCTTGGTAGAAAGGGAATTAGGATACCTGGTGTTAAAATCTCCTGAAATCCCTCAAAGCTTTAGTGAAGATCTAATGCTTTGGCCGGCACACTGGCATTTACTTAGCTGATAGAAATATTTCCAGGAAAATTTTTATGTTACACTCCCAGATGTCAGCCAGATGATACAAGGATGTTTTGGCTTGGAAGCTTCTTTTCTCCTTTTCTGTTTTGCTTAAGAAGAAAAGAATTGCTTGTGTGTTGTTTACAAAGATTTCAGCATGATATCTATTATTTTAGCCACTAACACAAACAACCTTGACAATCAGAATGTATTTTTTTCATCTTTCTTCATGCAGACAAGTAAGCAGTCATCAATTACAATCCCACACATGAAATACAAATTTAGCACTACGGAAATGAAAACTAAAGCAATTTGTACCTTTACTATTCCAAGGGGATTCATTCTTGCTCTGTTTACTATGAAATATTTCTTCTCTTGAAGTCAAAGTTATATCAATGTCACCGACCTTAAGCGGAATCAGACTGAGAAGATGATATCCTGGCATTCCTGGCATCATCTCCTCATTACTGAGCTTGCTAGTTAGCATGTGTTTTAAAACAATGCTCAAGCATTTGTTTCCCTTAGGTTGCAGTCAAACTTGATTTGTTTGAGTTGATAACATCAAATTTAACAGTAAAAAGTGCATTTTAGAAAACCTAATTTTTAATTGATGTCCAGTAAACAGATAAACTTTATCAGCAAAATAGTTGAAAATGTTTCTTTACCCACTACATAATCTTTCTTAATAATAGTTGAGTCATGACACTAACAGAAAAGAGCTAAAATGCAAAAGCATATAAATGTCTGTAGAAGCACACGTTTCTGTGCATCTTGTCATGAATGGTGTGAAAAACAGAAAGAAAATCCTCTTTCACTTCCAGTTCTTATCCCTCTCTTGCTACAGAAACAACCAGAATATTAATATGGGTGTTCATTCTTCTACTGCACTGGCCTGTCATTTCCCCTATTTATAGTTATTAGTCCCCAGTAACAGCATTTCACACACGTTTATGTACATGCACACATATGTACACATATGCACACATATGTCATGCTGGCTCTTGCAGGAAGCCACGCCACATAAAATGTAATAGCAATGTTATAAAAGGCACACCTCAATCCCTAACACACCCAAAGGGACTCTGTATTTTCACTGCTGGAGTGTACATTTGAGTGTAGGGGCACAGTTATACCTGAGGCTCTCAACACTTCCCTGTGCCCAAGATCAAAAATGTTATCAACCTGCTGCCCAACCCCCATGTCTGAATACAACTCTGCAACTCCAAACCAACTCCAGCATGGTGAATGATACCACTCTGGATTTATGCTCATTTAAATGGAGGGGGCTTTGGTTGAAGAGGTGCCTGTGCCACATGGGGCTCTCACACCCTCTGTCCCACAAACCTCTGCAATGCTATTCCACTGCTCTCCTCCTCTTCCTCTTTTAAAACTGTCCTTCTAGTGATGTTTGACAACATCATAGGCATCTAGCACCAATTCTACTGATCGGTGTTGCTCCTTATTTCCCTTCTTCTCTCTGGTCTGACCTATCTATTGCCTCTTGTCTTCCACTCAAACTGCTTGCAACAGGGATCACCTCTGGGCTGGTCCAGTACAGGCCAAATGCAGTGGGGCTCTGAAACATCGTTAAGCTGCCTAAGGGCCATGCTCATCCTTCTTTCTTTTAGGGAGCAATGGAGATGCCTAATTTGGGAATGTGGTCACACTGCAATGGTTCTGTCTCCACTGAGGTGAAAAAGGCATTTTGTCAAGATGATTAAGCCTTGCTAAGGTCTGGAGAGGTTTCAAAGTGCTTATCTTGCTCTGTGGTCTAGAGAAGAAGCCTAGAGCAAATAAGTCTCACAGAGCATCATAAATTAGGTGGGATACTCTGGGGCTAATGTAACAAATATAAAAACCTCCATACCACCAATCTACAATAACTATACTCCCTGTGCAGGGCTCTGTTACAGTAGCACAGAGACACTAATTTTGTGTGATGGGCTGGCAGGGAATTATCATCCTCATTTTCCTTGAACACAAGGCCAGAATTTGAATCCAAACCCTGATGAGCTTTTCCATACAGTATTTCAAATTGGTATGTTTAGATGGGAAAGTCAGAAGCACTGCATTAGTGCCTAGGATATTTGGCTGAACCTGATGTCTCTATTTTCGAGCATATGGTTTATTGAATTGTAATACTTTTCAAGATAATTCTGACTGCCCTGTTCTGAAGGATTTGTATTCTCAAGTAGAACATGCACAAGAATAAAGATTTTGATTGCAGCCTTAATATCAAAGTAATATGTTTCAATTGACTAAGCAGGCCACTAACAATTTAGATAAAGGGATGCAATATAACAATTAATGAGCTATACACAAATTCCTCATTGTTCATTAACCCTTCAGAGGTTGCATATCTGCATATAGCCCATGTTTTCCTTTCAATTTGCCAGCACTCTAAAAGGTGGCGGAGTTCTCAAAATATGCTGCTAAGAGGTTGTTTTAATGTATGGTAAGTGATATGCATACACATTACGAAATAATATGTACAAAGCACTGGTAATGGTCCTAACAGAGGTAATGGAATTTACTGTAATTTCTACAGGGTGAAATTTTAGTTAATATCCATTATAAAATCAGCTATCTCAAGCAGAGCTGGGTTTGCAAGATCAGTCAGCCTGGGGCAAAACTCTACTTGAAAGAGCAGCAGGATAGGAAAGCTTTCAGGGAATGGGTTACCCACTCCCTTATTCTTGATTTCAGCCCCAGTGAAAATGAAAACAACCTAAGGCCTCCTCTGTTTGTGCATGCAATATTTTACTTTAGCAGCACGGTAAACACCTCACACTATTGTCGCACACGTTGCAGCATCTGGTGGTCACACAATTTTATGAGAACCATTGCTTCAGTTCTTCAAATTTGTGGGTTGTGGTAAAAAGGCTGGCATTACAAACCCTGAAAAGTGTGAAGAAATTTTTGTCATAAAAATCCAAATTCTTTCTTCCCTTTTGTTTTCCTGACTCTGACAAGCCTTTTTCATGAGGTCCTTGGGGTGGAAGCATTAGAGTGGGTTGCCACGGCTGTTTCTCCCTTTGGATGTTCTCATTCCTCCCTATTTTTTTTGACTCTATTTGCATATTTGTTTGATTATTTGACAGAGCTTTTTAGGTTGGAAATGGCAGATATACATAGATGTATATTAACTGGAGTAAGTAATCATTCTGTGATTCTAAATAAGAGTATTCTACTAATGACAGGGGAAATATAGCACACTAGGCTATATTTCCCTTTTTAACAACTCAACTTTTCATCCTGAATTTGACATTCAGGTGACCTACATACAAATGGCACAAAATTATCATCCCAGTTTTACAAACGGGGAACAGAGATACGATGCATAATATTAAAGCAGTTTTCCAAGGACACACTGTGAGTCTTTAACCAAGCCAGAACTTGAACGAAGGACTCCTGGAGGCCATCCCAGCATCCCATCCTCCTGGCAACTGAAGATACAAAAAGGCCATAAAAGTGTATGAATCATGTCCATAATTCATTCACTTGAGCTTTGTTTTCATTCATGGAAACAGTGTTGATGATCAGGGATGTTTTCATTGCTGCTGAGCAATGCCTGCACAGAGTCAAGGCCTTTTCTGTGTCTCACACCGTCCCACCAGTGAGTGGGCCGGAGGTGCACAAGAAATTGGGAGGGGACACAGCTGGGACAGCTGACCTCAACTGACCAAAGGGATATCCCAGACCATGTGACATCATGCTCAGCATATAAATCTCGGGGAATAAGAAGGAAGGGGGGGATGTTCAAAGTGATGGTGTTTGCCTTCACAAGTAACTGTTATGTGTGATGGAGCCCTGCTTTCCTGGGGATGGCTGATAGGAAGTAGTGCAGGAATTCCTTGTTTTGCTTTGCTTGCATGTGCAGCTTTTGCTTTACATATTAAACTGTCTTTATCTTGGCCCACGAGTTTTCTCACTTTTACTCTTCTGATTTACTCCCCCATCCCACTGAGGGGGAGTGAGCGAGCAGCTGTGTGGGGCTTAGTTGCTGGCTGGGGTTAAATCATGGCAGATGCTCTGTGGCTGTGCCTTCCTCACAGCTCATGGACAGGGAAACAATTCTTTTGCAAACTAAAGGTTCAGACCAGACGAGTTTTTGTTATTTTTCCCTAGAAGAAGGAAAGTTCTGCATTCACAAAGACCACACTCCCTGGCCCTGAGCAAGCACTTAGTGACCAGTCTCTTCTATAGTAAAGGTACAAAATATATCCTTAAAAATAAGTACTGTCTCATAAGATATAGAATGCTTGGCATCTTGGTTTGAAAGCATTTCTTGTTCCTTTTGAGAGAAATTAATACACTAAGACTGCATTATCACAAGAGATTGTGACTATGCAGATTCCTGTGGCTTGGCAGCAATTTCAGTTATTTCATATAACATTTGTATGTATGGCACATGTTTAATTGTTCCTGAGGCTCACCAGTACCTTGAAATTATGATTTTTTGTTTTAGAATGTTTGTATACAACTGAACAAATTCAAGGTGGGCAGTAACAATATTTAAGGTGGACACAGGCACAAGCAAATAGAAAAGGAGACAGCCAAAAAATAGCCCATAATTTTAGAGCTGGGGTTCTTGACTACTTTGGAAAAAGGATTTTAAAAAAACCCCAACCTACTCTGCATTTTTTCCCCCTGGTGCATCAAAGTTAAAAATCAAATCAATACCATCTTAGTATTAGACGGTGGTGACAGCATGCGGACATCAGTGGTGTAATTAAAAAGCCATTCAGCTCAGTTGGTAAAATGTAATTTTAGCTGTAGTCACTGGCTGTTTCCAAGCAATCTATTTACCCCAAAATGTCCTCAGGCATGGACTGAAGAGTGTGAAATGATCGAGTTTTAGTTATCCTCATACATAACAAATTTCAATTATAATTCCTACTGTAAAAAATGTTACAATAATATTACACTGAAGTCCCTGTGCTAACTGGCACCAGGGATAGAAAAGCAAAAAGAAACTTTCTCTGCTTTACTGCTCCCATTAATCTCATTTTACATGGGACTTCTTTCTTGAGCCTGCACAGGGTCTAACCTCAGCTACTGACTGAGGCACCATCCTGTGCTGCCCTGGTCTGTGGTCCATGCCAGAGACTGTCCTAGAAAATGATGCTGCAACATTTTCCCTTGCTCTGACAGGGACCATCAGAAGAATGTTCCTCATCACTTAAAGACTGGCATAGCTGTGGCTTTAGATACTGGTCACAGAAAAAGCTTAGGGCCACTCATTAAAGTAGCAGCTAAATTAATGGTAAGAAAAGTTAAGTAAAATGCACATAGCATTTAACTTTCTAAGCTAAAACTATCAACCAATTTAATCAAATAACATGGCTGAATTAAATATTAAACTTATTTACAGAGAAGAAAACTGAGGCAGAAAATCAAAAGGCCAGTTTTGAGGATGGTACCTTAGGACTGCTCTACAAATGGCATTTCTTTTGGGTTAACTTATTTCTTTCTGAAGTGCTGTGTGCCCACAAACAACCTTCTTGTAGCTGTAAATCATCTGATATTGTACTGTGCATTATGAAACCCATGGAGATGGACCTGCCCTCAGTGCTGCAGGGGTGCCTGCATCCCCATCCGTATCCGCATCCTCCTGCACTGACTGCACATCTGCTCACTTCTCCCACTGCTCCTGGGGTCATTCCTTCCCTTCTGCTGTATTGCCCTGCCATGGACTTATCCTAGCAATGTCCACCTTGTTGGTTAAAAATGAATGCTGTTTCAGGACCCCTGAGTTGTCCTCTTCTGGTACTCAGCAGTCAAATTCACTGTGTCCCAGCCCCCCTCACTCTGCAGCAGGGGATAAGATACTCTTCCCCCTCAATCACAGAAAAAACAGTTTCTTCAACACATAAAAGTGAAGGTGTATAGGCTTTTGGGCTGGTTTATAAGCATCTCCCAGAGGCTGACAAGAGTTCCAGCAGTCCTCAGAAGGTTTCACCTGCCAAGGGTTTCACCACTCACCTCCAATATATCTGGGTGGGGCTGAACATGATGGAGGCTAGGAGACTGGTTTTGAAAGCCTGAGCTACTTGGTCTGATGAACCCAGAAGCTGGCAGAGGCTTGGAGATCCAGTAGGTCCTCAAATCACAGCTTGGACTGGTTGGCACAGGGAATGTAAGTGCAATAGTAGAAGCAATCATTCTTGGTAAATATGGAATGCAAGTTTCTTTCTTTCAGGTAGGGCAGAAATAAAAGTAGAAGCAGTGAGATAATATATTTGCCTAATTCTGTGCTACAGGTAAAAGAGGAGATGTTCAGATAAAAAGACAAATCGCACTGCAATATGCAGTGCAAATGCATGTGCAACTTGGCATTTCCTACTCTCTCCTCTGCCCAGTGAGCCTGGCACTGTCAAAAGTAGTGGTGGTCAGCTAGGACCACCATATGTGTTACAACGCAGATGGTTTGAAGGACAACAACTTCAACTGTACTGTCAGATAAAAATTTTAGAACCATTTTCCTGACTCTCAGTTTCATCAGCACCCTCATCCTCGAGATGACATGTGGTACAATGATTTCTTACAGAGCAGAGATTTCCAGAGGGAAAGGCTTTTCCCTTTGGGCTGCTGTAGAATGCAGGTTATTGTACCCTGCATCTTATGCTGACCTGTGCTTGTTAAAAAGTGAGAATGAAAATGAGAGAGTGTGCCCTAATCTGGCATGCAGCTGACTCCGTTCCTGCAGCAGAGAGGGGGCACCAGGCAAGCAGGAGCAAGAAGGTGAATTTTCTGTTTATTTTCTGCCTCTCTCTGCAGAACTCTTCCCTCCTCTGGGGGAGATGCTGCACTGTAGCATCCTTCAGTGGAAGGTCAGCTTGCAGAAGCACATGTACAATTACTGGCCTGCATCTGCTTCTTCTCTTTGGCTATCCAAGTCCCTAACAGCCCTATTACACCTGGTGTTTTTTTTCCATCCTTAAAAGTTGCCGGAGCTACTCTGTTCCCTTTCCATGTATGTTTCTTTCTTATGATGGCTCCGAGGGTTTACCAAAATGGGGGATTTTTTGACATGTCCAAGCTCAACAAAAGCTGAGAAGAAGCAGCTGTCCTACATGTATGAAAAAACCCAAAATTTTATCATTGTTTACATGGCCATATTAAAATTTAGGGGCAAAGCTGCTTGTATTTTAGTGCAGCTGCTGACACAGAGCAGGGACCATGGACTGGGGCAACTCACAGTCTTTGGTTTTCATCAGAGGGAAAATGAACGCAGAGAAGAGGAGAATGTGTTCAGACAACTCTCACACACATATCAGGGAAGGGTGAAATGACGGAGGAATACAACAATGTCTTCTGAAGCATGGTGAATAGGAGAGAAAAGGACAGAGAAGGGTTAGATAAGGCTCAGGCTCATAAGGATGACCAAGAGGCAAACATACCACCCTGGTGGCTTTCAGGGAGGGCACAAAGCCTCCCTCAGCCTTTGGGTGTAGAGCAGTGTCCACCCTGCCACACTGCCATATTTTGGGGCACACATCTCACTCTATTCCTGCAACCAGGCAGCAAGCAGAAGAGCAGCCCTGGGATGTTCCAAATGGACACAAGCCCATTTGCTGTCCTCTGAGCAGAGAACATCCATTAGCTTCCCACGTGCATTGCTTCATGTGGTCTTGAGGGCACAAACTTATCTGCACATCATTTATTTTTAGGTTTTTAAAAGATTTTAGCTTACTGTATTGACATAGAGTGCTCACTATTTCTCCCTGCTGTCAATAGTTAAAACAACATTAATTGACACTGGATTTATATTCATGGTATGTTTCTTGATCAATTAATTAAAACATCCAGGCTCACTGCCATAAAATCTAAATATGGACTAAAGTAGATCTCATATACCATCCTGCAGAAGCTCCATGTGATGCACAGGAAGAACTCCTCACCACAAAATGACCAGTAACTTACTCATTAACCACATGTGCTTATTTATTCAAAATTAAGCGCAAAATGTGCTCCTCACTCTTTCCTAGAAGCCCTCTTCATTGCTGTGTACAACATTCAGATGAACAAGCTGTCAAGTGGGAAAAGGAGTAGGAGGTGACCAGCCTTCCCTTCATCCTTTCAACTAGTGTGCAAACCAGCGCACAGTAACTATCAGGGGGAGCACATATTTTTTAGTAGCCTGCAGGCTAAACATCCCTCCTCCATCTACCTGTCTATCTTCCTGACGCACGTTGCACTGTGTCTCTGAAAATGCTTAGAATATGCAGAAAGAGCTCCCAGGAAAGCCTGGGGAGCAGAACTCAACCTGGCTCTTCCAGAGTCGTTAGATGAATACCAGTACTTCCTTTGCCCATAAATATGGACAAAAAGGTCTTTTTATCAGTGCAGTAGACAATGCAGTATTTCTCAAGACTGAAAGATCCCAAGGTATCAAATACCTAAACTGCAGATTGCTGATATTCAGTACAGTATAACAGGGCTTTTATACTCTTTTATACTGCTCGCTAGACATCCCCTTCCGGTCACTATTAGGCACAGGCTACTCAATCAGATGACTCTTTGGTCTGACTTGATGCTAGGTGTTTTCCTAATATCTTAAATGATTTCCAGACTACTGAAACACCTTGGTATTGGTGAATCTTCTATGATGAGCCTTGCAGCATGATGAAGATATACCCTAACCTGCTCACAGACCAAAGTCCACTGGCTAGGACACAGAATATATGCATTAATAACCTCAGTACACTTTGGCTACATCTATATGGGTGAGTTAAACACGTCCAGGACTGTTTTCTGGCCAACTGGCCTGGAACAGCTTGAGTCCATATATACACAGACTGCCTAATGGGAATGGTCTCTGGACTGACTTCTGTAGCATGTCCAGGAATTGTTTGGGAGAGCTCTAGTTGGCCTTGGACAAAACTGTGCCAAGGACTCTTCTAGCAATTCAATGGCTCAGACAATCAAATTTCAGTGCCAGAGGTTTTTCATCGGAGTTGTTTAATTTACTTGGGTAGCATTAGCCTTTGGGAATCCAAGAGTCTAAGCTCATTGATAGCCTTCTATATATCACCCACTATTATTAGCAAGAGTAATAGCACTTTCTTGATAGCAGCACATATCTCCATTCCAACAGCTTTGAAGTGGTCTGCTCTGAAGCAGCAATCAGGAGTGGCAAGCTTCCAGGTAGTCTGGCTAAGCACCTGCCTGCGCTACAGGGCACTGCGCTGTTTCTGTTCCAGGATGACGTTATCCACATCTCTAGCAAAGTGGGCACGAGTCTTCCCAAGTCCTGAGTCTACTGCCAGTCACTCTAGGTCTGAAGCGCTATTGTCCCGCAGTTCCTGCCAGTTGGACAGGCCTAAAAGCACCAGATGAAATTGTTCATAGAAAGAAATAGGTTAGCAGCATTCACAGCTCTAGCATCTTCCTCCTTAATACCTTGGTTCAGAGCATGGTTGTCCATATATTTGCAGTGACCTGTTTGTGGCTGGCACCCTGGCGATGTTTCCTTCAGGTTGTCTGATCCTGCCCTGGAAGCAGAGCTGGCTGCAGAGAGCAGATGGATGCTGGGATGAACTAGGACAGCTATGGAAGCTGAATTCCTTTGGCTTCAGAGGAAAATCTCACTAAAAGCAGCATGAAACACCCTATGAAATGGGAAATTTTACTGTGGAGCTAGCAAGAATATGGCTCTGCACTGTGTTTGTGACTCTGCTCTTTAATCGCTGCCCGTGTACTGCTTTACCATTCTTTTACCAGATGGCAAAGGCACTTAATCTGAAATAGCAAGACTTCTCTCTAAAAGCACAAATACAAAAATTTCCCACAGAATGCAACATGATGCAAAACCAGTGGCCTTGGTGGTTTTCTGGTGAGGATTTTCTGTGTTTCCAGGCCCTCTGACTAAGCAGAATTTACAGGCATGCAACCCCTGGGTTACAGACCATGGCAAGGAGCAGGGACTCCCCACGGCAGGGTCACCGTTTGGGGAAGACACCACTCCAGCAGCCCCACTGTGAGTCCCACCTGAAGCACATGATCAGGTGTAGCAATGACCCAGTTTTGCATTTCAGACTGATGTAGTTCTCACAGAGGTAAGGTGGGAATCTTTTCAGTTGGGGGAATAGGGTCTGGCAGGCTCTCATCCACAGGAATGCATGTGCAGAGAGATGGTCTCCAAGTCATGGTGAAAGCTCAGGAAATCAGTCAGTCCCTTTTTTTTTTTTTCTTTATGCTTGAGACAGATTAAGCAATAGTGCACCCTGCTCTTGGAAAGTGCATGTTTCCATCTCTCTTCCAGTTTTGGCTGAACAGAGACGGCATCCAGCTCAGCAGCAGCAGCCGGACTCGCACGCTGATGTAGGATAGTTGCATAATGTCATGCGATCTCTTCTGTTCTCCTCCTTCACCCCACTGGGGATCTCGCATGATAAAAACAGTAAAAGGCTCTTGATTTATTTTGCTGACTAGAACATTTCATTATATTGATTCAGCTCATGAAAGCCCCACAAGGAAATGGAAAATAGCCCATTATTTTTAATTTCCAATCGGAAAAGTTACAACACATTTCTATTTATGATGTGCATTTTTTTTTTTATCTAAATCATCAAATTCAGCACTTATTTTTAGAACAGTCTATTTCCATCATTAAGGAAAGACTAAGGCTTGAACTTGTGGTTCTCTATATCACAAGCTGCTGAGGTTCAAAGAGATTATTCATATATATTTTGCACAGAGTTGGTGAGGAGGTGAAACTGCCAAATATCCTGAACTTCTCTATTTTAGGAAAAATGGTGGGCTAGGATGATCTTATAAAATGTATTCACGGCTTAAATTGAACAATTTAACACTCTGAAGCTTAAGTAAAAAATTAATAGAAGGCAAATCTTTGAAGTGGTGGCATGTGTGTAAGCCTCTTGTCCCCTGCAGCCAAAAAAAAAAAAAGTCATCAAGGTTTCAGACAAGCGGCATTAAGCATTTGAATTCTCCATAAAAATATTCGTGATGTAGAGCAATTACTTGTTTTTGATATTAGAGAAAAGTTGCTAAAATGTGTTTATTTTGCCTCTCTCTGTATAATATCATTTGGAATATGTGCTTTGCATGACTTCTGCCTCATGGTAGATTCATCCTTTGTGGTGTAATCCTATACCCCCATGCACATACACAAACGTACATATATATTTATATACACATACACATACACACACACACACAAAGAACAAATAGACTAGATGGCCAGAAATTCTTGGCACGTACTCTGTTATTTCTGTGTTGCTCTTGCTTGAAGCACATGTTTAACATTTTACTTGACTTGAAAACTTAGTAAGGTAGATGGATTAAGGAAAAAAAGCCAAAGGTTGAAAGAATGAATAGCTTAGAGAATAAAGCATTGGGCACTTACAGTACTGCTGGCACTGAATGCAAGGAATCATTCCTACAGACCTCAAAAGGGTGAGGAATGAAACTCAAACACACCCGGTTTGGTCAGCCCCAAAAACCTAACTGAACAAAGACATCCCAAACCTGCAGCTTGGGTTAAAGAGCTAAGACACTAATCCAGTACAAAAGGCTGTATTCAGACTGTTTACCCTTTTGTATGTATGTATATACAATCAAAACTAATTTTTTTTCAGACCCTGATGTGAACCAGTGCTCTATACAAATCTGGGGGGAAAAAGTCCAGCAAGTTATTTCACTGACAAAAGTGGCCTTTATGTTGCTTCAAAAGTGGCCTTTACTCTTTGCAAAGTTCCTTTAGAATAAGGTCTGCGAGGAATTTTGTGGAAAACAGAGCTACTTTACAGTATTTTCTAGGCATTGACTCTTTAAACATACTAAATCTGTGCTTTGTTAACTAAGCATTCAAATGTAGAGAAATCCTAAGAGCAGGTCAACTTTCTGTCCCTAATGACAGCTTTCCCTCTCAACCGGCCAATGGCCTGGTCACACAACCTAACCTTCTGCCCTGGAAGATTTATCATCAGCTTTGCATATGTCCTTGTTGCTTTGAACTAAATGGGGCTGCTCAACATGCCTTAAAATTTAGCTCCTGCATATGCCTTTGCTCGACTGAAGCTCAAGTGTTATTACTGCAAAAAGCTAATTGTAGATGTTTTGCTCTTGGTGAGTTCAAAATTTAGTGTAACATGAGTCTTGCTGCCTTGATTAAACTTCAGTGAACGGGCCACCTTTTATTCTCTGTAGATTTCAGTGTACCAGGACTCTTAACTTCAGCTGCGGTCTTTAGGTGCTACCATGATACAGATAAATAAAAGACAATATAAAATGGTGCTGCTGAAGAAAGTGGAAGCATCAGGGCCTGCCTACAGAAACCTTCTGTGAAAGATGTGAAAGGTAATAAATAAAAGTAATTTAACGCATCTGAAAATAACTGATTAAACCAGCAAACAGATCAGAAAGAAGGTAAAAACTGGAAATCTTTCCATAAACATTTTCTACCCCTTTCAGACAACCAGTGCAAAGTTAATGTATTGCTCATCCCTACCCAAGTCTTGCTTTGATTTATTCCTTCTTAAATAAAAAAAAGAGACAACCTATGTGATTTTTCCTGCAAAGTGTTTATGCAATAATTCTCAAGAGAAATCCATGCCTATACTACCAAAACTAACACATATCTCCTTAACTGGTAGAAAGACAATCTTCCAAGAGTCTCTAGAAGCTAGAAATGGATCAAATAAAAGTACACATGGGTCCAAACCTTCTGTTTCTTGTCTGCGGATATTAAGTATATTGCTGTGAATATAGAGCTGAAAGACTATTCAGATGCAAGACGGCAATACTCAATTTCTCCTCCCAAAGACGGTTTCTTTGTCAGAATTAGAGGAATTCTAAAGGGCTTTTCACTAGCACAAAAAGCCGCCTGCCAGCAATGATCATGGTTAAACAAAAAGCACGTCCAATAGAGCAAGCCACTCATGTGACTATCATTTGCAACCCAGGTACTGGGAGCAAACGCTGGCTGCATACTTTGATCTAAATACACCCCAATTAAGGTTTGACTGATTATCTGTACTCACAGAGTGGAGGTAGGCAAATTTAACAAATAGCAATGAGGAAACTTGGGTTTATGGAGTAATTTAGCAAAAGCAACATAATGGCAATAACACAGGAGCAGCAGACCACCTGCTCCTCTGCTGGGTTCACTTTCACATGGACCTGTCACACTGGAGAGCTCCTCACAGAAACAAAACAAAAAATAAATAATTCTCCTGGAGAGCAATTGTTAAACGACCAGTCCTGAAATACAGCCTGATGGAAACTGATATTAAGTGACATTTTTAAACCTGTTTGAGGAAGTCAAAGGTCTCATTGATTACAGCAGAGGTTTTAACCAAAAGATGTGTGAAAATCATTAACACTTCTCACTTTGTGAATTACACGTGGATTTTGCCATGATATTATCCAAAGAACTGTAGGTACAGGAGAAAATCTTAATGAAAACAGCCTACAGAAAATAGTGGAAAACATTAGTCTTTCTTTAAGTTATTTTATATCACAATTTAACATTTGTCAGCGATTCAGATTTTTGTTATTTGGGTAAGATATAATTTTAATTATTTTTTTTTTCCTGGTTTTGGATGTTTTGACTTTATTAGCATATTTGTTTAATCACTACTGAGCAACATGGAGTGAAATTTTGAAGTAATAAATACAATACACCTTTAAAAAAATGCACATTGTGCCATGAGATCAATGCCAACAGATCCAGAAGATAAAACTGCAATATGTAGTACCTTTTTTGGTTTGGCGGATAAAAGGAAAGAGGCTAAAACCAAAATGGTGGTTTTAGTCCTCAGTGGTAGGATACATAACTAGACAGAGGCTCTGAAAACAGTATTAGTATGAGGTTATTTCACATTTGTCAACAAAAAATGGGGAAATGGGTTAAAAAACCATAGCTGCTCCAAAGACTGTTGAGATGGGATATCTTCCCAGAACATTTGGACTGGATCCTAAGGGACTAATTTTACTTTCAGGTGACCTATGGATGTGAGTCATCACCTTGGGTAAGCACTTGAAAACAGATGCCCATGCACCATTTGTTCCCTTCCTCTTGCCACTGATAGAAATGACAATTAATATGCACATCTGAACATGCATATTCACTGCGGGACTGCAGACACTAGAGACCTTTGCTTCATTGTCATAATGTGTTTTTTCCCATGAGTAAATTTACTGCTAATTCTTTCAGCTCTCACAACCGAGCATTGTTAAAAATAGAAAAGAAAAAGAAAAAATATTTAGACACAGTTGGTGAGAAATCTTAAAGTTCTGATTAAAAAGATGTTGACACAGATGTTGTGAGAGTTCACCTCTGACAGTCTCCTCTGCAGACTGGGTTTCCTGGATAGAGTAAGTGTGGGATTTAACTCATCTCACTTCAGAAGTCTTAAACACAGTTGTCCTAGTCACTCTGGTTTTTCTTTACTGTAGATAGAGTAAAAAAATAAAAGACTTGATATTCAGAGAACCATCTTAGGTTTTTTAGACAGCTACACTACTAAAATTGCCTCTAGAGGGGCCTATTTTCCTCCATTACTGTGCAAGTCTAAATTGAGGAGCTCAAGTTGAGACGACTAACTTCCAGGCACCTGCTTTAAGGCAGATCTTCTCTTACAGATATCCATGGAGTTTTTCTCGTGTGTCAGGCAGGCTCTGGTCAGTGCATACTGGGGTACTGAATACATCAGAGAAACTTGGACCATGAAGGAAAAGGAGATGGCTCCCAAACTCACAAACAAGTGAGGCAGAAAGAAGGGATCTGCTTGGAATGGTGCTGGCTTTGAGAAGTTCAGATCTGGATCTAGACCTGGACTTTGGGATATGATAGCCACTGGAAAAGAGCAGAGGCCAAAACGTAGATCAGCACTGTTCTTCCTGTGCTCACAAAATGCCTCAGGTCAGTGCTGGGCACTAAGTGCCATATGCAATGAAACACCTACGTGCCATGGGATCAGCTCAGTGTCACGTGTCAGCTTAAGCTCACAATTTATTCCATTTATCAGCTCCTGTCACAACTGGAACATTACTTCAAGGCAGCAGATATTTGGGGTGTGTGCCTGTTAATCTTACTTTACTGTGAAAATGTTCATGATAGTCCTTTTACTATCAAGATGTAATGCTGCTGATTAAATTACAAATGACACACTACATCAATTCTTATTAGAGATGCTCAGGTCTCTGAGTATGTACACTCATGTGGCTGATACCCCTCTTGCCCATTTCTCATAACATTCAACCCAGTAATTATCAGCAAAGATTTCAGACCTAAGTTGAGGTAGTCGTGCATTTCACTGTCAATCAAGGGTTTTATTTTTTTTGGCAATGTTTATGTGATATCAGGGGTCAGAGGTTTTTAACCCTACTTCCCCTGGTGAACTCAATCCTCTGTTGAATTTTGCTGGGGAAGAAACATATCCTATTATGCTGCCATCAGTTCTTCATCTTGTAGCATCACTTCACAATTCGCAGATATGATATCATTAAGGCTGAAATTCTACTGTATGTTGAAATCTTTGTTTATTTCAATAAAAACTGAAAGATCTTTGGACTAGTTTTCAGATATGATGAGACCTGTCAAGAACAACTTCACCAGTTTTTGTACAATAACAATATTATATTATTTAATGGTAGTTTAAGACTGTACTAGATACAGGTTATTCATAACTAGTCTGAAAAAGATTACGTTTTGCAAGCGGTTGTCTTTCATCCTTTTTTACCAAAAACATAAACATATTTGGCTGAAGACCGAAAAAATATTTAATTTTTAATGCAATAGTTTAAATTTTCTATTATGATAGGTGAGAACTTTTGTGGAAAAAAAAAAGTAATAAAATAATCCAGCTGTTCACTGAAAAAAATCCATTTTGGTGGAAAATGCTTGGCAGGACTATTTCTTTACAACCTGCCGAGCCCTACACATGTACTCTATGAAAACTTTATAAGTCCTTGATAACCTCTATAAGCAGATAAAGTGAGAAACGTAACATGATAGTTCCTGAAAGCGGCACCTCAGCTATTCTGGTTTAATAGTGGCACTTATGTTCCTTTAATAATAATAATAATGACACTTTTTTTTTTTTTTTTTACCGTCACAATATGATGAGAACACAAAGTACCCCTCAGTATAGTTCTGCAGCACAGACTTGGCAAAAATTTGAAAGCACTGCTGTGACAGCAGAGCTGATAAAACTGTTGACAAAAGTAATGTAACTCTTAATAGAGATGCAATAAATAGAAGCCACCAAAGTATTTTAACCTATAAAAAGGTGGTCCTTTTGGATAAAATCCACTTACATACATATAAGGCAAACTGGATTTCTAGTACAACACTGCAGAAGCACAAGGGCACTGACATAGTCCTAGAGTCGCCTTTTAATAAATGAAGTGTTAGGGGGCTGGGCAACACATGGGGGTGACACGGAGCCACTTGCTTCCAGGTCACTGCTTTGAATCTGGCTCTGGCTGATGCCAGCTGAGAGCCATAACTCTTTGATGACTGCTTGGTGGCTTTAAAAACTTCCCCCTTAGTTAGGTTCAGTGGTGTGTTTGCTACACTGGTGAGTGCTTCCATGGTGGCAGGTTTGGCATGGGGACAGTGGGTCTGGTGGTCTGTGCAGAATAGGGTGGTGTGAGTAGGGGATGTTGCTTCTGTGCCCATAACTCAGGGTATCAACTGCCATGCTGGTGCAACCACATTGACAAAGAAGCTCCCTGTAGTCCATCGGTCTTGAGGACACAGAGTGCTTTATTCTGAATGGCTGTTTCTCAGTATGGTTCCTGAAAAGTTTTTGCTAAGTGTGCTAATCCTAAAAATGTTTTGTTTTATGAGTAGGTCAGTATTATGCCATTTTACGTCTATCCCCCCACCTCCCATACCATGTACCACCTGGGAGTCCAAAAGCAACTTTCACAAAACAGCATAACATTTTCTAGCTATTTATTTATTTGTTACACTTACTTTCTAATGGAGTGTGTGCAACATCATATTTAAAACATGACCTTAGAAACTTAAAAACACATCCATTTCTCCCAAAGAATATACAGCTGCCAGAGAAAAGGGGACATTCAGTAAACTGCATGTCACTATCAGCTATTGATAGCCAGTGATTTGTTCTGAATCCAAAGGCTAAACCAAACCTCATGCTGCTGTATGTCAGATGCAATTGGTCCAAAGTCAAAGTTTTACAGCTCAGACAGGGCGCACTTTATCCTTCAGGCTGCTACTTAAGATAGCCATGACCCTGAGGAGAACCAGTCAACAAAACAGACAGACAAGAGGATGTGATTTGTATGCATCCCTGAGCCTGCTCAAATCACCTCTGACCTGCAGGTCAGGCTGCAAATGACAGCAGAGTGCATGCACCTGATCAGACAGCACATTCTCATTAGAAAGCCTGGGAAAAGGGGGCAGCTACACTGTGTTTACTCATAGACCAAATGCAATCTACCCAGGAAATGAGAAGAAAAAAGATCAATTTAGCTCAACAGAAGGATGTGAGCGACATGTAAGTATGTTATGAAATTCCAAATCAAACTGCTTATTCTTATAAACCCAGATGGGAGCTCTCTGCCTGGATGAGGTACTAAGAAAACAGGTTAGTAACAAAAATGGGGTATTTATTTGCTGCAGAATGCCATGCCAGGAGTCTTCAGTGGGGTATGTAACTTCTATTCTAATAAACTGAGATCTGCTATCAAAGGCATTTACAGGCTTGATTTGCTGCTGGTGCTAGTTGAACATCACTGCAGTTTGCTGATTTGATAGTCATATAGTTTTTGCTGCTAATTTACATCAGCAGTATGTAAATCTATCCAGTAGAGAAGGCTGGATTTATCCAGCAGAAGGGCAGTGTTCACATGGAAATCTGGGCTTTCCTGAATTTATTTGTTTGGATATGGGAGCTTGTCAAGTTACCAGAGATCAAAACCATAGCCTTGTTGCCAGGCTTCTGCAAAGTTTGGACAGAGCTGGTGCTGAGGTTTTCATTTAGGAAAACTTCCAGCACATTTGAAGTCTAGGATTTGAAGGGTGCATGTGTTTGGTGACTATTACTTTGTGCAGAGACTAAGGACCACTCTTCATAGGTTCTCAAAGTTTGCGTTATATTTCTTACAAATTGCATTTGGCATTAGACTGTAGGTTACAGTGCTGTCACGATCTGTCTATGCTAAACAGGCCTGCCGATGGCAGTGAGGGACCTGTGTCCTGGGTACACGTCTCCACTCATACAGACACTAAGGAAATGTGATTTGTGCCTCCACTTGTCAGGGGCTGCAAGGACTGCTCTGGCCTCAGCGTCAGGTCAGACCTGGGGCTACGCAGGAATCATACTGCCCACCTATAGCCTTAGTCCTAATGGAGATCAGCTTAGCACCCAACTCATCTGTCTCAGCTGTTTCTGCTTCCAGCCCTCACTGCACCATCTCTCTGCTTGCTCCCACTTCTCTGCCTAGGTATGAGACGTGGCACTGACTGCAGCGGGTGGGAATTCCTGTGCAGTCCTACTGTAAACTGACCACAGCACAGAGGTTAAGCCCCCCTGTGCAGTCCTGGAGAACAGAAAATTTAGATAAAGTCCTTCTGGAGCTAATGTATTTCCAACACACACCAGAAGTGTACTACTGATATGCTTCTTAAGTGCTGTGCGAAGTAGCTAGTGAGGAGGTCAGCATCATTCTCTATAACCATTTTCTTCTGAGAATAACACTGAATGGTCTTATCCAGTAATGAATGATGGTCCCTGCTAGACATGGGCTTTTGCCATAAATGTGAGATGGGAAACAAGGCTGAAACAGAATTTAAGCCTCATCCTTTGCTTGGATTAAGTGGGGACTCAGTGTGTGAAGGTTAGTTATTTCATATTTTCCACAGCAGATCCACACATTTATGATAGATTTTAGTCATGATGTTCAGACTCGTATTTTCCTCCAGTGATATCCATGACAGCAGAAATGAAAGGAATCCTACATGCTGGGGTTATTTTAAGAGGTATCATTCCTGTGAATCAAATAAGTGCATTTTTGTAAAGCGCTCAACATAAGACATCTGGCGACAGACATTCTGGTGAGGAGCCATCCTTGCTTTTTACACGTGTCGAAGTACCACATGTTATGACATTAATGATGTTTTGATACCTACTGGACAATCACCAAGTCCCATGAGTATATTGCCTTTTGGTTGTAATGCCTTTCAGCATCCTGAGTTGGGGAAGACAGAGAATGCTTCTGACAGAGCTTCCCTGTGCAGAAGAAGAAGGAAAACAAGTGTCCCTGTGAGTACCACGAACAGGGTCACAGCAGTCTGGATTCCTGATAAAATCCTTTCCAGTGTGCTGGCCACAGTTCTAGGGAGAAGAATAAAAATAGATTTTGTTGCTGGAATTAAATAAGAACAGAGCAACAAGAAGAGAACAGCTGTACTGAGTCAGACCAAAGGTCCTTCTGCTTCTGTCCCTGCCAGTGTCTAGTAATAAATGCTTGGGGAAAGATTATGAGGAGGACAGCATGGAGTGAACCTTCCCATGGCAGAGACTCTGCTTTCATCTATCTATAATTTAGGAATTTCCTGACACAGACATGGTATCCATTGGACTTTTCTTTCCTGGCTTTGCGTAGCTGCCTTTTGAGCCTATTTGGCTTTCACATTCTCTTTTAGGGAGGAGTTATGTGGTACAAGGAGCCTGAGCATGCCATGTGTGAAGGAGTACTTTTGTTTGCTTTAGAATTCTACTTACTAATTTCGTTTGGTGCTTCTCAATTACCAGACCTAGAGAAACTGAGATATTCTGATTGGACTAGGAAGAAAACTCATGAAGCCAGAAAATGTCCCTGTCATTTATCTTTGTCATGGTTTCTACTACATTACAAGCCACGCAGTTGTTGGTAAGATGCATTGTGCTAATAGGAGCATATGGAAAGTACAAGAAATGACAGCAGAGTCTGGAAGGAAATGCATTTTGGTATCGTACGCACACCTGTAGGTACCGATGAGAGATTTTGAAAGCTTACTACGATGTGTCTGCAGGCTCTTATGAACTGCACAGCCACTCTCAAAGGCAATGAAAAGTTGGGCATTTTACAGGGATCTTTTTCAAAAAAAACCAAAACCATGGCCAAATACTGTGATTTCATTTGTGGTTATAACTTCATTGCAGTTTGTTTCTCTGCTTTGTCATCCACAAAATCTAACTAATTATATCCCATCAAGCTCC
>NW_020799097.1:44434240-44437328 GCF_003259725.1 Athene cunicularia | reverse complement strand
CCCCCCCCCCCCCCCCCCAACATGTATAACAGACAGGACATAGGTTATAGAGAGTTAAGTAAAGCAGTGCAATAGCTGTTTTCTTCAAGTTTCAGCAATGACTACAAGCAGTGTGGTTTATGTTTTTGTGAACCACTGAGCTTTCCAAGTTTGCTGGACAAACCAATCAATTCATATGTAAATAAAATATATCGTATCCTATAAGAAAAGAGCAGTTGATAAAGAGGATCTAGTGCTGTGGGTCTTTATGATCAAGAGAGGGAAGAATTTCTTTGTGTCACTACAAAATGTTACTCTGTTCCTGAAAGGAGACAGAAGGCTAGCTCTATGCAAAAGCCTGACTGCATGTGACTGACCCAGCAGGAGAAGGGCTGGCTCTCTTTCTCGGGCTCCTTCTGTTGCAAGACACAGATCCTAAGTACGTGCTGGATGCCTCTGCCTGATTTCTTGGGGGCATCCAGGCTGAGTGATACATTTTAAAACAAGAAGGGGAATGAGAAGATCAAAAATGTAAAGCACAAGCTGTTTCTCTTCTCTTGAACTTCATTGCTCTCCTGAAAACAGAGGACAGCAAATATCTGTGCATTTTCCTCCTTTTTACATTACACACTGATAATGACTCTTGTTCATGTTACAAGAAAAGATTTCATCCTTTTCCTTTTTCCTTTCAAACAGCAGTCCTTATTTAAAATTATCTTGTCCCTTCTGAAATGTGCTTTTTCAGGGTGAGTGAGCCTAGAACGGCTTGAGAAAAAATACAGTCCTTCCAAGTTGGACTGCATCTCATCAAAGTGTTTTTCCCCTTAGGATTTTATGGAATGTTACCTCACTTTATGACAGTTCACATCACAGCGTAAATGCTGAACATTTCTGTAAGTGAGGCAATGCACTGTGAAATGTCAAGCAAACGATAAAATCAATAATCTGCAAGTTACCAAAGAGAAATGAAACTCGTGGATGTCAGTAGTTTTTGGGTCAAAGGCAGATGCTCCAGAATGATGATGGCCAAACACTTTTGGGTTGTTTTTGTTTAAGTTTCATACCCAGACAGCACTGAAAAATGGCCCTCCTCTGATCAGCTAGGAGCATCTTTACATATACTTCTTCCATCTTTTATTCTTTTAGCTGAGATGGTGAGATTGAAAAATTGTTTTCTTTAATATCATCTTCCTATGCCCTGGATGTATATTCTGTAACAAAGTTAACTTGTATTTTTAACAAGCGTAGAAAGAAACCTTTGAACAATATCTACCTGAGATCAAATGGTGTATTTCTTTTGCACTCAGATCTGACTACAAAATCAAAACCTGAGGATTGGGATTCTGCTTGAACTAAAAAGATGCGAAAAAAATATTTTAGCCAAGAAAGAAAAATGTTCATAGAAGTGTTCTCTGCAATTTGAGAATGGAAAATGTTGGGGTAAGCATCTTTTTGCATTTCTTTTTCAGAAATTAAATACTTGACACCAAATTTTATTTTTAAAGTATCAGGACTGAAAGAGTTTTAGCACAATTATTCAGTTTTGACTTTTAGTTTTTAATTGTAAACACATAACATTTTTCTGAGAGCCTTCTCCCTCCCCAATTCCCCCTGAACAATTACAGCTACTTTTCAGCCCCTTGTGTTTAATTACTCAGACGGCCATGTCCAGGAAAGAAATGCTATTGGAGCTTCCCATATTCACTTTGAACTTTAAAATATATGGGGGGGGAAATGTACTTAACACTGGGATTAAAGCAGTCACAGAACAAGTACAAGAAAATTGACTGTTAACATTTTTACTGAGCTTATTTATGTGTAGGCTTTTGAAAAATATCATCAGAGAACTTGTAGGGTAGGTGTAGCGAGTCTTGTAATATCTGCAGATACACAGGCAGCCTAAACAAATGTAAAGCTGGAAACAAAGTGCTTCAGCTGCAAAGGATGGATATGGACGCTTTCATAAACCCACAACAAAAAATTCCCTGGCAAAGCCAGGCAAGTGAAAATATCCCAATACAGTGATGTATGGTGGAGGCTAAAAGGTCAATGACTGCAGCTAAAAGTTATCAAGATAATTATTGCTGATGCTTTGATTGGGGAAAATAAGCACCACCGTAGAAGCTTTTCAGCTTTGCATCCCTTTCAGCCTTGAGAGCACTCCTCTGTCCAGGTGTTATTTTATTAATATAAAAGGCTTCGGGCTTTATAAGTATCACACCTGCAGTACCGCCTTTCCTCGGGGAAATCATTCAGTGTGCTAGCAAATATGACCCTACCCGACATCAAAAGTTTCCACTTTCCCTCACCCCTTTCAGTGGCGGGCCCCTCCCCTCTCCCCGGGCGGCTGGCCGTGGTCTGGGGAACCTCTCACTTTTTGTCCTCTCCCGACCCTTCTGGACCACATTCTATGTTTTCATTCAGGCCATCTGCTCGCCGGGGAAGGGAAAACGGCCACTGCCGGCACCACAGCCCCTCCTGGCAGTTAGCTGCTTGGCGACGTTACCTTTTCAGCCGGCTGCGGCCCGCGCGGGCTAGTGCTGGCGAGGCGAGTTTTTATTTCCACTTAAATATAGCTGGTGAGGGGTAGGTTTGTGGCGGCGGCCTCCCCCTGCTCC
Organism: Athene cunicularia; assembly: GCF_003259725.1. Taxonomy (NCBI): domain Eukaryota; kingdom Metazoa; phylum Chordata; class Aves; order Strigiformes; family Strigidae; genus Athene; species Athene cunicularia. The sequence continues at coordinate 44,434,731 of NW_020799097.1, read as the reverse complement.
CCCAGAGTGGTACGACCGCCTTGTTCCTGACAGAAGTCTTTCTAAAGACCTGCTCAAGCCTCACTAAGCAGCTGTGAGTTAGGTCATTTTCCCAGGAGTTTTACATGTGGAAAACCGGGCATTAGGAAGGCCTCAAAAAAGGACACCATCTGGCCCCAGTGAAAAAAAGGATCATGACACTTTCTGTGGTACCAACAGGCCCTGATGAACCATAAAGGAATTCAGGCCTCGACTGTGATCTGATGGTGACTGGCCCAACAATCCCCCCCGTGACAGCCTCCCCCATTCAGCCCCGCAGTTATCTCATAGCACAATGGACTTTTGTGCCACGCTGTTTACTGGGGGTGTCGTCAAATCCAGTTGGATTTCTGGGCTCGGCTTCAGCGCCCCTGCTCTTTGCTGCAACATGTAACACACATCGGGAGAGATAAGGACACAAAGGAGGCGGCTTTTTTTTTTTTTTTAATGCCTTTTTTTTTTTTTTTTTTTTT
>NW_020799097.1:44404975-44434190 GCF_003259725.1 Athene cunicularia | reverse complement strand
CCCCCCCCCCCAAGGGCACTACCTTCTCCCTGCCATTCTCACCCCCCTGCCCCACTCCCACTGCAAGAGCGAGCCTGGGAAAATAAACAGACCTTGTAGCCTGCCCTCAAGGTCACTGCATTGACCTTGAAAGGGTAGGGGGTGCCAAAATCCAGAGTCAAGGAGCCTGCAGGGAAAGCAACCTGCTGCCTGCCCCAGACTCCCCAGTTTAACCCAGAGCTTGGTGGTGCTTTCAGTCACCAGGCTCCTGTGGCATCACACTAGTGGGTGGGATGCCTCTTCTGCTGGGACCGTGAACCAGACATGGCTCCTGAGGTTAAACCCAACAACTCTGACATCATCAGAAAACTAGATGGAGGCTGATGCAGCTTGGGCAGCATGGACATAAGGACAGATGTGGCACATGTCTCCCTGTTAGGGCTAAAATGGGCTAAATTTGGCTGCAGGTTTGGGGCATGCTGCGACTCCCTGAGAAAGATCTAGTGCTCACAGGGGCATGATTGGGTTATAACTGACTTTAATCTGAAATGGTGACGGACAGATACCAGCTGTGAATCTGGGTGTTTGTCCTTCCAGTTTTTTGTTCACATATCCCCCAGGAAGGCATTTCTGTCCTCACCCTTTCCTGCCACAGGCCCTGCAGAGCCCAGGTGCCCTGGGTGTGGAGGTGAGCACTCATGCACAGCCAGAGCACTCCTGTTTCACATTGGCCGCATCTGACAAATCACAGACGTGTCCCAGGGAACCAAAACGTCATTTATCCTCCTTTTGGGAAGGAGAGAGGATGAACAGAATGTCTGGGGACTTTCAGCAAGTTTGCAGAAATGGATGATAAACCATATCTCCTGGGGTATCCGCCCAATGCTTTAAAGCCTTTATGCAAGCTTCTGTTAAAACAGATCTCCAAATTCTTACTGGCTCGTGTGAGTGCCTAATTGAGCTTTGTGCACCCAAACAGAGGTAGGGTGGGTTGAGGAAACATTTCATTGCAATGTTTCATACATTGCCTTAATTGGTGACCCCAGACATTAAATATTGGGCAGCTTATTACTTGTGGTTTCATTACACTGAGCTTATTACACAGGCCTCCCCAGCACAAAAGGCGGACCTCTTCAAAAGGCCCCACATTATCCAACACATACCCAGTAGCACATCTGCTGGCAATCAACAGTTTTTAACGAGATCACTCATTCTCTCGTTTTCAGCAGTCTTTTACTACCCCAGGAAATGTTTTACTCTCCATTTCAAGAGGAAAAAGCAGAAAGAAGAAAACCCGTGGAGTAACCGCATCCAAGTAAAACACCGTAAAACTTCTACAGAAAGAGGACTCCACTTACCGCTGAACCAGCATGTTGTTTGACAAGATGATGTATTAAACACCAAATACTGAAGTGATTTTAAGAAAAGGCTAGTTCTTAGAGGAATTGCTTTATTATTTTATTTTTGAGACAATGATGCCATTTCCTATAGGTCACAATCTGTACCTACAGCTACTGATGGCTCCCAGTAAGTAGATTTACAGTTTATGCATACCAGCTTCTGTGTATACTACATTGAGAGATGTCAGAAAGGAAGAGCTTGACTGTGAGAGAAGGAATTGTGTGTGTGTGTTTTGAAATGTCTAAAGATGAGGTCTGTGGCAGCCTGTATCCACTTACTGAAGTGTTTTCATAATTATACACACAGTTATTTATCCTATTATGAGTTACAGCTTTTCAGAGGTTGCCTTTAACCGCTTAAATGAGAAAACCGCCAATGATACTCTGAGCCAAGAAGGAGGGAGAGCAGCATGCCCTGGCATGGGCATGCAATGACAATCACCTGAACAAGTGTACGCTGAACCCCCCAGCAAGCCCTGTCCTTGCAAAGGGCTTTGGGGGCTACAATGAGCCCTGGTTAAAACAAAAAGGAGTGAGGAGACTGGAACACCTTGGTGTGTGTTCCATTCTGCCACCACAAAAGATATTTATCTAGTAAGTGTTTCAAACAGGAGGTAAACCGGGACGAGGACTTTATCATGCAAACAGTTAAATGTTCTGTAATCTGGGGTACACACTCACTTTTTATTCAGAAAGCCTTGCTCACTGTAATGAAAAATGTCAGGCTCTTTTAATAAAAGAACAATTTGAAAACTTGATATATCACAAAACCATTAATTTTAGCTATTATCTGTTTGACACTTTTCATAGCAACGATTTCACTGTGTAACATGCTTCCCGAGGATTAAAATGATTTTAAAGGATTAAAATGTTAATTAAAAATATAATAGAAATATCAATCGCTGAGAAGACCAACATAAGTATTTGTCTCTTTAACTGTATAACCATGCTGCTGTGGTTTTCTCCTGGCTCTTTACAGTTTGGACCTCCAGTTCATGAGGAGGTAAATGACAGATCGAGGAGCAATTCTGTTCTTTAACTATTTGACAATGCATCTGTTTACACTTCGCAAAGGCAGCGTTATGTCCTTGAAATTTCTAAAGGTCATTGTTAATGGGATCAATTTTTTTTTTTTTTTTTGGTGCCAACTGTGTCTTTCTTAGCTTGTAAGAGCACTATTCCCGGAGAGGGGCTGGAGGGGGTGGGAGCAGGCAGGTCCAGCAAATTCCATGTGACCAGTTTAGCTGCAATAATCTCTTTTCTCCTTCTGGTCCAAGCTACACATGAGAGCACTCTAGTGTCTTTCATCATTATTTGTCACCCTTTTGTGTTGAGCAACTTATATCCACAGCCATTCCAGCAATTAAAATAAAAAAGGACCAAACATTATTCACAGTGAATAGCTCTGAGACCAGTGACATCAAGTACCAACCAACCCATTGAAGACTGGGTACCTGATATCCCTGGAGTATTTTATGGAGGGAAAAGAAAATGCAAACCAAAATCAAATCCAGCAAACACATGGTTATATGGAGAGTTCAGAGCCTGATTAAAAGATAGGCTCTCTACAGCGATTTGTCTTACAACATGTTCTTAGTAATGAGAAGAGAGGGGAGCGGGGCAGAGGGGAGAGAGGACTGAGAGCTGAGAGGCTCTCAGTTACTGGACAGCTAACTTTAAAAGACCAACACCTTCAAGGTTTATTTGTATGTTCAGGCACCTAAATGGAGCACAGGTCTACATCACCTGCACCCACCTTCCCAAATGCTGTAATTTAGGAAACCTTCATCATTAGTACTCTGACAAAGTTAAGCTTTTCTGCGGCACTTGTCAAGTGACTTGAGCATGCTTAAGTTACACGGAGACCCCCCTCATTTTTTCCTCTCTGCACAATTGCCTTCCTGTGCACCTACTGTGAGCAGGTGGATTTGTATGCCTAGGGAGATACAACTCCTTCCCCACCTGACCAGGTAAACAACTATTCATCTTCTAGAAGTTGATTATTCTCGATCCAATATCTTAATTTTCCTTTTGGAAAGGCACAACCCGCCCTGAACAAATCCTTGGCTTCAATTTCCCCCTAAAATATTAAGAAAAATCATATTCTTGTCTTTTCAAAGGGTCTTCAGACTGAAATGACATTGAAATAAAAATCCTCCAAAAAACATCAGCAATGCATTTATGTTGCATCTCTTAAAGCCTGGATTAATACACTAAGGTATGCACAATGGCACAAAGAGAAATGACTCTTGGCAACAGAAGGAGGCAAGAGATTCATGTATTTACAGAAGTGGTCTGATTGTCTAACCTCAGAGTTGTGTGGGGCTATGTGGAGATATTCATTAGTAATTTCTGCAATGAACAGATAAATACTTCATGGTGTTCAAAAGTCTACCACATCCTTTTATAATTGTTCAGCTGGGTAGTTAGTGGCACTGTTAAAGAAATGTCCTTTATTTCTAATCAGCATTTGTGAAGATTAAGTTTTCAGGTTCTGATCGTTATGCCTCTGTTGTGTTAGAAAGCCATCTGTTCAAGCAAAATTTCCTACTTTTCAACAGGTAGAGCTTTATAAGGCATCACAAATTTGCCCTTACCCTTCTTTGACAAACTGAAAACACTGAATTATCTTATTTCTTACCACAGAGTGGAATATTTAATAATTCTGAATGAATCATAATATTTTTTTTTTATTCTTTTCACATTTTTCCTACATATTTTTCGAAGTGGCTGAAGGAATGGGGACAATATTCCAGTAATGTTCTCAGTGGTGCTGTTTGGAAGCAATTCACTTCCCTGCTTGATATTCCTCTGCTTTTAAATTTACTACTCCTCACAGCCAAAGCACTGGACTGGGAGATTTGCAGTGGTATATAATACGGGCATTAAGTGGGTTTTTAGGGTCAGTGCAGTCTGGGCCAAGGGACTTGCATCTTGTGAGTCTAAAATTAATTTTTGTTTTTGTTCTGAGATGTATTACATCATGTTTGGAAATATCAATAACCTCTGATGTTCAAAGGAGACTAGTTTATCAAGCAACCTAGATTGCTCTGTTCAACTGATCTGTCTTTATCATTAATTTAGGACTTCACCAACTTTGAATCACTAGTAAACTTTACTGCAAATGATTTATATTTTCTTCCAGAGTACTGTTAAAGGTATTGAATGACAATGAACAGAAAACAGATCCTGGCAACAGTGTGCTAGAAACTCTTTTACTGAGGTGGTCCCACCCATTACTTCGTATTATGCATTAGGAAGCTCCTCTCCAGGGTCTGGGCACTAGCCTCTAGAAACTGTGGAGCATGCAAATGGGTAGTGACTCTCTGTTGAAAATATTTCCCTGACATTCGGCTACTTTAGTGACCCCTCCAGTATGTGTTGCATGGGTTTGGCACAGTGCTGCTTTTTAGGTGCTGATGTTTGTGTGTGGCAGAGGTGCTGACCCGGCACCGAGCTGGGGGAGCCCAGGGCTCTCAGCCTCTGGAGGGAGATTTCTCACCCCTGTGGACAGTCCCCCATTGAGGGAGTTGGAAAAAACCCTCATGTGAGACTGGGAGGGTTCCCAGCTATTCTATCACTGAACAGACTCTGCCTCTGGAAAGACGGGATACAGAGTATATGCCCTGGGACTTGGTCCACACAACCTGTCCCTGATGAGGTTTGGGAGTGAAAACTGTGCCTCATATTGCCTTGGAGGGTCTCTGTCCTTCAGTTTGAGCTCACAGAAGCAAAGGGAAGCTTAATTTATAAGCATTTTTTAAAGGGCAAAAGAGGAGAAAAAATACTGACATTGCCAAGGATGTTTTTCTGTTTACAAATGACATGAATAAAATAGTGATATATTAAATGCACTGCTCTGTTTGGACCAGATGCTTTCGATGTGTGAAAAATGACCATGCTTCTCTCCCTAGGAAAACCAATCTTTTGCTTTAATGCGATTTATGAAAGAAATCACCATTACTTTTAAAACTTGAGGCACAGAAGAGCGATGCTGTTAGAAGTTTCTGCAACTTTGGTGAACGCTGAGCTGTTTGTAGAGATGTCAGACACAAGATTGGTGGCTGGACCTAGCAGGTTGTATTCAGACTGGCTCTGTGTCAGTTTTCAATTTGAAAGGAACTGGCTAAAGTGTTGCAAACACTTGAAGCTATGCATTCTGCATTACAATGATAGTGGTGTCATTATACACATTACACTCAAAACAGTTTCCTTTTTAAAACAAGAAGGACATAATAATCAAAATCTCCTGAGTATAAAGCACAGCACAGCAAGAAACCCAGATAACCTGGATGTACCAAACCTTGTAGCCAGTGCTGTGGACATGTTTTTTTTCCTCAGTGATGCTGCCATAACTCTTACATAACAAAAATATTAGGATTTAAAATAATGCATTAGTGATACCTGTCAAAAAGAATCAGGAAAGGTCATAGCATAACTCCTGCTTCTCTTCTCTGTTTTGCTTTACTTTTCAATGTAACAGCATATGAAGCATATATAATGACAAGACATATGCAATGCATACTCCACCCTACACATGCAAATAAGAGGCACCGGTTATCTTGAAACAACTCCATCTGAATCCCCCTGACTGTTAATGTGCAGAACTAGAGGCCAAAGTCATACTGACACAGAAGGGTATGGACCTTTTCTGTCTGTTCTCCAGAAGATAAATCCAGAGCTGGAACTAGCAAACTCATTGGGCACACTGGTTGACTAGGCCCTCATGATAGGTGACCCATTTTTGTTCTTTGAGAAGCCTCCTTCCTTTGACATTCCATGTCTCCCCCAGCACCTATTTCCCTGATGAGATATTTAATCATAAGTAATAGCTATTTCAGTCCTTTGTCCCATATAGACAAACATCTAAGGGAACAGGGTTTGTATTCCTGGCATTTACTTGGGATTCGGTTCCATTTTTGTTATTTTCAAGAGGAATAAAAAGGGACAGAGAAAAAGCTTTCCTTGAATGGCAGAGTTGCACTGTGTTGGCTCAAGGGTAAAGCACCTGAGACCTCATTTCCTGGTGTCAGACTCCAAGGGCCAACACTGACAGTCTCCTGGCCATCCTTGACAGAGCAATATCTGAACTAAGACTCTGACCAAGACTCTTGCCGCTGGACAAGGTGAAGAATAAATATTTTCCCAGCTGAGTTTTAATCAACCCTTTACCGAGGTGTCATCAGCTGATTTTCCCTGTAACAAGCAGAACCTTAACCCCAGAAGTCCTCAGAGGTGCTCAGAATAAAACACCTGTTTTCACTGTGCAGAAATGCCACATGAGGTGGGACAGAGGACACACTGACCAAACATGTTTATTTTGTTTAATTCTTGGAAGTAGTTTGCTTTTACATACAAAGAGATCTGCCACCTCTTTGTTTTCTAGAACACTAATATTTGAAAACATCTCCCTATAAACATCATAATAAATTCTAGAAGGGAAAAATACTGTCAAGCAGATAAGCCTTCTCCGTGTTTGTTTCATGCTTGTAAGGACCACCTTTCACTTAGCTTTCCACCATGTACGATGATGGGAGCAGAGATAGGAGAGGTTGTTTACCTGATAAAGTTAACAGCTCTTCTTAAAATGCTAGATTTTGCCACTGGCTATTATGTTGTACCTGGTGTGCAATGAACATGTGGTAAAATTTGCTCTGACTTTAACAGTACAGCAAAGAGACAACGACTGAACACTTCTAGAAATCCTGCTTTATGTTCATAAAACTATTGTGGAGCATCTGAAAAACCTTAGGTTATGGAATCCAAATGTGTGCTTTTTTAAAATGGCATTTCTGAAAAGACAGAATACCACATAGTAGTAATATTTAAGTATGTTTTGGAGAACCCAGTTCAAAATTATTTGAACTAATAAATTGAAATCATATCTAGTCATTCTGGATCAGAATGTGATGATGTGCATGTATATTATGTTCTTTTATTATCTTCAATCAAACTCTAGAATATTCATGTTGTTGATTAGTTCAGTGTTTGTTTTTTGTTTTTTTTTTTTTTTTTCGGACCCTTCCCCAAACTCTCATCTTAACACATTTCTGTGGCTGATATATGGATTAAAAAAAGCTACCACAAAACTTTGACAATACTGGAGATTACACAGAAAACTAATGAGGAAGAAAAGAACTCCAAAGTGAGGTAGAAATTGAAGTGATGCACACTATTTTAACATGGATTCAGGGGCTCCTTTTTTCACAGTCCTTACCACATGCTGGTTATTTTCCTAGAAACTGGATGAAAGACATATATTTCAGATGTGAAAAACATTACTGAGAAGATAAACTTTCTTAATGATTGGATGAACTGTTTCTCTGAATGTTCCCATTGTGGACCATGTTTCCTTATAGCTTTTTAGTAAAGGGTCAGCATGGAAAAGGCAGCAGGCAGGGGGAAAAATGGGTCTTGAAAGGGAAACTCCAACAGGTTGAATGGAGCTCTAGCATCAAGAACAGCACTTACAAACCTATCATTCACTGGCTTCATCTTACTGGAAACACTAGCACACTTTCAGGGCAGGTTTAGTTCTGCCTGATCGGGATTGAAGTTAATAGATTTAGCAAAAAACATGCAAAAGGGAAACAATGGTAGATCTCAGCTGCTTGCACATACCTAGCTTTCATCTCAGGAAAGGGACATGGCAATATTTGAAAATCACATAGAGTGGGATTTGAAGGGATGGTGTTGTACTCTTAAATTGCTGTGACTGCAACAGCCTGTGGGAACGGACTGCGCTTTGGTGTCAGCTGTTTTGGGAAAGAGGAGTGGAAGATGAGGCATGAGGGATTTATCACTGACTTGCAATGGGAAGTAAGGGAGATAGTTGTGTTTGAAAGACTCAGACATGGTACTACTTGGGCATTCCTTGCCATTACGAAGACACAACATTGGCAACTGACTAAAATGTTTTGCCTTTATTTGTAATAGGACCTTTGTCAACTGCCAATGCCCATGTTCACAGGTAGTTCTCAGAGCAAAGGCAGCCATGACAGAGAGATATAAAACGTATTAGGTGCAGATCCTCATCTAACATATCTCAGTGTTGATCTACCGTGTGTTGGTATGGCTAAGCTATAACAGTGAAAGTCCTAATCTCTAGAGACTGTCAAAGAAAGTGACTTTGAAATGTCTTACTTGATCCTTCTGTGACAACCTCGAAAATACCTGTGTAGGAAAAAGGAGCATAGACACTTTGAATCATAGAGACCTGGCCATCATTCAGTTGACCTTGATTGTTCAGTACAGATTTCCAGAATAAATTTTCTTCTCCTTTAATTGGTGCATCAGCACCAATCAGGCAACAGCACTAGCAATAGGACTTCCCTGCTCCCTTGGGTGGCTGGAGAAAACTTCCACTGGCTCTACTTTGAGATGCTACTGAGGCCAAGAACTTGGGAGGATCCAAAGAAAGAATTTATTGTTCAGATAAACATCTTCATATTAGTCAGTATAAATTAACTATACTCATAATAACTTTCATTTTCTGTGGCAGGTCAGGAAAAAATCAGTCATTTTCTAGGTTTCAGAAGACACTTTGCATCTGAGAAGGATATTTAGTCATTATCCAGGATACGACAATTTTGTATTTCTGTTTCCTGAAGTCCACCCTGACGGTTGTTCCTGCAGAAAACAAAAGTGGGCTAGATGAACCACTTGCCTAATTCAATTTCATACATCTCAAGTTTGTGTCTGGTCTTAAGCAGGCCCTTGCAGGGAGTGTGGGGAGAGATCTGCCTCTTAAGTGTAGCCTAACAAGCCTCTATGAGCACTGGGTGCTGCCTCCCTTGTCCGGCTAATAACCAGAAATGGAAGTGTGAAGAGATGAACTAATCTTCAGTATAGCTGACAAAATGGGGAGAAATTTGGGCTGGTGCAGTGCTGTCATGAATGATAAGCTCTAGAGGGATGCAGAGAGCAAACCTTTCCAGCAGTGAAGCGATGTGGCCCCAAACTCAACCATGGAGCATTGTGTAAATTACACAACCTAGTCACACACACACACAAATCCACTGTGCCTGAGATGTGTTATTTCATATTTCACAGAAGAGCTGATCCCTCCTCTTGGGAATCACGGATAATACCAAAAGGGTATGGTGCTTTTTCTTTTGGCCTGGTGGGTAACAGGAGCTCGTGTACTAAATAAGTTATCTGCTAGGAAATGTAGGTGTGCTGCTCCTTTGGAGCGTCTGTGGGATGTTAATTCAGAAGTGGTGGGAGCTGATGGCTAGCGGCACTGCACAGGGCTTCTGGGGACAGGCAGAATCCTTTGCAGTGTACTTCAAAGGGGGTTCTCAGTTAAGGGAAAAAAAGGATAGATTTTGAAGTTTCTTTCTGCCAGAAGGCTTTACTGTGAGCCCCTGAAGTTCTTCTTTTATAATCAGGGATGAGATAGGTACTTTTTCTTTCTTTTCTGCTTAATTTGGGCCAATGTATTTTGAACCCTGTGTAATTTCTTGTGTGAGGAGAAGTCCAAATGTGCTGTTTATTTCTTTGCTTTCTGTGTTGATCTGGCTTCTTTTTTATTTATTTAATTACACTGAGCCTCGAAGGATATTTACAAGGAGACCTTAACCACTGCTTTGGCATTCATTCAGCATTCATTCCCAAAGCCAGTGAAATTATTCTTTGGCATTAAACATTGTAGTAACATAATGCTTTGTTGTATTGGACTGAATTAGTCACCACCTCCCAGGACTGAGCCCCAACTTTTTGATAGTTTCACGTTCACTCTTCTCAGGGGTGCATCAGATGTAAAGCCTGTTCTGGGAATGAATTTGCACTGATTTTCATCTCTCTTTCTCCCCTTCTCATCACTGGTTCCTGCCTAAGACCTCCTGAATGAAAAACAACTCTACCAAGCGAGAGACCTTCAGTTCTTGTGGTTTTAAAACTATGTTTGTACAGGATCAGCACTGGAATTGGATTCTTTCTTCTTACACCTGCATCCAGTAGTACAGTACTCTCCCAAGGCATAATTAAAATGCCTGTTGCACATATGGCTGCAGTGGGAATATTTTTTGAGACCACAGGCTGGACAGGGCATGTGCAGTGACCCAGGCCCCTTGGTTCTGTGACCTTAGTAAGAACCTGTGAGGAGGTGATTAATTTTCATGCTAACCATCTTGAATTGAGTGATTTGTTAATGACATGTGGGAGGGCAGTGGGATCTCTTTTGATGTCTCCCAGCAACAGTGTTCCAATGACACTGTGCTGTGTGCCTCAACTTTCTTGTGCTCACATTGGGAAACACTGGTGACAAGGAAGTCTGAAAAACTTCTTCCAGTTCTAGTTCAAAATGGGACATGATAGACCTGGAAGTAGACAACCTAATTAATGCAAACCCCAGGTACAACCTTGGGTACAAATTAAACCAACAGATCATTTCAGAGTGAAAGTCCTTCTTGATTAGAACCTACTGAGTTGTTTTGGATATTTTAAAAATAATTTGTCAAGCCATGGCTGTTTCAGAGCTGGGAATATCCCAGCTTGTGCTCACAAAGCTCAGAATAAATGTTGCTTTCTCAAGATGTCTTACAATTCTTTTTGATGCTGACATACTATTTATTAACCACTTGTACTAATCATGGTGAGGTCTGCATGTTCATGTAATGAATTACATCTTGATATAGTAACAAAAAGTTTTCTCCAGATGCATGCAGAGAGCTTCCATAACCTAAAAATGCACCCTGGGTAAAATTTAGCCATAAATTTTCATGGTTGTATGAAAAATGACTGTAAATGGTGATGCGAGGTGGTACTTTAAATGGCACCTTATCTATTTGTAAGGGTGGAAATCAGGAGGTCTAAAGCCCAGCTAGAAATTAATCTGGTTTCAGCAACCAAGGACAACAAGAAACATTTCTATAAGTACATCAGCAGCAAAAGAAAGACCAGGGAGAGCCTCCATCCCCTGCTAGATGTAGGAGGAAACATGGTAACAAGTGATGAGGAGAAGGCTGAGGTGCTTAATGCCTTCTTTGCCTCGGTGTTTAATAACAGGACTAGTTGTACTGAGGGAATCCAGCCTCCTCAGCCAGAAGACAGAGACTGGGAGAACGACCCCCCTGCAATCCAGGAGGAGACAGTCTGTGACCTACTGCATCACACAGACACACACAAGTCTATGAGACTGGATGGGATACACCCAAGGGTGCTGAAGGAGCTGGCTGGGGTGCTCACCAAGCCGCTTTCCATCATTTACCAGCAGTGCTGGCTGACCAGGGAGGTCCCGACAGATTGGAAATTGGCCAATGTGACGCCCATCTATAAGAAGGATCAGAAGGATGATCCGGGAAATCACAGGCCTGTCAGCTTGACTTTGGTGCCCAGGAAGCTGATGGAGCAGCTCATCCTGAGTACCATCATACAACACATGTGGGACAACCAAATGCTCAGGCCCAGTCAGCATGGGTTTATGAAAGGCAGGTCCTGCCTGACAAACCTGATCTCCTGCTACAACAGGGCATCCTGCTTATTGGATGAGGGAAAGGCTGTGGATGTTGTCTACCTTGACTTCAGTAAGGCCTTTGATACTGATTCCCACAATATTCTCCTGGCAAAACTGACTGCTCCCAGCTTGTATGGGCACACGCTTTGCTGGGTAAAAAACTGTCTGGATGGCCGAGCCCAAAGAGTTGTGGTGAATGGAGTTAAATCCAGTTGGTGGCCAGTCACGAGTGGTGTCCCCCAGGGCTCGGTTTTGGGGCCACTCCTGTTTAACACCTTTATTGATGATCTAGACGAGGGGATCGAGTGCATCCACAGTCAGTTTGCAGATGACCCCAAGTTGGGTGGGAGTGTTGATCTGCTCGAGGGCAGGGAGGCTCTGCAGAGAGACCTGGACAGGCTGGAGCCATGGGCTGAGGCCAACTGTGTGAGTGTCAATAAGGCCAAATGCCGGGGGCTGCCCTTGGGCCACAACAACCCCCAGCAGCGCTACAGGCTGGGGGAGGAGTGGCTGGAGAGCTGCCAGTCAGAGAGGGACCTGGGGGGGGTGATTGACAGCCGGCTGAACAGGAGCCAGCAGTGTGCCCAGGGGGCCAAGAAGGCCAATGGCATCCTGGCTTGTGTCAGCAATAGCGTGGCCAGCAGGGACAGGGAAGGGATCTGACCCCTGTCCTCGGCACTGGTGAGGCCGCCCCTCGATTCCTGTGTTCAGTTTTGGGCCCCTCACTACGAAAAGGACATTGAGTGACTCGAGCGTGTCCAGAGAAGGGCAACGAAGCTGGTGCAGGGTCTGGAGCACAGGTCGTACAGTGAGCGGCTGAGGGAACTGGGGGTGTTTAGTCTGGAGAAGAGGAGGCTGAGGGGAGACCTCATCGCCCTCTACAGCTACCCAAAAGGGGGTTGCAGGGAACTGGGGATGAGTCTCTTTAATCAAATAACATACAGTAGGACAAGAGGGAATGGCCTCAAGTTGTGCCAGGGAAGGTTTAGACTGGATATTAGGGAGCATTTCTTTCCAGAAGGGGTTGTTAGGCATTGGAATGGGCTGCCCAGGGAGGTGGTGGAGTCCCCATCCCTGGAGGCGTTTAAAGGTAAGGTTGACATAACGCTGAGGGTTATGCTGTAGTTGGGAACTGTCAGTGTTAGGTTAATGATTGGACTGGATGATCTTCAAGATCTTTTCCAACCTAGATGATTCTGTGATTCTGTACTTTGTGATTCTATTTTGAACATATTATAAAACCAGAAGATTTTGAACTTTGCTCCATTCAGGGATAGGACTAAATATTTTCTTATAGTATATATAGAGAGCAAAGTAAGTGTCACATTTGCTGACTGTTATTTTGCAGTCTATAGCAGTAAAATGTAATCAGATTCTAAAGAGGAGTGATGGTTCCATGCGAATTACTGATGGTGCAGGTTGTGTTAAGCTATAATTTTATGTAGCTACAGTAACTACTACCTGATCCATTTTTAATTTTTAATTTATTTCACAGTCAACAAGGTTTAATCTTGCAAGAAGATTAAAAAAAAATACAATTTTTTTAAGGCCACCGAAGGACCAACAGCCTTCTATTTAATCCACCCATGAGCTGAATGCCTTGAAAAGATGTGTGACTTGTTTGGCGCTGACCCTAGCAGAGTATGATATTAATAGGTTATTGACTTGGTAGGTCTTAAACAGCCAGAGGGAACATCACTTGCAGTAGCTGCAATGCACTGGAGGTTTGTTTCATTGATTGGGCTGTTTAACCCATCATCTCCAGGCATTTAAACAATGATATACGCTTGACAAACCTAATATTTCATTCTCTATCTGGGGACCATGAAACAGAAATTAAAGGAAAGAAAAAGACAACTGGACAGACACATAGCAGAAAATGATGATAAATGAGAGGGAAAAACCCAGACAGATAATGGCCCAAATTTTGGACTGTGCCATAACTAAGAAATATATAAAAAATAACAGAATTTTCTATGAGAAAGGTGGGGAAATGATAGCAAATGCATCTGAGCCCTGAAAGAATCATAGTTAGCATGAATTCTGAAATCTTTGTAAATTAGGTGTTCTTTTGCTTTATGCTGTCAGGGAATTTGATGAGGTAAAAAGTGTGTTGGAATACATGGCCCCTTCCATTTACAAAAGTAATGGCAAAGCTCAACAATGTGCTGAGCATATGCAGTATGGACTGAAGGAAAAGAGTTTAATTTTCAGGACTGATGCTAACTTAGCAGTAAAGATAAATATAGTAACAACAATAACAATGACAATGGTGGGCTTCTGAGTATTCGATAGAGTATTACACTGAAGGTCCATCTGAGATATTTAAAATACTACTCATATCATGTGTCTGCACCTGAAAAAGGAGAAAAACTGGAAACCCAATTTTATTTTGCCATCTCAGTATCATAGTTCCATTAGAAGAACACAGCTACAGTATGAGGTCCTTGATTACCTTTAAAAAAATTGAGGGCAATATACTTATAGGAAAAGCACAGCATGGATTCTGTTCTAAACTTTGAGTCACTTCTACTATGAGCTAATAAAACATCAAATACAGCAGATAAGTAGATCTTGATAGTAAAGCTGGGATTCATTTAGTTAGGTGTTCAGTGTATAGTAGCTGTGGGATTCATTTCTCTTCTCTCCAGAGCCTGGAAAGTCATGCTGAGTTGGGCACCGGCATGGCAGGGTGGTGGGTGCACCTTGTTTAGCTACAGCCTTTTAAAAGTAGGGCATTCACTTTGATCTAGGCATCAACAGAGAGAGTGTGTGACTTGCTGAGGTTCACTGACACCAGCAGCAAGGCACAAACCACTGCCTGGAGATTTTGTTCTATTCCATCGGCCACTGAGACAATCTAATCTTTACACAGCTAAAATTAGTCTGGGTGAACATAGTTATTTTGGGATCTCTTACTCTCTTTGAGTTTCCTTAAATAACCAAGTCACTATACGATCAGAAATGCTTAGGCCTCACTTCTGCTAATGAAAGTGCCATAGCCACATGGAGTCCTAAAAAAGCTGAGGATATTCCCATACTGGAACAGATCTAGCAAGAGCCACCAATACTCGGTTAGTGAAGAGGAAAGGCTCCATGGTCTTCAGAGATAGCTCTGAATAAAGTTACTGGCATGGAAAATGAAACAACCGTGTGAGACACAGCCACCTGCACACTGTGGAAAGAAAAGAGAAAACAGTTAATGATATTTTTGAATAATCCAGAACAACCTATGGGAATAGATAGTTGAAAAATTATGAAAGGATTGTAACAATTGATCTTTTACACCTTTAATGTCAATGATTCTATGACAAATTGCAGTTGTGAGAGATACCTCATCTCCAATACATATTTTATTAATAATTATTAGCACATTTGTCACATTCTGTATCACTGCATAGCTTTTCATTTGTTTTCCTAGAAGAGGAAAAATGAAATGCCTAGATTTTACTAGCTAATGTACTTTAAATTATTTAAAAATTCTTGTCTTGACTTTAGAATATACAACCATAAGAAATACAGGACTATGGTTAACATGGAGCATAAATTTTTTTTTTCACTAGAAATACCAGAGGCATTGGCATTGTGTTTGCAAGAAAAAGTACCCAAAATGCCAAGTTGCACCAAGAGTGTGGTACCACAGGGTTTAGTAGGTAACAGTTTTTATTTCTCATGTATGAGACCTTGACTGTGAGTTTTACTTAATTCAAAAGACTTTCCACTAGCTTCAGGTGGGTCAAGATTCTGCCTCCAAAGGATGAAGAAGCTTACATGGAAGAAAGTATTTCTGTTTTCATAAGAACATGATAAGATTAAATTCACCTGTGTGAATTTGTAAGGAAGAATTTTCTTAATTCATTCTGTATAGTTCCATGCAGTTGAAGTTTATTTTCTCCTCTACCCTTCTTCAGTAATGTAGGCAACACTGTGAAGGCAGCCAGACTAACTGTGGGTGATGTGCACCTGTATTTCCGCAAAAACACGTGTCCTGCTCCCGAAACACCACTGTTCAACATAACTGTGATCTCCACAAAAAATGTCCTGCTTAAGTTTCAGGTATATAGTCCTGATCTGCTCCACTGCTCTACAGCAGATCAGAGCCGAGTTGTTACCGGGGAGGGTATATAGATATACAGTATTTATTTAAATGATGAAAGCAGAAGTTGAGCATACATTGAGGGGGAATTGTAAAAATGAATTAATTATTTTAGTAATGTCACATAAGAAGAGTCAAAGAGGAAAGAAGGCCGGCCCCCTTTTTAAAAATATTTACTAATGGAGCCCTGAGCAGATGCTGTGAAAGCAGCATAAATGCTTCTGAACATTTACTATGATGAATACTCTTTAATATTACTAATTAAGTTTCCTTTACTAGCACCAGCTGATATTTATGTATATACTTCCCTCCTCCGTAACTGTATAGTTGGTTAGGGCATATTGTGCAAATCTCTCACTGTTCTGAGTGACTGCATTAGCTTTCCTGTTGCTCACTACAGCAAAGGTACAACCTCAAAAATTTTGCAATGATCAGCTAATATATAATCTTTACTTATTGCATGCAGATGTGTGAGACCTCAGAATCTACACAGAGATTGATAATTTTGAAAAAAATCTCATGACATAGCAGAAATGAAGATGATTAGAAGCACCAGTAAAACTGCAGCAAGTAATGAAATGGGTAGGTCAACAAGCTACGAGAGAAAATGTAACTCATAACTCTTTTTATTATGGATTATTCAGATTGTGTATTACATGTGCTTATTTCTACAACAAGAACTCCAGACTGGCATCCAGACTCTTTCTGGTAAAAGACACAGTGTGCCTATTTTTCTCTAGCTCCCCTTATTACCTGAGCACCAGCTTCATTGCAACACTTGATGTATAAATTTGCTATGTGAGTTACATCATACCACCCTGATAAGTGACTGCTGTAACTTGTTTTCTGCATAAGGCTGTTGGAAACAGGTTTCGGCTATGTCAACCTAACATGGGACTAGATGGTACGCATGTAGGTGACTGTAGGTGGCATATTTCCTACAAAGCAGTTTCACTGAAATCACGTATAGCCATATGTGTAACTTAGAACAAATTTATGTAAGAGCTATCCAATAGCACACTCCGTGGAATAACTCCTCTATTTTACTCAGGAAATGTTTAAATTAAGAAAGATGTGTGTTGGAGATGTAGTGTATCTCTACGACTGTAAGCAAATATATCCCACATGGCATCCATTTAAAATACAAAAAACATGCTTTGCAAGATCAAACTCCCACAATTATGCATCTATATGTAACTCAATGCATACTCAGTCTTAGTTATGCACACTCCCAAACTACTAATGCTCCTGAGCTTTCTTGAATCTGGAGAAATACCTTTCTTTTTTCTTCATATTTCTGATTTTATGTTATTTTACTTCTGATTTTATGTTATTTTACTCTCTATCATCAGTGTAAATGTTAAAAGTCCAGGTAACCTAGCACTTAGGCTCTGTTAAGAGTCACTCAAGAGAAACAGACTTTTTCAGAGTGATAGGAGAGCAGGGGGAAAGACACAGGACACTCCTGTCCCATCTGCCCAAGTTGATGGAGGAGACCCCTGCCTCTGGGGTAAGGAAGGGTGGAAGGGTGAAACCATTTTGTTGTTTTGCTCAGGGCTTGAATTGCCTGCTAACCTTCCTTTGACTATCTTAAGAGAGAAAATGTAGAGCAACAGTGAAAAGAGGAAAATACAGAACATCAGTCTCTGGCAGCTCCAGAGACTGAAGTGAGAACCAGATCCAAGAATGGAAAATGTGCATTGAGCCACCCAAATCCTTTAATGTCGATGGGGTAAAGGGGATAGTTCACACCAGAGGGCAGAAATCTCTCTACTTCTCCTTGGCCCCTTTCCTGAGTCTCCAGTGTGATGGACATCTCTCAGGTGGAGCGAGTCCTGTTCAGCAAAGAACAGAATGATGCTACTCATTTGTTCCCACTACACTGACAAGTGGCTATTTAAAGTAAACATTATTTTAGTTGAAGTCTGATCTGAGTCAGATTGGGAGGAACATGCTGAACTGCTTTTTAGCCATTCCTCTATTTGTTGCTAAATGTATATATAAAAATGTGGGACTTGCAGTCTTCTTCAAGAGTCACTTTGTCTTGGTGTCCCTGATAGAGGTCACTAAAGTTAAAACAGAGACTTTCCCACTGAATCATTTAATGACTGGAAATTGGAGGTAATAGACTTGAAAACGTATTCTCATTTCTGCAATTCAAAACCCTTTATCTGTGCCATGTAGTCCTGCTAGAAAGAGCAAAATGGCCTTTAACAAAGTCTATTTGCAGAATAGTAAGAAGTGTTAAGATGCCAGATGCATCTTATTATGAATTTTAATGAGTAGATCTACACCTTGTCTTCCATTAAATAAATTACATGGTCTTTTTGAAACTCTTATCTGTCAAATTTGAAATTTGTTTCTAAAAAGTAGGCTCTAGGAGAGTTTAGGACTGTTCCTCCAGGGTCCGGGCCCTTTGGTCTGTAGTCTACCAAAGAGGGGGAAAGGGTCATACTCGCTCATGTGGCAACACCCAGCAGCTCCTTTGTGCCATCGACACAGAGAGCACTGCCTGGAACATGATTAAAAGTAAGAATCAGAAATCTAGATACTCCTGGATTGCAATTAAAAGAGAAATCAATCATGTAATTTTCTTTTTATCTCAGGAAGTAAAGAGCCAAATTCATCTTCATCATGTAGAAACCTCCAGAAAAAGAAAACAAATATTACAGTGAATAGTGAAGCATATTCTGGTCCCATTATCACAGCAAATGCAACCTCTTTCATAACCAGACCCTTTTGGATAATGGTCAGAGACATTTTTTCTACAAAAGGCATGTATCAGTGTCTGAGCCTGAACTCTTCTGTGCCACTTCATCTCTGAACAGGTTTGAAGTTACAGGCTCCTTGAAGTTATAAGAAGGCATTGATTTCAGCAAGGGATGTTTGCAACACTGCAGGAGTGAAACGGAGGGGAGGAAAGAAGCTTCCCTTTCTCTGTATCCTGAAAGGAAGGATGTTGAATGCACTCATTCAAACTACTAGCAACTGCAAAGAGAGTCTTAAAGTTGAAAATATGAGACATTAAGATGCTTTCAATCAATGTAGTTTTACTGAAATCAGTGACTGCACAGTGCTTCAGAGAGGCAGAGGTCTTGGTCTTTCTCTGTTGCATAATCGTGTTTCAATTTTTCTCTATTTACAGATAGTCAGAATCTATTTCTGTAGAAATAGATAATAGACAACCTTCTTGAAATAAGCTTCTCAGGTCTATGGTCAGAATTCCTCTTGTGAGTAAAAAACCCTGTGAAATTAATGAGATGTAATGTCTTACTCTAACCCTTTCCCACCAGAAAGAGGGGCAGTTTGAAAGTTCTAAATGCAACGAAACAAATTGCAAAATTTCTAAATATTAAACTAAATATTATGGTCAACAACTTACAACATATATCCAGGCAGAAAACACAAGGGTAGTTTTTTCATTCTGGAACAACTTGAATCCAGTCTTTTGCCTGACTTTCATTCCTTCAGTCTATTGAATTTCTGTATTTTGTACAGTACACACAGAAGATACTTATATCATTTTACTCTTTCCAATGCAGCGATGGTGCTTAATGAAAGCAACCATCACACACTTGCATATATGGAAGAGTGTCCTTTTAAACAGTACACACAGTGTCAATAGACTAATGAATGATGCTAAAGAAAAGTCATGTATTTGGCAGAAATATCTGGTTTAGGTCAAGAGAAGGAATTCAGGTATCACATCAAAATCCTATCTATGTGTTATGTTATGGTTTAACCCCAGCCAGCAACTAAGCACCACAGAGCTGCTTGCTCACTCCTCCCCCTTCCCAGTGGGATGGGGAGGACAACTGAAAAAAAAAAGGTAGAACTTGTGGGTTGAGATAAAAATAGTTTAATAACTAAAGATATAATAATAAAATACAATAATAATAATTGTAATGAAAAGGAATATGACAAAAACAAGAGAGAAATAAAACCCAAGAAAAGAGGAGTGATGCAGAGTGCAATTGCTCAGCACCTGCTGACCAATGCCCAAGCAGCAATCTGCCCCTCACAGTCAACTCTCTCCAGTTTATATACTGAGCATGATGTTCTATGATATGGAATATCCTTTTGCTAGTTTGGGTCAGCTGTCCTGGACATGCTCCCTCCCAGCTTCTTGTGCACCTCCTCTCTAGTAGAGGATGGGAAACAAAAATCCTCAATAGAATAAGTGCCACTTAGCAACAACTAAAACATCAGTGTGTTATCAACATTATTCTCACACTAAATCCAAAACACAGCACTGTACCAGCTACTGGGAAGAAAATTGACCCTATTCCATCTGAAACCAGGACACTATGTAAGTGCAGTGTGTGTG
Source organism: Athene cunicularia (assembly GCF_003259725.1). Taxonomy (NCBI): domain Eukaryota; kingdom Metazoa; phylum Chordata; class Aves; order Strigiformes; family Strigidae; genus Athene; species Athene cunicularia. The sequence continues at coordinate 44,413,932 of NW_020799097.1, read as the reverse complement.
TATATATAAAGGATATTAACAAATAATTGGATTTGGTTTTAAATATAGTTAATTGAATGCAGGGACTATGTGACGGCCAGATTTTATCCACACATTATACATTTCCAGTTCTGTGTATTTTGTCAAAGCATCTGCCAAAATCTAGTACCTACTTTCTAGTTCAAAGGACAGAACAAAAAATGTTGGGTTTGCTTGTTTACTTCAAAGGGGAACTATCAGAAAACAATTACTACATTTTTCTGGGTCAAGCAAATACAGGTGAATTAGATGAACGGGAAACCAAGTGCAAGCACCAACTATCACTAAAGCACCACTAGTTAAGATACAGCAGATTTATGAGCTTTATTTTCTACCTTAGGCCTGTCATATTTTTTCACCTTTATGTTAGTTAATTGCAGAGTAACATAAATTAACTTTGGAACACAGCAAAAATGGGAACTTTATTTATGAATTTCTTGGATTTCTTTACCCCAAGCCAAACAACTAAATTGCTACTTAGCATAAATTATTTATTGGCCCTGGCTCAATACCATCCAACACCAGCCCCTGGAGGTCTGGGAGATATAAAAGATTTAAAGCATCTGTGCGACAGCATTGGTGCAGCCACAAAGCTATGTTTCTTTCCAGAAGGGTCCACTTTATTTTGTTGTAAATAAATAGAGCCTAAATTTCAGGGGAGGGCTGGTTAGCTTCTAGCAGGACTGTAGTGTTTTGCATATGTTAATTACCCACAGTTGTATGACAGAGAGACATACACTGTTTGCACAACTATTCTGGGGAGACCTGTTGACAAAAGGATGCATTTTAATTTACACAGAATACATGAATGCAATCATTTTCTATCACTTTGTTTTATGTATATATGCGTATAAATACATTACAAAGTGATCATATATACATAGTCTCTTCATAACCTATCTTTATCATCTTTATTGTTATCATTATCTTTATCTATATATCTCTACATGAGTAAAGCCACAGTTAACTTGCAAATGGGCATATGCCGTTCAGTATATATTTACATGTGAAGCTAATCTCTAACTTGCCTGGCAAATATGGCCAAGTAATACCCCCATCTAGGCTGTTGTCTGCAAACTGCAGCTGAAGGAAGCCATGGCTCCTGTGGACTTGCTCTCCACCTATGTACAATCTCCATGGGCATATTGGCTTGGCTCTTCCCCCTCTGTCATGCTCTCCTCAAATTCTCCCCCTCTTTGGTAACAACAGAGGCTTGCACAAGGCAAGATGCAGGACCCTAGTACACTGTTTGTGTCTCCAAAGAGAGAGTCCCTGTATGTCAGACCTGCAAATGTATATGTAGGTCATAACTCACACCAAACACTGAAGAACAATTATCTGTACACTGATTCTTGACTATACAGGTGAGCACTTCTGAAAGTATATATATAGCATACATTTTATTGTTCTGTCGAACTGGCTTCTACAATACTTAAATCTACAATTTACTCTCCTGTTATTTTTGCAAAAATTGTCTTATTTTTCTGTCAAAATGTCAAAATGAGGTAGAGTAAAATTTTATTGAAAGTTTTCTAAGGAATTGGAAAGACTTGTAGAATTATAAAAGCCCTTTCACTTCATTAAAAATGTCTTATTTTTTTGATGTTGCTTTTGTGGCTGCTGTGTCCTAGGTAGTTGGTTTTGGCAGTGGGAAATCACAGGGAAATAACAAGCACAGAGCAGCTGTATCAACATTAGTGAAACAGTCTGTAATGACAGCCCTTATCTCATACATGTGCATGTATGCTTAGTTCTACTTTCCTTGGCCCGTCCTGTTGGTTTGACTGGAGCTCAGGTAGCATGTGCACAGTAGAGTCTTTATATCATTGGGAATGAATTGACAAGGCTATTTTAATACTTAAGAACAACAAATGAAGTTTAAATAGCTTTTTTAATTTTTTGGTGTAAGGTTTAAAAATATATTCATTTTCAGTTTCATCAGCACTTAGAGAAACATCTTAAAGCCAACATATATAAAACTGACGAAGGATGGTGGAATGATGGAAACAGGACTGTGAGGTGATTCATGACTTACTGCAGAGCAGAGTAGAAGAGCTGAGATGAGCAGATAGTCTCTGTCTGCCAGTCCATTGCCCTATCCAGCAGAACAAGTATCCCATCAAAAAGACAGCTAAAATCCTAACAATTGTAATAATTTTTAAATACAAACCCACTGCTTTCTTGTCTCCATGGTCTCGTTTAAGGAACTGGAAAAGGTCATGGGCAGTTATTGTGTAGAGTGTTATTTTCAAATAGTTAACAGACATGAAGGATGAGAGATTCCAGTGGTCTGAAAGCATGGACATTACCTGGAAATGGGCCTGGAACCTGATCCCGTGGTTGCCATCATGGAGACCAAGGGGACAGTCAGGACATGCAGTGAGCAATCATCATCTGGGCACACAAATAGTATTTGGGTAGGCTGACCCTGAGTAACATTTACAGAGGCATGCACCATTTAAACATATACATCGACTTCTGAGGACTCGTTTCGCATTTACAAGATTAGTAATGTGAAAGAAACAGAACTCCAAAAATCCAGAAAATTTAAATGCAAATTGAAATATCAGATGATTTTTACTTTATTTATAATACTTTTTTATTGATGTGACTGTTGCATTTCTCAATAAATAGCTTATACTACGGGAGTTACAGAGATAAACTATAAAAATGGTTGGGGGGAAAAAAGCAATTATGCAGGGGTGAAAATGCTGTTTTTGAGGCATATCCAGAAAATCCATAATCATCAATAAGGTTTGGCCGATGTGCATTCAATAAACCCTTTGTATGAACTCACAATGATTTCATGAAAATAATGATTTCTTACATAGAAATTTTTCTTCTTCATCTTTCTCCTCTTGCTCTGACAGTATGTTTTTTAATCACATCCACTTTAGTGAGTTTAATTAATCAACCTGTGTCTCTGAAGAGTTGATTTTATAAAAGCTCTGCAATACTGTAGAGGCACTGCTTATTTTCTCTCAGTGCTCATTCAGAAAGGAAGACCTCTAAACCCTATCTGGGGCTATTCACACTTTCTGATTCCCCATTGGTAATTCAGCTCAGAGTTTGGCATCACTGCTCATGAGGTCTGCCAAGGAACCACATCTCCTGCTTCTGTGTTCAACACAATTTGCTCCTTGCTGGGTGTTTGGGATCTGAAAGTCCTGCTCTCAGTATGCCAAGTGTTTTGTTGCTAGTCATGTTCAACGCAATCCTTTATGACAGCAAAGTCAAGGAAAATCTTCCCGGCGTTTTAAGTACACTCTTTAAACAACCTTAAAGGTTTCCCCATATATCCTTAAAGACCTTCATTTTGATCCACATCAAAACGAATCTGTCTAGGCTCTGTTTCCTTGTTTATGAAGAAGGAATATAGAAGGCCATTCATGATCTGACATCATTCAGTACTGAACTGTTAAAAAAATGGGCTCAGATGAAGCCTTTCTAGCAGTGACCTAAATAAAGCAAGCTAGCTATGAATCAAGAAACTTCTTCCCTTGCTGACTATGCTCTTACTATCCATTTGTTTAGAGGCATTAAATTAATCTTTTTGCTTACATTTTTAACAATAATCTTTGCTCACATATAATTAAAATTACGATTTGAAAGTGAAAAATCAAAAATAGCACCAAGTCTGAAAAAAACTAAGATATATGAACCCATCTCTGAGCAATGTTTTGTGTTCCTGTTGACAGTTTTTCTCTCTCTGTACCGACATGAAAAATACCCCAATACTTCAATGCAAGCTGTCATGCAGAATCCTCAGCTGCCAGTATCCAGTGTTTTTGAAGAGTATGAGAAAAAATGTCAGTGCCAACAGATTCCCTAATAAAAATAATAATGAAGTCTGGAGAACTGTCAGTCCTTCAATTATGCAGCTACGACAGTGGCTGCACATTTGCAAGGATCCAACCTTGCTACTGGAGGGCATGAAAAGGCCAATCAAGCTTCATCAGAGCCAGATACGGTCAGGCACAGTATTTTTGTTCTCTCCTGTACCAGCCAGCCATGTCTTCAGAAAGTTTAGCTTTAAACTCTAGGATCAGCTTTGCTGACATAAAGAACTGAATAAGTTAAATCTAAATGAACCCCAATCCTGACACAAAAAAAGCATAGTGAAATGATCAGTATTAGTCTTGCAGTGCTCCTTGGATGAGGGCTCTCAGTGACATTAAAATAAGCAGCTAGCTAGAAGCCAGGTAGACCCAGCAGAAAAATATGATTTATTCTTCTATGCTGTCTCTAAAAACTGCAGGTCAGGTACTACTTTTGTTAGGAAATAACATTAGGAGGACATTTGTATAGAGCCTATCATTGCCTTGATAAGACTGACACTGAAACTAGTAATCAGTGAAATCGGAAGCATCATATTTCTTGTTTGAAAAAGAACAAAGTATTGACACAAAGCAAGAATCCATCTCAATTTGTTCTGGTATTTCCTGATTGAGATCTATCAAAATGGTATCTCTTACTTAGTCATAACTTAGGTGTAGCTTTCAGAGAAAGCTACTGTCATAGCAAGAGATAAGGCGTAATTATCCATGACTGGTAGAGCTCAATTTTTCTCTTTATGCTTAACAAATAAAAAATAGATTCACTTTCTCATTGGTTAAATAAATGGCAGCTATTAAAGCGTGAAACCTGAAATACTTTCTTGCCATGTTACAGTTTCCACCTGATCACTAACCCAGCATATTCAGTGCAACTGCATCAGTCCAGTAAAAGAGGTATTAAATACAGTCTCAGTTTGCCCATTGTTTGTAGAAAACCAGGATGTGACAATCCCACCATGCCCAAGATTTTCCCCCAACCCCTCCTGGTGAATGGGTATTCCTAAACAAGCACCCTGAAGGGAAAAACTGAAGGGCTGAGGGAGCCAACGATAATGTTTCTCCCTGCACTTTCATGTAGCTATTGGACCTGAGCAGGTCTCCCTATACAGCCTGCCATGTAATGTATGCCTGTGCCAAAGGACAAATTAACTGACAGCATCTTTGGGCTACTTAGAGTCAAAGAAAGGCCACAGCACATTCTGCTCCTTCACATCACGGTAGTCAGGAAGGTGGCTTGACTTTTTCTTGTAGCATCCTGAACCACATACAAATTACTAAAAAGGAGTGAGAAATTGCTTCAGCCAGCCATAGTTTCCTTTAAAAAAACACAACTAGTTTTCACAGTGATACAATGTGACAGTGTTTCTGATTGTTCCTTCTCCCTCTCCTCAATAAAATACACACTTGCCGCAAATGGTACACAATAAGGATTTCTCTGGAGGGAAAATGTAGCACTGATAGGAGTGCTTCAGTTTAATCCTCCTTTCTTTCTTTCCCTTCTCCTTTCCCTAGCTTCCTCCCGCCTCTTCGCCCACCCTCCAGGCTCTTATGGGAGTTTCCAGGTAACTAAACGCTTGCAAAGCCAGCTCATCGGAGTGACAGACCAGACAGCTGCAACATTTAGGAGTGAGTGACATATCATTTCTTTAAGTCTCCCTCCTCCTGGGTCTCTCACAATAAGGCTCCAAGCCATTCTTTACATTATATATAGTTCTATTACTGTTTTGGTTAGGAGTTGGTGATACTGTATATTGTAACAGGCACATGTCAATGAATCACTGTGTATCGCTATATACCCTGGCTGTAGAATTACGACTTACTCAAAAACATTGAACAGAGGAGCGGTAACCATGGGTTTATTTACAAGAGTAGGCACACCATACTTATGTACCGCAGAAATTTCACAGCACTGGTTGTTTCAATTTTTAAAGTGTATATTCAGCAAGATATGACTTATGTTGTGAAAATGTGTACATTTTTTTCTTTTTTCTTTGATGTAACAGCTGTGGGCAATGCAGTTAGGCTAGTATACAGCAGAGATAACCATAATGGCTTATAAGATCTCAGACAAGCCCATGATACCTAATGCTAAGGGCTCCCAGGAGGAACTAAGTGCAGGATCGTGGAACCCCATCTTGTCAGGCATTGCTGGATGCTCCTCACACAGGATGAACATTTCAGCCTCACCAGCAAAGCAAGTGTCTGGCAGCTCAGACGGATCAGGAGCTGTGTTGGGACAAATTGTCTCTACTCCTGCTGATCTCTTGGGTATTGAGGTAGAAGATGAGACTCACGCACCAAACCACTGAGCCCATTCCTCCCATTCAGGGCTGAGACACATGGAGTATTGTGGGAGGATTTGGCCCCATCAGCAAAGGGATTTGATGCAATTCATTTTGGGAATTCTGAATAATTTCATGGAAGGTCTAAATCTGAGAGGTTTGACTAAGGGCAATGACTGTCCAGCTCTGCTGTGGTGGGGACAGATCCACACTAGTGCCAGATGGATGAGTTCAGGCAATAGAACAGTGCTAGGAAGGCTGGTGAGGAGTGCTACATGGCTGGGTTAGCTTACCATCCTGGCACAAGGCTCCTCACTGGCTAATTCACAATGATGAGCAGGGTTGCACAATGCTCTGGGCGACCTTAGGGAGCCTCCTTCCCCCCACACCTCCCCACCTTGCATTAAATGCAACAAGTTCAGTTTTCTCACACTGTCCACAGTGCTCAGAGCTGTCCTGTGGCCTCTGTGTTCTCCTCTGTGACAAAATTGATGGTCTCCCCTCCTTCTGCCAGCAGACCCAAGAAATGTTTCAGCGTAAGTTATAAAACAGTTGCAGATGAAAAGAGGTCTATATCTCAGAGGAACTGAAAGTGCCTGTTATCACTCAGGAAGCACCAGGGAAGGGGACCATTTATTTAGCAGATGGCCTGACACAGCCCCCCTCTAGGATGTTCTCATCCACCTGAGGGGTGTCTTTGCAGATAGATCTCTCCATCCTGAGGGAAGCAGAGGAGGACTCAAGCACCTGCTCTCTATATTTTCTCTACTGTCTCAATGATCAAGAAGGAAATCATTAGACAGACCAGACTTCCAGCTCCCATTATTTTTAACAGGCGTTGCACATCTAATTTGAAATGCACAATGCAAATATTTACCTTCAAGTGTCAAAGGAGACTATAAAGATCTTTATGGATCTTCACACTTCAAGGACTTAATTCATTAAAAATAATTATACATATGTGGGGATTACTTCCACAGTAGAGCTGAGATATGCAATCAGTTGCCAAGTAGGAAAGTACAACATGTATATTATACGTCTGTGTGTCAGCTTTTACGTGAGAGAGGAGGGCTCTCTTACATTGGAACATATGTGTGTAAACAGGGCTGAGAAGAGATCTCACTGGAATTCACCACTGAATAAATTAGAGAGTCACTGTGTGGCACTGGAGACTCCCAATGCCACAGCCAAGCTCTTTTGTGCCTGCCCACCTCCTTCACCTCAGCCTGAATACTCCATATGCCTCTTCATTTTAGAATGAGAGCAGTTTTAGGAAGAAAAATATTAGAAATTGGCTTTGATTTCAAGGGGTCCAGCAATTTGTTTCCAACAGTGCCAGTTTTACAAGATTGAGGCTTTTAGCCTCAAATTTTGATTTATTCTGTGAGAGCAGACACACAGAACTTTCCCATCCTTGATCCATGCTGGGTGTTTAAGGGGCCAATGCTGATATTTTGAGCAGGTAACTGGAAAAAAATTTACGGCTGAAGTCAATGGCCGAGGGAAGGTAGTCAATTAAGTTCTCAGACACTAATAATCTGATCTTACTTGTAAATCATGGACACTCTGTTTTAAGTGCTTGGAAAACTTCAAGCATGAAACATGTAATAACAAGCACCTTCTTTTTCAAAAAATGATGTTAATAATTTAGCTGTCTGGTTACCACAAGGAGCATCTATTGATTTGACCTATTTGCTGGCCACCCCCACTCCCAAACTGCGAGAGAATCTCAGCGTTCATCACACTCACAAAAAAGTAGCGGGGAAAGAACAGCTTTCCTTTCTCTCTGCTCATGCTTGAGATGCAGTGATTTTGAAGAACAGCTGTCATGAACAGGCAGTTCTTTCTCCTTGTGAAGAATCCCATGGCCATTTACCTTGTCTGCCTCAGAGGACGTTCATGCCTAGGCTCAGCACCCGTGAAGGTCCTGCCACCTATGCTTGCCAGCCTTCTGGCATTGTCACCATCCCTGTGTGCTGGGGGCTCAGTCACCTGTGGGGACCACACTCAGGCAGGGAAAAAAGAGTTTTGGGGGATCAGGACAGAGACAGGGAGGTCTTGTAGTATTATACCATATATTATTACTGTTATGTATTATCAGTAACCTGTGCTCAACAGGGAGACAGCTCTGAGAGCAGAGTATGAGGATGAAATGGTCACAGCAACATGTGCTACTTAGCGGATTTTCAGCTCAATTTGCACCAGTTGGTGAAACCCTGAGACGATGGCAATTTAGTCCACTTTTTAGATAATGGATCTTATCTGTCTTCATAGAACAAGTTTGCACTTCATAAAATCTTACAGAATTTCACTGGCTATAGTGACACAACCCAGCTGCTGTTGCTGGTAATGAAAATTTTATGGCATATGAAGCGCATTAGGACGTTATTGGGAATCTGTTGCAACATCAGACATTTGCCTTTGACATAAGAAAGGTGGTAAACTAATGATGAAATGTGCTCCGAGGGTACATCTGGTATAATAGTGCCTATTACACTTGACACAGACAGGCACGAACCATGTTATCTTGCATTTTTGCAAATAATATTTATTCCACAAAGAAGTTCACACATGCAGAATAAATAGCACCTTCCTGGTGAAAGCATATAATTAGCTGAAATGCAAGAAGTGACAAATATTTGCTTTGCCTGAAAGTTACTGCATGAGATTCTCAAGTTTGAAGTATTTCAGAGACAGAAACAACATCCTTCACAGTTTCATAAGTACTTGGTACTGTTAAGTGCTAAATGACCCAGGTTGCAGGTAGCAAATTTCTAGCTTGTGTGGAAATTATGCACCCTGTTTGCCAGCACCCCCCCCC
>NW_020799097.1:44377096-44404925 GCF_003259725.1 Athene cunicularia | reverse complement strand
AAAAAAAAAAAAAAAAAAAAAAGGTTTTCCAATCAAAAAATGCTGTTGCAACTGAATTAACTTGTATTTCATTAAGTTCTGTTTATATTTTTGTTTATCCGGGGAAAAAAATGAGAGTTTCCAATTTCAAGCCTTACAATATTTTTTTTTTTCATTTTGAAGTAACTTTTGTTATGAAATGTTTAATTGTAGCAAAGTAAAATGCATCAAGTGACCCCAAATATTTATGAAAAATCCATCGCCTACTGGTTTGGTCTGATAAACCACAGGAGATTAATTAGTCTTAGTCATGTAGCTTTTCAAGCACTAACCATGGCTGAAGGGCTTTTGCATTTCATAGTGTAAGCCTATATTTTCATGTATTTATATAAAATATATAACATATAGGGGAATTTGTTACATGCTAGCATTTACCACTGCTATGATTATTTTACCAAAACATGAAAATGTCCACTTCACCAAGAGCTATAAGACTATTTTGATAATGGGAATTCAATGTAATTTTTCATCTATTAATTTAAAACTGCTCCTTTTCAATTGCTTTAAAGTAATGTGTACAGTAATAAAAAAAATAGTATGAAAATAACCTTTATTTCCCTTTTAAGTCAGAGGGTACCACACACATACTGAATAATCTATACCAAAATATTCTTTAAGATATGGACTAGTGTCTTAAAAAGACCACATGCTTTGTCTTCTCTTGTACAAAAATGAAAAAAGAGGACTTTCCCCCAAAGATACTCAGCATTGACTGAACTGCTGCCTTGCTGCATGCAACTGTGCCCTGATGCATCTTGAGGAGGTCTGACATATGTCCACAGGGTTTCTAGTTCCAGACAAATGTCCAGACAACTGAATCATTTAATTCTAGAGTAAAAATGAGAAGAAATTAAACTTCCATAAAACCCCCTAACCATATCAGACTCAAATATCTTTCCTCACCCTGCTCCATTTACGCAAATACATTTATAATGTTTCATAAACCAGAAGTGTAGCAGCTTAAATGTTTAAAAATAAAACTTCTGCAGACATTAGCTTTAATTCATTTTGAAGTGCCTTTTGTTTTTTTTTTTTTTCCCTTATGGATTTTCTGAATTCAGATTATGTTGTGTTAGGGTTGGGATTTTTCTTTAGCTGTGAATATCTGTCCTCATTTGGCTTGCAGACAGCCCTTTCACTATGTGGTGCTGTTGCAGGTGAGGAGCACCTGTGCCTCTGCCAGGCGGGAGCGTGTGTTTGACATGGATGTTGACGGGTCAGAGGCTGTCACCATTCATCCTAAAAAGCTATTTCTGACTAACTGTCACAATAGAAACACACTGTAATATGGCTACTGGGTTCAGTATTGATTTCCTATCTAATATAATATCATGATTGTATATTACTTGGTTTCACACTTTATTATTCCCTAGGATGTTAAATTTGAAGTTTTAAAAGCATTTAGTTCTACAGCTGCAATCCTTAACACCTCTGCAGACTTCTATGCATCACTTTGTCACCTTCCTCTCCCTTGTGTGCTCAGCTGACCTGGTGCAGGGGAAAAACCCCTCCCGCTCACTTCATCAGGAGGTAAAAAGTCCTGAAACACCAAAACATGGTTTTAAAAGATGTAGCACTATTAAAAAAGGAATTATCATTACAAAAAAACCCCACAACAAAACAAACAATCCAAAACAAAACCAGCTGTTTCCTCTGGAACACCTTTACAGGGTAAGAAGAGGAAGGTTCACTGGAAATCCATGTGCTGGCAGGGACTTCAGGGGACTTGACTTTGGTGTGGACTCTTAGAAGGGTTCAAATGCTTCCTGCTGGTCCCTTTCCCCTTTTGGAGTCTTGTGTCCACCTTGCCCCTCCAGACTTTGAGGTCTTTGGGATATTCTTTAGCTGAACACTCTTATCCACACATCAGCTGGGTTCTCCTACATGCTGTTGTACATATCTATAGCAGTCCAAGTCAATTAGAATATAAAAATGTTTAATTGAATTCTCCTTTGTTCCCTGATGATATTCAGGAGGGCAGCACATGGTACCTGCAGATGGATGGCAGCTAAACAGCCATTTAAAGCTGCAAGCAGAAGCTGAAGTCTGTTTTCATTCATTTTCTCTCTCTCGTTCAGATATGGCAAAACATTTATTAATCCTCCTCCAAACCATATGCCATACATCTAATGAGTGGTAGGTTAATTTAATAATATAAACCCAACCCAAGTACAGCAAAAAACCCATAGCGGAGTAGGTGAAAAAGCTAATATTGTAGATCTGAGTGACTTAAATAAATGAAGGAGATGAAGAATATGCAGGGTCAGGCCATCCAGGAAGTTCAAATAAATATGAGTTGGCTAAAATTTTTCTGGATACTTGAGGTGCTCTCTTGATAACTTTTAAATAGTTGACTGGGACATCTTTACAACTTCTGTGAAGGCTCATGCTCCAAGTATTGCTGGCCCTGCTTTGTAAGGTTTAGGATTTATTCTCAAGGCTTAGCAGATACAAATATTTATACAGGACTTTATCATACAATTGCTTTAGTTTGTAAGGAACCAGTGGCAAACTGAACTCAGAGGTTTCCCAGGCTCAGCTGTGGGGTATCTGAATTACTGAATGAACCCACGCTTGAGTTTTCCACACATCTTTTATTGCAGAAGTGACATGACTGCTCATAAACTGTGATAACACAGAATATCTGCAAATTTAGAAAATAAAAGGTTGGAGGAGTTTGGGGTTTTTTCCACTATTTTACCAGCTTTACTAGGTTGTGGTGTCTTATGATCTTTTTACTGGGACAGCAAATGCTGACTGTGAAAAATAAGCGTTGACAAATTCTGTGCAAATTTCTGTGTGTCGTTCAGTACCAAATTATGACTTGCAACAGCTCTTCTATTCTCCAGAAATTAGCCTGCAATGCTTGCCAAACTAGAACAGTTTTGTGGCTTGTGCAAACAGGACTAGGAAGATACCGTCATAATCATTTCACTTGAGCCCTAATTTGACCCAAAGATTTGATTTCCAGCTTCCATAAATTCAATATACTACTAACCCACTCCTCCAGCTAGGCCCTTGAGTCCTTTACTCGCTGGAAATTATGCTCCTATTTAATTATAAATATTTATAAAACCTCTGTGGTCTTTAAAAATGTGAGAACTATCTTGGTGTTTATAATTGTTATAAAAAATATCCCAAACCCACTAATTGAATGAATCTTTCAAATGTGAGTAATTTTTTATTTGAATTCTACATCCTTATGTATTATGTAACAATTAGTAATGATGTGATGGATAATTTTTTTGGAACAGTTCCTGATTCCATTACTCAACTACTCGATCGACCAGTAATTATGAATCATATCTTTAATTAGCTGCCGCTCTTCAGAAACATATGAAAGCCAAGGGCATAAAGTAATTGGCATAAAAGTTTTCCTAATTAATTTATCTGTCCATGTGAGTAACCGGGACTGGAGTCAGGGGAACATTTATAACTCCAGGAAGGCCAGCCCTAAAACCTAATGTCAAATGAGATTTATATTTCTGAATTATAAAAAGAACAACAACAAGCCACAAAATTACATTATCCCCAACTCCAACAATGCAGCACATAATGCGTTGTTCAGAGATGAGCAAAAACTTCTTATTGATCCAATTCATTTTCATCGTATTCTCTAGTGGGTCTTTCAAATCTCTCTGGCTATTTCCCTCATTCCACATAGTAACAGTAATCAAGCACATTAAGCAATTCATTAAACAACAGGCCCATTGACCACAGGGAGTATTACAGCTAACATTCATTAGGCAACTAGCAACTTTATTTAAGCAGAAGAGAGCTCGGGACTGCAAGACTCAACTCTTTGTCTTTCAGGAGGACACTGTGGCCCACCTAGGCAGTACTGTACCTGCTTTTTATAAACTGTAAAACCTTAAGCTGGCTGGCACAGACAGTGCCTTTTTCAAGGAGCCGCCTGGGATAAAAGACAAAACGGCGTGTGTGTTGGTTTAATTCTCACCCTGCCAAAGATTAAGTTAAAATCTGAGCACATTGTTAAGTACAGGTTGTTAAGATTTATGCCTGATATAAAACTAAAATCTCACAGTATTGATATTGAGGTCCTGTATTTTTCAGATCTGATTTCAAGAGGGCAAAAGTTGTAAAGCATCCAGGTTTGTTCATTTGAATATCCTGGCTTGCCTGGCACTTTGCAGTAAAAATGATATATATTTCCCTTAATAATAACAGAAGAAAAGCTAAAACAACAATGGAAAAAAAAAAGTCTTTCTACAAACAATGATTAAAAAAGTATTAGAAAAGTTTGACTAACATTTGGCCAATGTTCCTGTATGGTGTTTCTGTCCTAATTATTGAAGTATCTAAGCTTCAAATTTGTTGCAAAGTCCCTGAAAAAGACATAATTATTAGGAGAAAATATACTGCTGTTCTCTTGCTTGCTTATTTATTTATTTAAGTCAGACCATATTACAGAGAGGAGAAGACAAAATTAGACAATATTACTCAGCATTACAGCTCATATAAGGATTCCTACAGAAATCCAAGCTATCGTCTTAAAAAGTTGACTCTCCTAAAACATTAAACTAATGCTTAAGTAGCTATTCCCACAGTCTACTCAATGATTCTATGGAATGAATATATATGCACAAGGCTAAAAATATTACCTTCCCCTTCCATAGCATTATTATTTCCTATTACTCCTACGAAAGCATAACCAAGGTTTACACAGTTACTATTAAATCATACAATGCTTGAAATGACTTGGTTTCATGTGTATGGTGTAACTTAGCAAAACTCCCTTGATTTCAGAGGAACTAGAAAAACTGAAAAGCTGATCCATTTTGTCACAGCCCTGTTTTGGCTTTAAAAGCTTCCACTACAGCATTCCTGTTATTTCCTATTGCTGGTACACAAATTACTGAGAGTATTAAAAAGAATTAATGGCAGTACTGATTACTGATGCTTATAACTTGAGGGTAGACTCAACTCTTCTCTAATCTGAAAACACATTTCTGGAGTGTTTAATTATTTGAAACCTTATGATTAAACCTGCAAACCAACTTCTCCAGAGTAACTTTTCCTGCTAGGACATCAGATTTCTGTCTAAATCTTGTATCTCACTGGCAAAATACCAGATTCATTCTTTCTAGCTCATATGTGTTGAATAAGCATTTGAGATGGTGCCATCAGTAAATAAAAATTTTTAAAATCCCCTTTTTACTCAGTATTCTGTATAAAGTACAAGTATAAAACCAGAACATGTGCCAAATCTGAGAGTGGTGCAGTGTGAGGCCCTGTGGAAACCTAGGCTCAAGGCTCATGTCAGTCTCGCTCTCTGGGCTGTCGTGGCCAGAAACATGGGAAGAAGAGTCCTTGCCAGAAATGGGATGTTTATGTCCTCTGGATAGACCCATCCTGAGGGTGGGAGTCTCCCACTGAGGTGAAACCAGAGAGCAGACTTACTGCCCTACATTAAGGAAGATGAAGTTTACAAGGGATGCGGCTTAATCTCAGAAGTTAGCTGGAGATGTCACTTGAAACTTCTTCACCTGCCTGTAGGAAAGAGTATCAAGAGGTAGATAGCTGGTGGGCCAAAATGCTGGTATGAAAATGAGCTCCAGCAAGAGCTGTGGGCCAGCAGGAGAGCACCAAAACCAAATACAGCTCATCAGGCCCCACTGCCTCCTGTGCCCCACTGCTCACAAGCTCTGTCATTCATAAGAAACCATCAGAAAGTAAGACATTCATCTCACCCAGACATCTTGACAGCCTTGTGAGCAGAATGTGTCTGGTTGTATGACTAAATATTTTGGGATAACATGAACCCTGGGTCCATGTTTCTGGACAGGCAATTCAAAGCCCATACAATAGCCGAAGCTCTAACATTGTTACGAGATTTAAAGGGCAATGAGAGTATTGTGCTCTTTCACGACACAGAGACTGCAATTTCAACTCTCTCAAACTACCCTTGGAAAACAGAGCTAGTGACTTATTTTATTAACAACAGAAAGTATTACAAAACGTATATCTAACATATACATTTGACTGCTTGTATTTTCTGTACTCGATTCCCATACCGGCATATAAATGCATTTGTACTAAGGTGGAGAGTTTATTATATATGATGAATGGCACTGAAATATCAGTTTTATCCTTCCTGTAAAAACAGGGGCTATAACTCATGACAGGTGCAGCCTCCAGATGCCAACAGTGCTATTGGTTTCAAGGCCAGGACCAGGAAGACAGATAATTTTGCTAATTTCCTCCATTATATTACTATATTCTGCAGTGTGAGACAGCTTATCAGGGATCATTAGAGCAAAAAAGCATGTTTAATGTTATATTACTAAAAAATAAACGTGTGCTGCAACTCTAGCACCATTCAAACATTATGCAGTATACACTGAACTCTGGGACAATGCAAAGTGTTTGGTTTATTTATATTTGATATCTGGAATGTTTGAGGACCACCTTTTTATGTTGGGAACTTTTAAAGGTCTCCATCATCATAATAACTGGGCATGGAGGTCCTTATTATATATATGCTTTCATGACAAAGGACCACCAAGGACCTCAGTGGGCCCTGGAACAAACTTTCCTAGTTCCTTCTTTCCTTTCTAGTTCCTGTTGAGTTTACACCCCTAGATGGGGACTACTTAGCTGTTACTAGATAGTTACAGCTGCTCTAGAAATGGAGAGGAGTTGTTGCTTCATTTACTAATACTACAGAACCACTGGGGAACTTGTTCTGTACTCCTCTACAACTTTGATTACACCTCCCAGAATTAGGATAATACTGTAATTCTTACTTTATAGGTGAGATGAGGCACAGAAAGAAATTTACTTGTCCAGAAAACCCATAAGGAAACTGTAACAGTGCAGGGATGCAAACCAGGGTCACCCAAGCTCCAGGTAAATACTGTAAACACTGGACCAGCTTTCAAATGATCTTTTTTTTTTTTTTTTTTTCCCTTTCCTTCTTTTTTCTTATTCTGTTTTTCCACCACTTTTAATTACCTCATTGATTTCAAAGATCTCCCACTGCCTCTTGGAAAATCTTGAAAAGCATTAATTTTTAGAAACAATTTTGCTGATATGTAGTTTACCTTATATAGCTTTTTTCTTTTATTATTATGCAAATGCCTTTGGAAGAGAATAAGCATACTTCTGAAGAATTGCCCTGCTAATACTGCTTATTTGTGTCTGAAGCCATTCTCATCTTGCTCTTGTAAACACAAGCAGCAAGTATGGAACATGAAGGAGAGCAGACTACGAATCAAGTTGGCATTTTCCTTAAATATTTTGTGAAGATGCCTTGAGAGTACTGAGAGTTTGCAGCTCTACCTTATTTAAGGCTTGGATTTTATTTTCCACGAGTTTTTACAAAAACAGTCTCTATAAGAAAAGATTTGGCTGCATTAGAGTTGCACTCTCCTGCAATTGTATGACAGATGGGATCAACTGAGCTGCTTTAAATGACAGTAACTGCAGGAGGACAGAAAGGGAAGGGAACTTGCTATTACTTACAACCCATCAAAACACAAGTCTGACTTCATTAAGATCTTCACAGTGTCCAACACAACATTCACATAAGCTATCCAACAAAACATAGTCTAAATCACTATGTGGTAAGTACAAACTGGTTGAAGACTTCTGTTTCAAGAACAGTCACCAATGTCTTTCTGCCAGGAGAAGATGCAGGTGGGCCTTGCAACATATGGTGTGGAGACCACGCAAGGCTTAAGTGAAGGCAGGTCTCTTTATCATGCCCATGATGGAGGAGAATGTAAAAGTTAGAAGGGGGATGAGCGTGGGAGAGGTAGAAAACATTGGAGAGGACAGTGTTCAGAAAGATACTAGAAATTGCCTTCTTGTTTCTACACCCATCTTATCTCTCCTTTAGAGCTTCTTGACCTCAGTTGCCTTTGAATTGCTCTTCATTCCTTTCCTCTCTGCTCTCCCCAAACACAACTGTCACAGCTCTCCCCAAACAATGATGTCATCTACCTGGACTTGTGCAAAGCATTTGACATTGAATTGGCTGGATGGTCACAGTCAAAAAGCTGTGGTCAATGACTCGATGTCCAAGCAGAGAGCAGTGATGAGTGGTGTTCCTCAGGGGTTGGTATTGGGACCAGTGTTGTTTAACATCTTTGTTGGTGACACGGACAGTGGCATCGAGTGCACCCTGAGCAAGTTTGCCAACAACATCAAGCTGTGTGGTGCGGTTGACACACTGGAGGGAAGGGAGGTGCCATCCAGAGGGACCTTGACAGTCTGGAGAGGTGGGCCTGTGCAAACCTCATGAAGTTCAAAAAGGCCAAGTGCAAGGTCCTGTACAAGGGTCAGGGCAATCCCAAGCACAAATACAGGCTGGGTAATTAGATAGAGAACAGTCCTGAGGAGAAGGACTTGGGTGTGTTGGTTGATGAGAAGCTTGACATGACCCAGCAATGTATGCTCACAGCCCAGAAAGCCAACCATATTCTGGGCTGCGTCAAAAGAAGCATGATCAGCACATCGAGGAAGGTGATTCTTCCCTCTGCTTTCATGAGACCCTACCTGAAGTCCTGTGTTCAGCTCTGGGCCCCCCAACATAAGAAGGACATGGACCTGCTCGAACAGGTCCAGAGGAGGTCACAAAGACGATCAGGGGGCTGGAGCACCTCCCCTGTGAGGACAGGCTGAGAGAGTTGGGGTTGTTTAGCCTGGAGAAGAGAAGGCTCTGGGGAGACCTTATAGCAGCCTTCCAATGCTTAAAGGGGGCCTACAGGAAAGATGGGGAGGGACTCTATCAGGGACTGTAGTGACAGGACAAGGGGTAATGGTTTTAAAAGGAAAGAGGGTAAATTTAGATTAGAGGTAAGGGAGAATTTCTTTACGATGAAGGTGGTGAGACACAGGAACAGGTTGCCCAGAGAAGTGGTGGATGCCCCCTCCCCGTTGGACAGGGATTTGAGTGACCTGGTCTAGCAGAAGGTGTTCTTGCCCATAGTAGGGGGTTGGAACTAGATGGTCTTTAAGGTCCCTTCCAACCCAAAACATTCTATGATTCTATTAAATTAGTCACACATATATGGTGGGTAGTCTAGGTTGCCCTGGTTGTATCCCAGTGCAAGTGTTGAGATAGCAAATCTCTAGAAGGTTTTAACGTTCCTAGAGTGTTTTTAGGCCATTGTTACATTCACTCTGATGACATCACCTGTTTCAGTTCCCCTCTCTTTATCTTGTCCATAGACAACTCTTGAGCCAGAAACTGTCACCATGTTTGTACAGGCCCCAGTAGAGCAGGGTCTTGTGCTTGGCTGATCTCCAGGTACAAGTGAATAAATCCAATTAATAGTAATGTACAGTTTAACCACAGTTGATATGTACATAGGCCATATAATCTAATTTTTTTCTTAACATTTTAAAATGATTAGAACTATAATATCTATGAACAATTTCACTGTCAGGCTCCACACCACTGTCTCCCTCACAAACTCTGTTTCAAAGTCACTTAGGTGCCCAATTCCCCTTTCATTTTACCACACACCTTTGAGGAAATTGAGCTAAAGTTCTAGGATCTACAATACAGATCCAAGATCCAGTATCTACATCACACCTAGATTTCACCGGAGTTCTTCCCCTGACATACCTAATTTTGTCCTTGCATCAGACTTCCAGCTTTGGGTTTGCAAGTGGGCTACAAAAGTAAACACACATGAATGCAGTTATTCTTACAGGACTGAAGCCAAGTTAAGTATTGTTTTAAAAATGCACTCTAATGTCATGGATGGGAACTTATGCTGTTCTCCCACAGATGTGGCCTCCATTCAGTCTCAAGTCACATATCGAAATCACTATCTTCTCCACACATTAATGGGTGGACTAGGGCATTTGCTTCTTTCTAGCAGTATTTGGGGCATTATTGAACATGGTTGCAAGGCACTGTCAGAGAAGGTCCTGAGTTAGAACCTGTGCACAGAAATCTGGCATGGAAATCATGGTGAAATTCCCACTCTGATACATTAAACTCAACCATGCCAAGTAACATCAGTGGCTTAGAGAATACCTTTTAAATTTTAGGTCTGTACCATCTTTCAATAAAATGTGAGTTATAATGAGCTGGAAATGAAACATTTTGCAACTTTAATTTTAAATCCATCACAGCAACGTTCCTCCTATCTACTAAGATGATACATTTGCCTTGTACCTATTGGAAAAGAAGATCCAAATGGATGGAAATTATAGGAAGTGACTGACTTAATTAAGTTAGAATAATAGTTTAACAGCATTATTTAGTCCTCTGCAACAATTTATTAGTAATAAGTATACCTAATACAGTGTTCTATATTCTCCATCAGTAAGAAAACACGAAAACAATTTTTAAATGTCATCACTGAAATGCAAGTACAGAATGGCAGCTTATATCTTCTTTTTCTTTACCTCATTAACAAAGGTTTAATGAGTGTAAATGTGGTTTTGCCAATTTTCCTTATACTTTTCTTCAAATTTACTGACAAATATTGTATTGGTACTTTTTACTATCAGTTTGAAAACCACTGGAGAAATCAAACTACTTACTGTAGCACTATACTTCTCTATCACCCAATATTAACACATATTTTGTGCACATTTCCTTATGCTGGAATGACAAACACACAAATCAACCCAGACAGCTCCATATAAATAAAAACTCTTCCTAATTAGAAAGCCATTCACTGTTTTCCATAAAGATATGTAATTAAGAGTTTTTTTGCTGCATGAAAGCTTGGAATGTTTGAGGGTCTTTTCAAAGCTTTACAAGCTGGATTTAGGAATAATTTCATCCTGACTGCAGCGGGAATGGTGTGCAAAGAGAGACTAGATGCACAAAACCCTTCTTGTCCAAGGTTGTCCTGGATTTTTATCCAGGAACTCGGTGCACTGGCAGATTTATGCTATTTTGAGGGTTCCTGCTACGGCACAGCACAGGAGCCAGCGAGTGTAGGGAGATGGTACCCAAGCAGAAGCTGATGTTTCTGCACCCCGGCTCGTCCCTGGGAAACCTGAAGCAGAGCAGAGGACAGATTCGGTGGCACTCCCAGACAAGCCACTGAGAACCCAACCCTGGCACTGAGATTCAATGCTAAACATCTATGTAAAAAAGAAAATAATCCAGGATGAGACACATGCCCAATGCTGCAATTCAATAAAGACTTCCTCTCTGAAAGCTTTACTTCCCTTTGCAGCCTCTCCACACATCATTATTTGGCACATGCTTTAGATCTTTAAAGTGTGTACGTGTCGGTTTTGTTCTTTTCAGCCAGTTCTTATTCTTCCCCTGCCCTTAACACTTCCCCCCAGCCCTCTTCTCCCCCTCCCACCCACATCCACCAACTCCTCCTCCCCCCCACCTCTGGCATTACAGAACCACTGCCTCAAACTATATAAAACCCTTGGCCTCAAACCAGAGAAGACCTAAATGCAGGAAAGTAAGGATAAATTAAAGTGACAGGGTCTCAGCAGTGGAAATTAGTGCAACTCTTCTAATTGCATGTCTAGCCTGAATGATGGGATACTTAATTCTTACACATCCCAGACAATTGCTTTATACTAACATGAGCTCTGGGAAAAAGGCAGATTCCAGAGACATATGGAGTAGTAGATGGAGTGGAAAAATAAATCAGTTGTCCCAGACACAGTGGAAAAAATGCTTTATCTGCACTGTTAATATAAGGTGTTGCCACCATTAAACAAAACTGATAATGTCTCCTTCATCCATTCTTACTATAAAAATAGAACATTAAATAATTAAGTGGCAAAGTGGGCTTTAGGTTCTATTTATTGTTACTTGAACAAGAAATGAGCTTTGAGTGAGGAGGTTACATTCCTCTAGTTAGTGGACACAGTCCTAAATACAGGATCCCGAGAGACATAGTTGGGGGAGCAGAATGCTCTACTCCACTTCTATAAGGACTGCTAATAAAAGGCTTCAAAACTAGCATGGGTTCTTATATCTATTTAACCTTTTGCCCCAAGAAGCAAAGAGCATCTGGTTAAGTGGAGAGTAAAAGCACAGCTACTTTTCATTATCAAGGCTTAGAGCCAGACTATGTGGAAGCCTGAGCTGCCAAGCCTGGGTTAAATGCTTGTTGCCTTCACTGCCTGAGGCCATCTAGCGTGTTTAGAAATGATTAAGTACTGCAGCCTAGAAAGGACCTGTCCTGAGCGTTCATCTCTGACTTCCAGCAGAAAAGAGAGCCTGGCAATGACAGAGGCAGATGGATGAGTCTCATTAGTATGGCGAAGCAGCGAACCAGACTGCCTTCACATAGCTGTCCAAAAAAAAGAGAGCAAATTAAAATAGGAGCTGAGAAAACCAATGAGCAAGTGTTTTAACTCTCTGATACCTGGATTCATCTCCAGCAGGTTAGGCAGCTGGCTGTCCTTCCCGAGAACCTCTGATCCATAAGCAGGTGCTAAGCGCTTGGTAGGCAAGGAAATTTCCACCTGTCCGTATTTTAATTTTGCATCTGTCTTTTGGTGAGCTTTGGAAACATGTATATATACGGTGCCTCACACACACACAGAATATTCTATGGTATGGCAAGAACAAACTAAAGCATCCTGCACTTACAGTATTCTATTCATTCTTAAACTGTTATCAAAACCCACAAAGTATAATAATTCGATTATGACAGAGAATCATGGAAGACAACAATGGCAAGGGATGTCAAATCTCTCACAGAAATAAATATTACAACCACAAGAATGATGAAGATATGCAGTAAGGGGGATTATTGCCACTCTGCAGAACATCTTGCTGGCTGCCGCATTATCTGAAACATCCCTGAACAAAAAGGTAGCAACTCCAGCACTGAAGTACAAGAAGTACAAGAGTCTGGTAACTCAACGGCATCAGACACACTACCCTGGAAGTCTTCATAGTGTGATGGACTGGCAAACCTGCAGCTATTTTGAATGAGACTTCTTACAAGACTGATGGGAAATTATATCAATTTATTACCCACTTTGATTTGTTTGAGTTGATTCAGGCACCATGTAACCATGAGAAGAGAAAGAGAAAGCATTTGAATAATTCAGAGTGCAAATTGCTGCATGCAAGGCAGCCATTTTGTTTTGTCTTTTCATGTAAGATGAATAGTGTAGAACAGTAGAAATGTACCTAATGTCCTTCATTTTTCTTTTGATGAGGTAAGTAGGATCAGAAACCACATTTTAAAAGAAGAACTTTGAAAGCAGTCAGAGATCTAGGACCTTCTCACCGTAAAAGAGGCAGTAGAACTGCCCCAACAAAAATAAGACAACAGTTCTTAAAAAATTGGGGTTTTGTTATAAATAAAACCATAAATTACAGTGTTGGTATGTGAATACTTAGGAGTATATTGAAGGAGGTGCTGAAAAAAAGTTTCATTCTCCACTACAGGTCTCTGCTGTCAGCAAGGGGATGGATGAAGGCAGAGAAGAAAAGGAATCTCATGGAGGTTTTGTTTTACATGGAGTCATAGAAAAAGCCTTCCATAACTGCTGTAGAAAGTAGGATTCTTGGGCACTCTTTAATGTCTCTGAAGTCTACAAGGACATGATTTTCAGATGTGTTAACATCTCTGTGCAGTCCTACTTCTTGTTTCCTAGTCAGCACTTTTGGCTTGTGATACTTGCATGTTTGATCAGAGAATTTATTCCACTGTTGTCATTGTGCCCAGGAGAGTTTGGAAATAGAGATTTATTTTTTTTTTTAAACTTTGACTTTTTCTATTCAAAATTGTGTCCAAGGGGCATTAGGAGCCTAAATGTTTCTGAAGAGGAGGAACAAAATTACTTTTCTCCTCCAGTGAAAATGAGCCATCACAACAACTGACACCTCCTCACCAGTTCCTAAGTTATTTAGCATTCAAAGCAGGAAAGATGACCTGACAGAGCATCTCTGTCATCCCTTTATTTTCACTTACCACCTTCTCTGTGCTCTCTTCTACCTGCCAGTGCCAGGCAGCTGTCCTCTACCCACAGCTCATTCATTTGTTCTGGTCCAGGCTGGGGCTGTTAAGGCCACAATTACACAGGAGGACAATATTCTTCTTTCTTAATCATCTCACAAAGATGATTATGGGACCTAAAAGCCTACGGAAATATTTCTTGTTCATTTTTTTTTTGTTTAGCTAATAGAGATCAATGCCATTTTCCCCCAACTGCTTCAATTTAAGGTTAAGTTAGTGATTAACTTTCAGGTTTCAGGGGAAACCACAGTGGGCAACTAAGCTAAGCTGTGTTATATCAAGAGTACAGACAATACTGATTTCTTATATTTAATACTTGTTTGAACTAGAGTATTTCCTTTTCTAAAAATCTAATCTTGAATCAAAAGCTACTTGAGATAGTGAATTAAAAGAAGTTCTTAATAAGTTCTTCCAGTGGTCAGATGCTTTTGATATTAGATAATTACAATTCCTCACTAATCTGAATTTATCGAGTTTTAACACTCAGCCATTCGTCTGAACACCTAAGACATTCTGAAAGAATGGTGTCTGTAGTAAATGGTTTAGGCTTCGAACTGCGATTTTTCAGATGGGCATCTGGAAGATGTAGGGCTTGCTAATAAAAGAAAGACTTTAAAATAAATTGCTTTAAAACCCAACTGCTAGCCACAGAAAAGGACTTAGGTATTTAAAGGACACTTAAGTTTACATCTCTGAAAATCTCAGTTGAGATACCACCTAACACTAGAAATATGAAAAACCACAGTCTCTGTCATTTTTCACTTTTATGTTTCTCACAAGTGCCTCAATATTGCTAAGGCTGAGCGATTGGATTCCTTGTTCATGCCTAAAGCATATCATTATCCACAAGTCAGATGTTCTTCCTCTTAGCTTCATGCAAGGTTTGAGATAAACATACCCAACCACACTCTCAAGAGGAGAACTCTTTCTTTAAGAGTCCAGAATAAGATAAGTTTCCAAGTAAGTTTCTAAAGGACTGTTCTCAAATGCAGGAAGTCTTCATGAATTCTGTTCTTAGCCTCATGAGATTCAGTCTTACACTATCTCTGTCTTCCCCTAACTCTGTCTATACTTTTCCAGAGGATAGGGTATCCTCTTTCTAGCTTTTGAATGGTGTGCCATTACACAGGCAATCACTATTTGCCTTAACTTCATCACTTACTGTCCATCATAGGTTACTGCATTGTTTTTTCCTGGAGTATCCTAATTTTTCTTCTCATATGGTCATGTCATAGTAAATTTCTGCTGATTGCAGATGATACTCAGGACTTTTTTTGGTCCCATCAGTATAGAAATGTTGTCTTTTTCTTTGATAAACACCAGTGAGGGACTGGGTAGAGCCTTAGTCCCAGGAGCAGGAGCTAATGTCCATACACCTCATGAAGTGTCAGCTCTGCAGGGACAGCAGTGGCAGGAGGCAGAAGGGAGGCTGGACATCTACAGCACACACCTGGTCCCCATACTCCAGCAGCTATGTCAGAAAGGAGAAGCTCTGTGGCAAAAAGGGTGAAAGAAAGCACTATTTGGAAAGCTCCTGTGCTCGAAAGTTGAAGGAGCATTGGTGAGATCTTGGTGCATCACCTGTTCATGCATCACTGCTGGGATCCTTCTCTGAAGGTAAGAGAAGCAAACAAGATTATTGCCCCCTCAGGGGCAATTTTGAGAACATGGCAGCCCTACATTTGTCTTATTGAGAGGCATTTCTGGCAGTGAGGATAAGGTGAAGAGGGAAGGAGGAATCTGGGAGATGGGAAGGGGGTTGGTGGAGTCGGACTCCGCATACAGCTCTCACCATTGCCAGAGGATTTCTGCCCATGTGGCATTCTGGACACAGTGCAGGTAGTAACACCTGCAACCGCTCCAACATATGCCTGACTGCATGTTGTGGGAGCACAGACAGCATGTCACTAAGCTAGGCAGATCTACAAGGAAAATACTGCTTAGCTCCCCCATATTCAGGCAGGTTCATGACCAGCCACCTGCAGAGGGTTGAGTGTTGAAAGACCAGCAGAGCCAGCGCCAAAGTCCCAGGGGTGTGGCTGTGATGGGAAGGGGCCTGGGCTCCTGCCACAACTTACCTTTGGGAATGAGGCTCTGTGTGCCTCATTTGCCAGATCTCACACAGAAACAAGCTGCTGACTGAAGGCTAGAGAAAAGAGATATCTCCTCCAAAAATAATATTTGGTGCCAGTTATAAGAAAATGCTTATAGACAGGGGTCAGGAATTATACTGCCTTGCTGACCTCTGAAGAAGAGAGAAATAGCAGTAGGTTTACAATCAGATTTAATTACATATTCCAAATTGACCATGAAATTTTATCATTAGGTAACTAACCTCTTTTAAGTAGGAAAGGTGAATGATGAAGTGAGACTGCCTCATTGACTATTATTGCTTTACCTGGATTCCAGTGTCTCCCTAATGTATCTACTAATCCCTTAGTTTAACTTAATATGAGGAAGAAGACAGCTTTGTTCAATCCATTTGCAAAATGAGAAGATGCCAACTTTTCCCTTATACATGGGTATTTATTTTAACTAACAACATGAAAAAGAGCACTAGAGTTAATCACTTTCAATCAATGTCAACTACATTATTAGTTAATGGGAGTTTATACTGCATAATATTATTTGTTTGCAAGCCATTTTCTGATGTGTTACATCTAGTTAAATGCCTTATCCTTGTGTATTTTAAATAAAGAAAAAATGAAGGCTAGAATCAGTGAATTTGTAAACATTGGCATACAGAATTAATTCTACTTAATCATACTGAGGACGTAAGTTAGTAATGTGAGTGACTTATTTCTGCAAACCACATGTAGTAAGCTCTACATAGAGCCGTATTTTGCTTTTTAAGTCTTTTGCCAGCTGATTCTGAGCAGATCATTATTTCTACAAGCTGATCTTTAAAAATATTATTTATATATAAAAATATTATTTAAATGTCAATCTAATAATTTCTACATTTCATGTAGCTGTGCAAGCTTCTTAAACCCCACATGTACACCCCATACCCCAGCCTCTTGTGTGCACACCACTGTATTGCATCTTCTTGATGCAATCTTGTTTTTGTCGTTTAAGGATCTGGGAGAACATTCCAAACCCGCAGATTTGCCTTGAATGAAGCTAGCTCAAATCAGAAAAAAAAGCACATTGTGATGAACTCGTCTGTAGCTGAACTGCCCAGAAGTTTTGCATTAACCAACATTTTCCACTCTTTGACCTAATATTTAACCTCTTCACTCCTATACATCTCCTTCTTCCTTGCATCATCCCAATCATTTAGTTAATGGCTATGAGTAATAGTAGAGTAACAAGTAGATGGAGCTTGAATGAGAAAGGAATGAGCTATATATGACATAACTCTTTTTTTTAAAAAGGACTTCCTGTTCCATTATTACTTTATAGTACAACAAAAGCCTGACCTGAAAGTTAATAAAGAGAGCATGTTTACTAATTAGGCTTTATTCTCATTGGTCCATGTTAATTGCAAAATATCAATCTATCTCAGTTATGAATATGCAAATGTATGTCAGAGTGGCACAAGTTTGCAGTACACAGTACTCTGCTAGCTTTAATTAGATCAAAAGTGGGTCCAGCTCAATTCAACAAGATGGGTCCTACTCTTTAATCAGGAAAATAAGTTTGTCTCCTAACAGTATCTTCTTTTGACAGTCAGCAAACACTAATTAACAGACATAGCTATATTAATTGCATTACTCCACTGTATTCTTATCAGCTAGCTGATGTTGCCTGTTTGCTAATGCAAATAGTTGCTGCTTTGGTAAAGTCAACTTGCAAAAGTCTTTCTAATGCTAACTAGCAATCAATGCATATAAGATTTCTAAGATTTCTGTAGGGAATTCTGCATAATAGATGTATTCTGTCTTTTGAGGTATCCACGGCCATTTAGTATAATTATTCCTTAGAACAGAGCTGCACCTATCATATTATCAGCTTTTTCGGAGGATAAAGAACACAACTTATTTGTTTAAGAACAAAGGACTATAATCATTTCCTTTAGGAATCACTAAATCACTAAGTTAAATGAAGAGGTATGACCCAATGGAAAACTTGCATTTATAGTAATTATGTGGGGTTTTTTTCCCCCCCCTTAAGATTCCTTTAACATCTTTTAAAAGGCAACTTACTGGTTTTACAAAGTAGTGACTTGACAGCCCTGGAGACTGTAATCCCATGGAATGGGTTTTGTACGGACTGTGCTAGGCAAAGGCTCTCAGGCTGCCCTGTCCATGGGTTTTGCTTTCAGCCCTATTCTTTGAGGGCCACTGGGAGGGCCAAGAGAGTAATCCAGTCTCTATGTTCATTCAGTTCCTAAACTCTCTGAGATTGCCATCTTGGGTGTTGATTAATGCCACTTGCAAGGGAGTTTTCATCATGTAGACAATAGGCTGCCATGAGCAAGGTTGAGACCACCCCTTTCACATAGACTGCCAAGCAGCCGTCCCCAGTTTGTTAACGTTTTGTCTGTACTGGCTAGCACTGGGATCCTAAAAGGGAGTGGGGCAGTTGTCTATCAGACAACATCTCTCTCTGCAGTCAGCCTGAGCTCTCTCGCTTTTGCTTGTATGCAAAGCAGACCATGATAAATGGATCATGATAAACATATATAGGGCATACATGAACACCCATGTGCCGCTGAAGCTGGGTAAAGCTAGGCACACAGCTTTTAGGCAACACCATGACTGAAGTGGCCTGCACAAACTTATAACTATACTTTCTCAGCAACAGTGCCTGCTACTACTTGGCTGTAGGAAGATCTGAAGTGAGAGATTATCTACCAGCCCAAACATCCAGGGATAGATTGGCTGGAGACCACCATTACATCAAGTTGAGCTGGTGCTATTTTGAGACCACAACTTTTAATCTTGAGATGTGGAAGGCAACAGAGTCAACAGGGCTCACATAACACAGTATGTCACCTGAGTGCGATGATGCTGAAGGAAAAGCCACGTACCCACTTTCTGTCATGCTGCACCAACATTATTACTACCAGTGGAGCCACACCAGAACAGAATAATGCTTACAATTTTTCCTGGTAAAAGCAAGACTAACATGTTTTTGGGGTTAGTATTCCCAAGTGGAATTTGCAAATGAAATGATTATTTATTATTTATATATTTACGGATATACCTTCACACGGTTGACATTTTAATGAATCCCTACAGGGAGGGAGTGGAAGTGATAATGAAACCTCCATGTCAAAACCTCTCCAGCTTTCCAGTGTAGCTGGGATCCCCCTTTATTCTCACCCCACAATTTTTTTGCCTTTCCCTTTATTTTTTCTGGATAGCAAAAAGAAGTTGCAAAAGGATGCTCAAATACATTTAAAGTGTAAGATTAATAAGCTTATGTACAATAATGACATATTTTTCAGATCCTAGCCATTTTTAAAATAATGTTTTAAATATAGGTGTACAGATATGAGGGAAAATATCAGTATTAGTTCTGATTATCTTTTTACTCTTCTTCCCTTCTGATATGGTATTTTGGGTATGGAACCTGATCATGCTGAGCGCATGATTTCCATAATCAATATGAAACCTGAGGACTGTCTCATGGCAGGATGAATTTTGCATAGGAATTCCAGATGAGCCTCAACTTTTGCAAAATACAGTGTAAGATTCAAGTGAGTTTTTGCTGTACCACCAGTCTTTTATGCATGTAAAGCTGGCTGTTCTGTGTATTATGGTAGTAGATCCATTTAAGTAACTTTGCTAAATTTCACGTGGCTAGAAGTTTCCATGCCAGAGAGACATGCTTTTTCTAGGTTCCAGTTAAAACTAGAAGATCATTTCTGAAGAGAAGGCTAGTGAAAAATATGTTTTCATATGTCAAATAACTCTAGTGGCTTAAAAAAAAAGTTCAGTAATGTAAGCTTTCAGGCAGGTACTTGATGTTTGTCAAAGACAATCTTGGGGGGATAAAAAATGTACCTACTATACTCCCTGTGAAAAGTTTGCTTGAATTTGGACAAGTTAGAGCAGGTTGCATGTGCTCTCTAGACACTTCTTGGAAGAGTCTCTGCAGCTGAATGTGTTGTACTTTAATCTTCATTAAGATATAGCAAGAAAGCCATCATAAACCTCTAGCTCCATGGTTGGCTCAGCCACGAGGCTTAAAAGACAAGCAAGAATTATGCTCTGGGTTTCAGTGTAAAACAACTTGAATAGTTAGGCACTAACTTAGGAACATACTTCAAGCCCCTAACAGGCAAAGAGCATCCAGGTGCTTCCCCTCAAACAACAGGTATAATCTGAACTAGACTCCCTTGCCAGTGCTGCCCATCTTTTGTATTCAATACTGAAATAGATACTGATGCTGATTATGCTTCTCTGGCCTGGTGACAGGGATCATCACCAAAGAATCAGTTCTTGCCTCACTCAGTGTCGCCTCAGTTTGGGGTGAAAGCACCAACATGATGGACTGGGGGAATCCCTACCTAAACCAACTGTTCCTTGGAGAGGCTGAGGCTCAGTTCCAGGTACAGAGGAAAGCATTGCACGTCCTTACCTACCAGAATATTAATCCAGTGACTATACCCTAGGGTAAAGGGGCACAGATGACACCTTCTGCATCTGATTTTTGGATTCAGCCTCTCACATCTTTTGTTTGTGCCACAGAAGAGTAAAGCAAAATACTGTATTAGTCTTGAAAAGAACTATTTAAGTGAAATATTTCAGGCTGGTTTGCTAAGGAAATGAAGCTTCTGTCCTTTTGGCTCTCCACTTCTCTGCCAGTCAGTCTTCTTAATAACTTTTTAGTCTGTTGGGCAATTTAACCCAAATTTGAAAGAGGAGCAGAAGTCTTAGAGACAATTAACTGCATTTTTTGAAATCTGCAGCTGGGAAGTAGAGAGAGACCCAGCATTAAAACCCCATTGAAAAGAGGGCAGGAAGAACTCGGATGTGATATGTTATATGGCTTGGTAGTAGCCAGCTGCCCAATCTGCATATGCATGGCTCCAGATTAGCCAGGGTATGTGTTATTTCTTGCCTGACAGATGTCAGAGGGTTTACAGAGTGAGACAGAACTATTGTGGTGGGAGCAAGGGAAGGAAACGGGATACAAATCTGTAGGAAACCCAGCTCCATCAGCTGTGATACTCACAGGACACCTTGTTTTCTTTTTCATTTTTGGTAAGAAAAAATTACAAGCATTGTAGGGTTGTACCTAGCCAAAAGCTTTTCTTTTGCTCCATTTCCTGACAGCTAATTAAAAAAACCTCTGTTGTGTAGCCTAACACTTTTAAAAAAAGGCAAATTGTGGAAATATATGCAGTAAAAATTGTACTAATAGTGATTTCCAGTGTCCAGAGGACTAGCAGGCAGAATCAATGTCACCAAAAGAGATAGAAGGGGCAAGATGATGTAGGAAAGAAATTTGGTGTGTCCAGTCCCTTTTTCAGGGAACTGTGGGAGCAGTGGCAGGGAAACAAGACATCTCTAGGTGAACAGAGATGACAGCAGGAGCAAGCAGGAAATCTAGAAGATAGCAGCATGCTGTGATGAGCGCTTAACACACAGAAATGCACCTCCAAGAAATGGTAGTGATCACTTCATACAATTTTATTTTTCATCTTATGGCAATTGATCCAAACTTTCTACACCCAGGCTGTTCCACTACCCAAATGAGACACTGGGTTTTGTTCAGAAGTTTTTTGGGTACATTATTTGGAGAAAAAACTAAATTCTTCCACCTTCTCCTCATCCTAACCCAGAGTCCTAACACAAAAACTAGCAACAGGATGAATAGGGAATGACCAGGAAATCCATCCTGCTCCCTAACTGCAGTCCTCCTTTCCCCACCTGTATCTTCTGCCCCCACTTACATGAATGCCAGGGTCTAAATATTACTACTAACTGGTTAGGCTGCTCTCACAGCACGCAGACTGTCCCTCCAAACCAGTGTTGATGTGCATCCCCCAGCACACCTGGCAGAGTCTGAACAGGTTTCTCTCAAACATTCCCCAAGTATAGTAGGTATAATTTTGTCCCAGCTCGTGGTCTTTCCTGCTAACCAACCTTTTCCACCACTTCCTTGTGTGCTAACTTAAGGCAGGTTTCACTATATAATAAATACCAGTGCCCTGTGACCCTGCTGTCACAGCTGGCTGTGCTCCTCCAGGCTCAGAAGACATTACAGCCACACAGTCTCTGATAGAGCAGACTCCATGAACTGTAATTCACTGTTTGTCCCAGCCTTTATATATGTGATTTTTCTTTGTCTGCCTTAATCCAGCGCAACATAGAGTCCTTACAGATTCTTTGCTGAGCTTGTTCTCCTTTGGATTTAAATCAGGACTTTACCAGAGCTGCCTAAAGATTAATTATCATACAGAACAGTGCTTAGAACATGACTGACCATCCCAGCAGGTATCAGGTTATTGTTTAACTCTACTCCCTTGTCTTGTGTGTATCTATTATTAGCTCCTATTTCATGCTTGGCATATGGTTACACTTAACACTTTCTCTAGTAAAAGAAAAAGCTTGCACTGTAGCTCCTTGGAAAATCACATTGGCACAAAGGTAGAGTATCTTGAGCTAGCAGCTCATTGGAAGAGAACGCAGCAAGTAGCTTATTCCTGAGGTTGTAACATCTTTGGGGCAGGGACATTTCAGGATTGTTTTAATTATTATTATTATTTTCAAATCAGTGTTTGTACAGGATCTATTCCAGTTGTCTTAGTCCATGGTTGCAGCTCTAGGACCAGAGTCATGGTGGGAATTTACTACAGCAGTCAGAGCAGCAGAAATGTGAAGGTAAGAGCAGAAGGAAGCCAAATACAATGTGAAACACTTGTGTTGTCCTTTTATTTCTTATTGTTTCTTGTGGGGAGCAACATAAGGAAAGTCATGATTTCCTTCATTTTCTAGACAGATGCTAGCTAGGACATACCACATCAAGGACTTCAGAAACAAGCACTTTTTCCCTTTAGAGGGCCTGCAACCAATGACATCATAAAAAAAACTTCCCCAAAAGAACATTTTAAGTTTGTCTCATGGGATTCCATGCTACAATGCAGGGGGAGAATGCAACTAAATCAGTGGCACTTGTGGGACACTCAGGCTTGTTTTTCTCTCTCAGGAAACTGCTGTTAGGGGGCTGTCCACAGAGGTCTGGGGACAGGCAGAGACAACCACTTTTCTGGTTGTAAAACTCCCATGACCCAGTCATCTCTTAGTATGCAGCATCCCCCCGTGTAATGCGGACCCTGACATTTGGGATGTCATCGGTGGTCCTGAAATTTCAGAAAGGGGGTCTTGTGAAGACTAGAGGCTGAGCAACAAAGTGCATTTAGAAAAAACATTCACTGAGCTTACTCATGATGTTGCCAGCTTCCCAAGATATGCTGTTATGCCTGTGCAGCACGTCCATAAGCAAATTCTGGTTCCATGCAAACAACAAACACCTTAAACCCCGCTACATACTTCATGAGCAAAGCTGAATGTGGAGCATTTGCACTGTGGCTTGGTGACTTGACAAGCGCAAAAAGCAATAACTGTGAGGAGTGGGTCTGGCTTCTCTGTGTACAAAAATACAGCCTTCATTTACAGTACAAATATTTGAAGGCAATTCTCAACAATATCTTCAGCACAAGAAAAATTGTTACCTCTAGCTATCGGCATTGCCAAAACTTTAATCCTTATCAAATGGAAATCACCATCTGTCCATTAGATCAATGACTGGCACTTGGGTCTCATTGATTTAGCTATTATGGAAAAGATATCATATGAGATTCCTGATAAATTAGACTCTGTCATGGATATTTGGTCAGATTTTGCGCAGTCTTTCCAAATGAGACAATTAGCTATAGCTTTCTAATTTTAAACTAGTGTAAGTGTTACAGATTAAGTGACTGTAATCTCTCTTTCTTATCCACTTTTCTTTTCACATACATGCATAATGAGGCTTTTGTCTATAATTCTGGTGTCACACTAAAAACATTAAAAGATGTAAGGAGGAGGTCTTTCCCCTAGTTTGAGATGTAAAACTTATTATCAGAATCAATTCAAAAATTATTCTCACTTTGTATTGTAAGTAAATAACAAAATGCCCCAAATAAACTTCCGTCATTTGATCAAAAATTGCACAATATTTTTACAGCTTAAACACCTTTTATTGAAACAATTCCAATGCCACCCCAGATGTCTATCATGGCTGTCATAATTTTAAAATGTATGTGCATTTCTTTTCAATTTCTGTCATACCAGAGAGACAAAGTAATACCTGCAGAAACATGGCAACTGTCTATGTTCAAACA
The DNA here is from genome assembly GCF_003259725.1 of Athene cunicularia. NCBI lineage: Eukaryota > Metazoa > Chordata > Aves > Strigiformes > Strigidae > Athene > Athene cunicularia. The sequence continues at coordinate 44,380,664 of NW_020799097.1, read as the reverse complement.
TGTAATCTGTTTTTGTTTTTTTTTTTTTCCAAGCCAGTGTTTTTAAAGGTCTCACAGGCACATGCTTGAAAGCAGCGGCCATTGTCACCAGCTCTTTGAAAGTCAGTCCTCCCTGTGGCAACTGCAGAACCTGGCTTTGTTACAGCAGATGCATGTAGAAAGGCAGTGCTTCTTATTATGGGCTACATGGATATGTAGATTTAGTCTATATGATTGCCTATTAGCTTTCTTCCATCCGTGTCCAATCCAGCAAACTGAGAGACACTTTTCTCATTTTCTCTGGGTTGGACTCGTCAGTCCTCGCAAGTTTTAAGCACACTTATGGTGGCCTACAGCTGACCCTTGCTACCTCACCCCTCTGCATTCTGCTCTGCACCGCAATGTCACACTTGAGAAGGCTTTTAGGAGCACCTTGCTCTTCATATTGCGCAGGCATAGGGAACAGCATTGTCTTTGCTGCCAAAAGTAGCACTCATCTCCTTTGTCCCCCTGTTCTCATACCCAGATCCTCTGGGGCAGCTGGCTCGGGGGACTGACTGTGGTGAGCAAAGGCGGCGATTTCCATTTCCATTTCATGCTCGTCCATGGGGTAGGTTACACAGGTCAGCCGTCAGAAGTGTTCTGACCTGTGCTTGCAGGTATGATGGTGAGGGCCGATGGCAATGAGGAGGACGAAAGGAAATGCCCACTTGGGGCCAGGGGCAGGCAGGACTGCTTCTTCTGGTGGCAATGCTGGCTTTAGCTTTATATACCTGGCCTCACTTTCTCAGTGTCAGGTGCATTATCCTCCAGTCTGCTCTAGAATGAAGAACCACAACTGATGCTGAAAACAGAAGAGTTTCTTATCGATAAAGGTTGGCAGAAGAAATAGCGGAGAGCACTGGGCAGCCTGAAGGGCTTGAGCCTTAAGCTCCAGCTGATATTAGAAGCAGCCGTATCTCTGTATCTAGCACAGCTGTATCCAGCAGTCAGCCCTACCTGGTTAGTTCAGGATCAAATCTCCCCCAGTTCCTCCGCTTCTTTCTTTCCTACCCCACAGGCTTTTACTAACTGTTTTAAAGTACTTCTCCCTGTCAGCAATTACCATGTCCTACTTGTTTAGATTAAGTTGCTGTCAGTTCATTTTCATCCAGATTCCTACTTCAGTCAGACAATGAGGAACTGCTAATGAGACAGCGTAATCTGAGTTCAAAGAAAATAATGGAACAGAAAACATTTTTCTTGGTTAAAACATTCTCAGAATTACCTTATACACTGGGCTACATGTCTCTTGTGAAGTTGTGGCCACTCAGTTTGCCATAGGATCTAGGGTAGCTTGCAAAATTATGATCCTACAAAGTTTTATTGAAAACACTCAAAAATACAATTAGTTCTGATGGGATTTTTATGCCTTCCAGAATAATTTAAACCAAAACTGATTTGTCATCTTGGACCTGCAAATAGCACAGAGCAACATTTCTCAGGGAGGTGGGGACTGTCCCACTCATTTCCAGCTGTTACTCCTTAAGACTAACAGAGATGATGCACATTTCAATACTTATTTGAGCTGTTAATCCTCCTAATAAAACTACAGCTATATGGCTACTGGTATGGTTATCCTGCACTATGCAACTCCCACTCACTTGTCAGGAAACCCTTATATGTAATATCTCCTCAAATCCTCCATTGCAGTTATGAATAGGTAGTATATTGTTGAAAATCAACACTAGAATAATGTTAACAAATAATGCAACCGCGGACGGCCTTTGGAATGATTATTATATTGGAGTTAATTAGAAACATTCTCTTTTTTTTTGGTTATCTGAACCTGCCTCAGAATTTCTAAGGAGCTGTTACAGACTGCCACAGAAATGAGTAAATGTACCTAGGGCAGCCAGATGTACACAGCCTTGCCACAGAGTACTCAAGCCCTTGATTCTGTAAGTACAGGAAAGATGCACAGTGGGGGAACATCTGGGCGTACAATAATGCAAAGGGCTGGGCAGCTACAATACAGACATACATGTACTCCTGACACCAGCACTTTCCTACATCAGCCTTGACTACAAAAAATAGAGCTTTGAGCCTCTAACAGGGGCAAAATCTGTCTTTTGCCCGATTTTACCCCAGTGAAGCCAATGGCATTCTCGAACATTTCATGGGATATATGCTAGTGCAGGATTTGCTGCTGCTGTTTTCTCACAAGCTCCCATTTCCTTAAACTTGGCTGTACTAGAACTTGTAAAGCCACGCAACCTGAATCTGTATTAACTTCCCATTATTTTTTCATGATACCTCCTAGCCACTTGTAACCTCCTCGGTGCTGTAGGATTTAAAGTTTATGTCCTGAGAGAAAGTACTTTCATGACCCTGAGGACAAGTATCATGTATTTCCAGTTTTGCTGTTACTAAAAAAAAACCCCACAACAAAACCTGACAAAAAACCAGACACAAACCCAGAAGAGGCTACCTAATAATGAGGTAATTCACAAGATCCTGTTTTACAGCAATCTAAATAGCATACCAGCGTTACTGCACAGTACAAAATGATGTAAAATGAATTAAGAGCCATAGAGCATGTGCTACCACTGAAACTTGCCTGCTGACAACTTTTAAATGAGAACCGATTGCTCAAATGATTCACTTTTAGGTTCTCTCCTACCTTCTCATGTAACTTCCCCTTTATTTGCAGTACTATTTTCAATAAATCTAATTTATTGTCCAGTTACTGTTTCCTAATGTGTCTTTGTTTGAATAAGGCAAGAGTCAGCATGGGAATCTTTTGTTATTCAGCAGAACTCTTGCTCCAGTCAAGTAACTTGTTCTCGTCCTTTTTAGTTTATTTAATAAATGCCATACATGTCACTAATAGGAGGTTTTTTAAGCTCATATAAAGTGTGCAGATTCACATAAAAAAAGCTTAAAATCAGAATCTACTTTTATTGCACCCATACTATAAGATATATTCAGGTAGAGTTGTCTTTTTGTTTATATACCCCGTCTCAGAGATATTGGTGCTTGGGCTGTCACGAAAAATAAACTTGTAATGTGGAAAACCACACCCTTTTGTGCAATAGTAAGGATGCCATGTTAAAAAACCCCAAAACTCAACTCCAAAATAAACGAGAGCAAACCCCCCTACCATATAGTTTAGGCCAAGCTGCCAAATCCTATTACAAATTCAATCCTATTAAAACGTTCCCAGGTTTAAGCCTGCTTTGGAGTTTTTCATAAGAGTGCGTGACCCCAACCCAAACCCCTCCATGTGTGGTCAAGGGACCTGCGGATAATTGTAAACTTCACGGGCTCCCATTAATCTCGGCACAGTCAGATATTAGCGCTTGTAAATCAGCACCTAAACAAGGACAATAGTTAAAGCCATCAATAGTCTTTTAATGAGGCAGATCAAAAACAAATGAAAGCAGCGGGACACTGGGATCTGCCAAGGAGGGGCAGGGAAGCCAAGGGCCTTTGTCCTCCTCCCTCGCACACCAGCAGATGGAAGGGGTCCAGGACCCCTCCTCCGCCCGCCCGCCCCGCCGCGCCACGCACACGCGCGGGCGCGGATGCGGCCGTACCGCTCCCGCCG
>NW_020799097.1:44370995-44377046 GCF_003259725.1 Athene cunicularia | reverse complement strand
TTTTTTTTTTTTTTTTTTTTTTTTCCCGCGATGTAAGAACTGCAGAGGTTGCACGTGAATAAGAGTCATTAAGTCACTGGGAAATAATTCTGTGGCTAATAATATTTCTAATGAGATCACCTCACACTCGCTGGCACTGATACAAACATTCACAGCTAAGTGCTCAAAAGAGGTTGAAGTACAAACTGTATATAATTCACCGCTTGAGAAAACACTATTTCAGCACAACACAATGCGAGATACTCTCAAGTATTCCTGAGGCAGGAAGAGCGTACCACAGTCAGGCTGAAGTGACTGTTTACATCAACCTGATTGCACTTACGCTTTAGTAAAGCTAACAGCTCTCCGCATTATTAGCCCATCTTCTCAGCTCTGAGGACCTCCCCGATAAGGGATGAAACCTAAATTACGTGGTGCCAACGTGGTGTGTGGCTAGCATGTGCAGCCCTGCAGAGCGGCAGCGGGAAGCACTTCGGCGTTGGGTTGGCGTGAAAGCGCGCTTGTGCCGGGTGCCCAGCCCCCGTTACAAGGAAACCTGGCAAAATCTCCTCCGCACACCGCCCTTGCCGTGGTCACAGCCAAGAGGTGGCAGTGTTCAATCCATCATTCCTCCCCATGCGACACCCAGGCAGGGACCTGCCTCGAACCGGGACTTTCATCCTACCGCAGTGCCGTTCTTATGCCGATTTTCATTGCAAAAAACCCTCCTCTTTTCCCCGGACTCGAATTACAAAGCTAGCAGAGAACCTTACAAGCTGAAGAATAGATAACAACCAGATCACTCACGGATTTCACAGACCTCTCGCTCTGGCTTTGCTGAGATGTACCCAAACAACTTGTTCAATCCATGGTTTGGTTTGCCTGGTCTCACGCCAAAACAGAAGCACGGAGTTTAATGAAATTTGAGGCTTGCCGACTAAACTTACAGTTTCAGGAGAAGAGAGTGAAGCTTATATGAAGGAAAAAGCCGTGCAAAACTGTCCAAGGCATGCTCTCATATATACATCGAATAGTAACACTTATCACACATATATGCACACACGCATATGTGTATGTATACATATTTATGAAGCACTTTTCAGTTATGAATATACAGTCCGAATTTTTATATTAAAAGCGTTTTTGTTTTCCAAAATGACTTAATTTCTCCAATAATTCCTTTCATACAAAATCTGACAAGCAAGCAAATTTGGTCCTGAGAGTATATGAAACCAAGCAGGACATTGGATTTCCTGTGAAAAAAAAAAAAAAAAAAAAAAAAAAAAAAGAGCCAAAGCAAGTATTTCCTTATACATTTAATGGGAGAAGCCTAGTCTTAATAGCTGAGTCTCTAAATAAGAATCATTATCCTTTTTATGGATACAGGATACTACAGAATGGAGAAGCACTCAAATTCACATACTGAGTCAAGGGCACAGTAATGAGTAGAGCATAGTCTGTTCTCTGTCTGCTGTCCAATATGCTGTGGTACTCTGCCATGTAATTTAATCTAGTACAGGTTGCAGCATTAAATAACAGCAAGGACACAAAATATTGTTGGTGCGTCAACCCTAGAAACTATTAAATCCTTCTTAAGATGTTGCCCCTTTTCCCATTTGTTCCCCTTTTCCCCTCCAAGGGGGAAAAATAGAGGGGAGAAATAAAATTACTATCTTTCCAATCCTGCAGTGAGAACACTCCTGTTTCTCCTGAACTACACACGCCTACATGTGTAATTCAGAGGAAGGGAATACCACAAAAAAAGCAAATTGAGCTGTGAGGATAAAATTGGGGATGAAGACCCTGATTAAATAAGCTCTTGTTATTATGATCAAATATGCTCTGATTAAATACCTTTACACTGGGTGCAACACTGGGTTACAAAACATGTCCTGTTGCCTTGGCTGTAAGGAGTGTCTTCCTGACCAGGAGAGAGGGAAGGGATTTTAGGGTAGTCGCTTAGAGGACTTGTAGACTCTCCTTACTACAGCCTTTGCCATTAGGGGCCTCGAGGCATTTGGAACTGTGTGTGGGGTCAGTTAACTCACACTTACCTTCTTCCTCCGAGAGATGTCAGAAGGTAATTCTAGACACCTGCTTATCCTCACTGGGAGTGCCACATGCCACTTCCCTGCTCCATGTGTATGTAATTGCAAAGCCAGCAGGGGATATTGGATGATATTAGGAGCTATGGCACCATTAGTATGCGCTGCAGCTTCTTGTCATTAAATACGGAGTATGCATTCTCTCTGTTGTCATTAGGCCTGACTAAGGCAGGAAACTACAAGAGAAGAAACTGATTTTCCAGGAAGGAAAAGCAGGAACAAGCTGAAGTGGTTAGGCACGAGTTTGGGGTGCTTTGCCTATCTTTTGCCAAACAATTTATTTTCCTAGCTGTCCTGTCCCACTGCTGGATGTGTGTCACCTGCAGCTGACATGCTCTCCTGAAGTGCAACGCGCTGAAGTCGGAGACAGGCCAGGTACTGCAAGTGTCTGTCTTCACCCCCCTGAACTGCGCATGAGCTTCTCTCAGCATTGCTGTTACATTGTGCCTCTTTTAGAGGTGCAGGCATTTCTGTACACAAATCATGTACATACAGACTTCTACTAATGCACTGGATTCCTACTAATTTTGCCAGGTAGTTTAATGAGTGGAGATGGCATTAATGTCACTAGCTGGTTAGAAGTTAGATGTTCACTCTAACCTAGATGTCTTGATGCCATCAGTAGTCGCTGCTGGGAGATTGGCACCTTCAGAAGGTAATTCATCTCTTTTTCAGGAACCATTTTAGAGTGAGAGGAATCCGCTGCTGAAATGTAGTTTTTCTCTGTTTACTCTAGAGGGAATCTTAAACATTACCTTAAACTACATCTAACTTTTCAGCCATCAACTTTGTGTAAAATCAGTCTCAGTTTGATAGTTGTACATCCTTGAATGCTGCATTTCATTTGTCCTTCCCTGCCTGCGACATTTGATGACTAGTCATTTCCTAGCTTCAGCTTAAATAAATCTTACAACATACAACATTGTAAACTAAACTATTAAAATACCACACTCATTATTACCAACATCTCATTTTATAGGACTTTCCTATTAATCATAGAAGCTTTATTTGTGAGGGAGGTTCATCAACTAAAAAGAGATAGAACAATGTATGATTCTCAATATCTTTCTGAAGACTGAACCTCAAATTATGTTGTGAGTTAGAAAAATGTGTGTGATGTGTGGCATAGAAGATTAGAATAAAAACATCATGAGAATAGATACTCCATAAGATTTCAAGTTATTCTTATGCCATAAGAATGGTGAACGATACCATTAAAATATTGTAAATAAACATATCTCAAAATCTGCAGCATCATTTTGTAATTTTAAGAGGTTTGGGAAAGTGGAGTGGTATTATATGATCCAAGCTTTCATCTTTTTCTAGAACTTGGTGAGTTTAGAGTAGAAAAGATGTTCAAGTGTAAGCAGAGGGCATGTACATCTCTGGGAAACAGTTTGTTGGAGGCAGGATCTTGTAAGTGCCTTAGAGTGAAAAGCTTACTTGGATGTTCTGAAAATTTGCATGATAAGTGTCCATAAAGTCACAGGGTGCAGTCCTAGTTCTATTTAAATCAGTAGGGTTACTGATTTAATAGACCTTTCTTCTGACTTTAGTGCTGCCACTCTTGTTCTTATTAAATCTTTTGTGTCCAAAATACTGAAATTTTTCAGGGTCATTAATTGTTCCTTGAGATAATCAAATAATAACGCAAATTTTAGATCTTATTTAAACCATGCTTTTGCTACAGGTAAATCAGGAAAGCAAGAAACAAAATGAAGGCTACAATGTGAGATTTTTTTGTATGTGGAGAGCTTATTAGTTATATCTCCAGTGGTTTGGTTAAATTCTGTTGCCTGAACTGTAAAATATTAAAGATCCAAGATAAAAAAATGCTCCCATGCTTCAAATCTGACCGATTCTATTATGTGCACTATTGAAGGATGAAACTTTTCTCTTGGATCAAAATGCTGGCAAGGAATATTTATATTTTATATAAAGCTATCTTCAAGGAAACAAGTAGACAGAGTGAACCAAGCAGTCGTAAAATGACTTTTTTTATTTTGAAGGAGGTCAACACTGGGTATATTATTTTCATTGCAACAGTCATGTTAAGCTTTTCAATTAGGAAAGGATGTGCCTATGAAGTTCTTCCAGTTTTTATTGATCCCTATGTCATTTTTAGGGTGATGAATATCTGTATTGTATGCAACTGAGCTAAGGAAGCGTTTCTTTCCTGACTTCATCTGTCACTGAAGGGAATGGCTTTGGCCATTTCAATGCCCATCCACTTTACCATCAAAGGACTTTACATTAAAGGAAGCTTCATGTATTTTTAATGTCTGTTACAACGCTGCCAAGCTCTAAACTCCTCAGCAGACACTAGCCTGCTGCAAAAATCCTGGTCCATGTATTTTCAAACCCCCAAAACAGGATTCCAAGCCTGGATCTCTGGGAAATTATCCCAAGTGCTAGACACACTTTGAAGCAGTGAAATGCTCTATTCCATCCTCCCAAGGCAATGCATGTATTGCTTCAGCATCCCCAGATCCAGGCACATGCTTATGACTTCTCTGTTGAACTGAGGAACCATCACCTACTTTTGAAAAAAGGGAATTAGGCAAGGCAGAACTACGAGTTTAATACAGGAATTACTTATCTAAATCAAATTTCTCTTAAACAGCCTACTCTGCTACTGAGTGCTGAAAAACCATGGGCAGCCTCCTTGGTCTGATTCCTTTACAGATGTGATCCTAATGATGGACAGAGTCCATAAGCTGCAGGAACCTGGCTTTTTAAAATCTATAAGCATGGGAGACTCCTCTTTCACAGAGAGGCTGTTCTTTAAGGAAGGAATAATATATATATTTTTTTTCAGGCTAACAAAGGGAGCAGTTTCCTATCTACCCATGTCCTATGGGAAGTTCCTATGCTCTCTATTTTTGGCAGGTCATTATATGGATGAGCTACTGAGTTCATTTGCTCAATTGTGCTATGCAGAGAGTTCCAGAAATGGGAGTAATTTCAATAGTGATGACCACAGTGTCTCTCCTACCTAGTGTACAGGTACCCAGTGCCTAACAGGAACAAGATCTATTCATCGTCAGATAGTATAAGAACACAAAGTATAGGTGACGGTGAGGGTTGTGATCCAATCAGAGTTAGAAATGGAAGGGTTTGTGCAACTGAAATTGAGTTCATCACAAGACATGGATATATTCTTTTTCCTCAATATATCCCAGTACATAATTTTCTTGAGTATTTTTAGACTACACTACAAAAGAATAACTCTATAGAAAATGTTAATATTTGTTCAGAGTAATTCCTTTTTATCATGCTTCAAAAAGTAATAAAATTGTAGTCTTGGATCTGTTTTATGTGGTCATTGGACATGCCTGCAAGTAAAATTAAAAAGGCAAGAAATAAAAATACTAAGAAATCACGTGATTCTCATACACCTTCCAAGACAGACTGAATGGATGGACTAAATCTTTTACCCTGTGGCCATCTGGTGCTGTGGTGATCTATTTAGAAATTAATTCTGCCTCATCTTGCAAGTATGAAGGCTCTCTTTTTTTAATTTACAGAATGTCTTTCCTTAGTTTCACAATGCTATGGTAGCAAAAGGAGATGTCCAGAAGTGTCTCATTACTTCCCATTATCTCAATCCCATTTAAGATACAAAAGATTGTTCCAAGGGCTTGTTGCTCCTATCCATAGGCAAGATTTTTTGTATCCAGTGTGTTTTTCTTCCTTGTCTCCTTCCCCCCACCAGCAGAAAACCTTTTCTTGCAAACATTCCAACAACAGGTCATGACCACTATAACCAATGAACAAAAATAAGAAAACAATAACCCCAGTCTCCTGCCCTTAATCCTCCACCAACACATCAAAGACACAAATGCTTAGTTTTTCCATCCTTGATACCACCCATCACTCCATTGAGTGAATGCCACAGTATTTAGTGTCATTGATCATGCCCTCTCCTCTCCTCTCCTCTCCTCTCCTCTCCTCTCCTCTCCTCTCC
>NW_020799097.1:44362295-44370945 GCF_003259725.1 Athene cunicularia | reverse complement strand
CTGTCAGCCTTGCTTCTATAAATATGCTTTTTTTATTATTATTTTTTAAAATGGTATTCTCTGTATCATCAAGGAGCAACTCTCAGGCTGGTGCAGCAGCACGGTTGCAGATGTAGCAGCAACACAAACTTTACAACTGTGGAGCATGACAGTTTAAGCAAATGAGGGGCTGTCTTTCAGAGACCGTTAGATCTCATTTTCAGTAAATTGTATGCAGGCTGTCTTGCCAGTATAGAAACAACAGACTACCAAAAAGGTGTTTGGTAAGTGGCTGAGGGCAATTCATTATTCAAACAAATAAACAAAACAAAAAAAAATAGGTGTAACATCCAACTGCAACACTTACTTTCCTTCTGCTAGGAGGACATATCTTCTCACAAATTCTTCATGATAAGGTCCTTTAATTCTTTCTCAGTTGTGCTTTGCACTTTGCAATGTCTTTATGCAGAAGGATACTCTGTAAGGGTAAAAGAAAACAGTGAATGTACTAGAATGTGATGATGAAATAAATATTGTTGTTTGAGAAAAGAAATATCTGTGTGGAAATAAATTGATATATATTTATGACCTCTCTCACTGAGCCACAGGTTTCCTTTAAAGCATCTCCAGCTCTCCAAATATATTTGAAATTCTTGTCAGGTGCTAAGAACTGAGCATTCCCACATACTCTGCTCACCCTCCCCTCCCCCTCTCCTCCTTTGCACTATTGCAGGCCTGTTTCTAGTTGATCAAAGCCCTTTTCAGTTCACACCAATGTCCAGGAGACAGCAAGATCACTTGCTGATGCCTCATCATAGAAATGATCTATATGTACTTGCTGACCAGACCTTTCAGCTACTGGTATCTTGCAGTTTTGCCAGCTATTTTTACATTGTCCAAGTACCTGACCACTCTGCCAAACCATTTCTAGTCCCAAGGAGGCATTTTATGACCTGTGGTTTTGGTTTTCTGTTGTTCTCTTTGGGAATTCCTTGACCATTTGTCCTTATATCAACTAAACAGACGTTGAAATGGTAGAAGCACGCCTCTGGGTTTGGAGCAACATGAGCACCTAGAGAATTATCAGAGGAATTTAAATAAAAAGGCTCCAGCCATTGAAAGTAACATCATAAAAACCATCAAAAGCTAAAAATTTCTTCAGCTTTCATTGCTTTCTACTCTATTTGCCTTTGTGTTTGATTGCCATTCGTAAGAAAAACTGGAGGTGAAAGTTTGCAATGAAAATTGGTATGAATAAAAGGAAAATTGCTTTTGGAATGGTGAATGTTAGTAAATAAATATGGAGTGCCAAGTTCTTTCTCAGGCCTTGGGATAGTTTCTACTCTTATGAGCTCAAAATGTAAATCAGATGAATACAATTACCTGCATTTGAGTAGAAGGACAAGTTATCCATTACTGTTAGAGCTCATTTTGCTAAACTGAATATTGCTAAACTCTATTTGCTAATCTGAAGGTTAGGAGGTAGTACAGATCAGTACCTAAGATCCCTGTGCAGCCAATGAAGATGGTTAAGCACCTGCAGATAATGAATTCAATGCTAGGGGAAGTGAGCAGTGGAATGACTTGCACTCTGGAAGTTCTTGTCCCCCCCTGCCTATGGACTATGGACTCAGCTCGGAGAACCACCATATAACCTATAGGTGCCTGTGACCAGGTGGAGTGAATTCCTTAGAGAATTGTCAGCTGGCTTCCTGAGCATGTGGTCAGAGTAACTACTAATCTTTCAGATGATGTTTCATAGTTACTCAGAATATTTAATGGTCCTGAATCAGCAGATGTGCTTATTTCTGTATTTTCTAAAAAAGTCCTGGTCATTTTAACTTTGTTTGAAAATGTAAGCGGTTTTTGTCTTCTGCAGCATGAATATGCAGGGCCACTCAGGGCCTTCATGCAAGTGATGAATGTGTTTCATGATGTTTCACCAAGTTCTGAAAATTCTGTTAATGGTGTCTTAAAAAGGGCAACCATATGTTTTATCTCATGGTTAAGCATGTAATAGAGCTGCCTGTTAAGTAGAGACTTGATTAGATCTTAGTTCTGGTGTCCAAGTGTTATTGATACAGATTCTGCAGCAAAATCAGTCCATTACAGTATTTTTTGGTGTGACAGATCATTTTTGCGAGTTCCTTGAAGCCATGTCTCAAAGTTTTTGTGAATGATTCAACACTTAGTGTTTTTTCCTAACTTATTAAACATTGTGTGTTTACTTTGTTAATCTGATTGTCTCGTGATTTTCTGCAAATGTATCTTGAATCTGTGATCTACTTTCAAATAAATTTGTTAAAAAGTACTTGAGGTGACAAGAATAATCAAATTCTCATAGGTTTCACAGAAAGCGGTAGCTGGATGAGAGACCTGCATTTGACACGTTCTGAAGGAAAAGCAGGCTGTGTGTGTTAGCACAGTTGTATGGTTGGCCAGTTAGATATTCACCTAGGTTTAAACCGGTCCCAGTGTAGGCTTTTCCTTCCCCTGTGGTGCTTTCAGAATGGATGTGTGCAGAAACGGGACTCTGCAGGGAAAGATATTAGAGGGATGGTGACAGAGAGCAAGGCTCCATTGGAAATTAGGCTGCTTTAAACTACACAGAACAACTTCTTTGTAATTATGTTGATAAAACTTTCTATTATTCAGTTCCCTTTTTATCACTCACCATGAATTGTTACTTTATTTACTGTATTTTAGGAGAGCTAATGTGTGTGAGGCCACCTTCCACCTCCAATAATAGTGTGCATCTTCTCTGGTACTCAGTTTGTATTAGCATGCTTAAGTTGTCATCTGAACCAAACACTTTCCTTTCCTGTGCTCTGACTCTTCCCAGAAGATCAGTCATTTATACACATTAGCACTTGAGATGTGGTTGGAACTTAAAAATTCTGTTTATGCAAAAATTAATCGTTGAAGAACATCAGATATAATTTTAGGATTATGTGGGCATCTTTAAGAAGGGGTGGCAAACAGCCACATCTGCTATTTCCTGATGTATAAATTCAAAAGTTTGCTAGTCCATCAGCTTGTTTATTTAAGACCAGCATTCTTCTGGGCAGCTGCCAAGGAAAAGGCTACACCAGGTCAGTGACTCTCTTCTTGTGTGCATACCTGCTCTTTTATGCTTTCCCATATGTACTGTTTAAACCATCCATGACCTGTAGGCACAAAAATCTGCAGTATTTAGAGGAGTTTTTTGTTAATTTTTGAAAAAAGGCTTTCTTCCTATGCTGTGGGAAGGCAGTAAAGAAGAAAAAACCCCAAAAATTCCAACACAATAAAACATACAGCTACCCTCAAATAAAGGTATTCTTTCCTCAGGGTTCAATTTTCCTGATATCTTAAATGTCTCTTTTGCTTGTGCAGATTTATTTTACCGTTTGATACGTCCCACCTGTGATGCATCACTGAACACCAGACATACACAAGGGAGCAAACTAAAATGCATTTACCTGCTTGGAATTTTCGTTTTTCTACAGTGTCTGTGGAGAGACCCCACCCAGAACACTGTCTCATTTGCATCATGTCTCTAATTGTCCTTGTGTCCCTCAGAAAGCACTCCAGCTGAGAGCTCGGGGAGAAATCCTTCGATTTCTTCATTTTGGTATCTTGCTTTACCATCTTCATTTCCATTTTTTGTTTGATAAATTAAATAGATAAAAGCAAACATCCCCTGCTTGAAGATGTCTAATCTTACAGAATGTTTATTCATCAGGATTTGTAGTTTGCCTTCCGATTTTGGGCAGTTGGCATTAGTTTGAGAAGCTAGCAAAAAAAAATATCAGATAGCTTCTTTGTTTAGAGCGGAAGAATAATCCAGCTCTAATGGGTCACAGAGGACCCAGTGTGCACTTCAGAGAAAGAAAATTATGAGTAGGTAAGTACGTTTTACATCTCTCTCCAGTTTGTGGGAAGTGCTCTGTTTCTAAATGACCCTTATTTCCCACCTGGGCTCACTGGAGCTAAGGCCAAAGAAATGGCTGCATTATGAACTACATTTAATAGCTTTCACTGCTCTGTCGGTTCTTGTCATGAGACTGGCAATGAAGTACAAGCTGGCAACATGCTCCTGTCATGAAATGGAGCCAAGTGCCCTGGAAAGCCTGACTAGTCTTGCCCTCTGACACTAGGACTGTAAAATAGGCATCTTTACCAAACACAGTCTGCTCTCCAAACACCACTGCTTTTCTCCACTATGAGTTCCCTGCTCTGTAAGAGTAATTTTGTCATCTCAGAGAGGGCAGCTGTAGTCCATGATGGTTCTCTTCAGAAGTTGCCACATGCAGAAGACAATTGAAGAATAATTAACTTTGCCCTAACACTGGCTATTTGAAGTCTCAAATTCATTGTCTCCTTTGCTTTGAGAAACATGTGAATACTGTGTTCAAAGTCCACGGACCTAAACAAAAGTAGCTCATGAACTCAAAACCTTTCTAGTAAATAATGAATACTAAATGGTCTTAAAAGTGCATGATGCACCATTTCTCAGACATGAGTTTCTCCAAATGACTCAAATATATTTAAAAAGAAAATTAATCACTATGCACAGTTCTAGGCTTACTTAAAGTGACAGCGATTTTCCCTAAAAATTTGTATTCTGTGAAGAAAAAAAAAAGTGTTGCATTTCCCCAGCATCAAAGGAATAGACATATCAGCAATATAGTTTGGGCAAGCCACTGCTTTATTAAGTAACACACCTGGGAACTGTCTTTCAACATCTCATCCAGGACTGGCCTTCTTTTTTCTGCAATCTGTTCTACCTGAGAGACAGACTTTAGCCTTCCTTCTCTCTGACACATTTGGCAGAGGTTTGCCATTATCAGTCATCCTATCATTCTGGCCTTTGCTGCTGAGCATCATGCCCTCCCCTCATAAGGGACGCATATAAGGGGAAAATGTGATGGTCTCTTTATCAGCAGCATCAGGAAAACCAGCCTCAGACCACATCTTTATGAGATAGCTTGCTTTCAGTCTGATTTCAATCCCAGGTCACTTCTCACAGTCTACCTCAAAACCCCATATAGCCTTTCATTATCTGTCCTGGTTCAGCTAGGATAGGGTTAAGTTTCCCCAGCAGAGAGGGGGAAGGGGATCTCCAGCCGGGTTATTCATACCATGCTGATGTCAGGTCAGGGTGCGGGAGTGCGGGAACTTTTTCCTTGGTGGCTTTGGTGGCGGGGAGCACATGGTGGGCTTGTTCCATAACCACTGCGGTATTTCTCTGTATATCTTTTGTCTTGTTCACTGTTATTGCTGTTTATTGTTGTTATCATTGTTACTGTTGTTGTTCAGATTGTTTATCACACTGTTGTATTAACTTTCTTCTTATTTTAACCCGGGTTTGTGCCTCACTGCCAGCCTGACCGGCTGAGGGTGGGGGAGGGGCAACGGCAACGTGGTCTCTGGTCCCGGCAGGGCTTAAACCAACACAGCCTTTTTTGGCACCCAACGTGGGGCATGAATTGGGTTGAAATAAGAATCAAAAAGGGACAGACCCTGACCAGAGTGTGTTAGAGCAATCTGTTGGGTGTAATTTTTCTGTTTATATTTGTACTGTGTAATAATGTTTGCAGTGCTGGCCCATTTGCTTGCATGGTGGGGCTGCATTATTCCTTACATCCACTGTGTGTTCCCAGTGCTGGTGTTTGTTGGTGGTGGAAAATGTCTAAAGGGGATTGTTTTGTTATATGGGCTACTGACTGCTTATAATGCTTTTGTATCGCTGTTGGTGGGGGCGGGCCAGTACCTGTTTGCTGCCTGGGCTTTTGTTAGGGGTCTCAACCCCTCTATGGGTGAGCCAGGGGAAGAGATCCTCACGGTTTTTGGGAGTTTCAATTATCCTTGGAGCCTGCAGGCCAGTGTGATTGTGGCACAATGCATTCTGAATGCCTGCCTGATTTTGGTTTTGGCCGTGTGGCACTTCTCTAACAATAACAGTGCCCGGAAACCTGCCCCGAGGTCAGATAACAGTGAGTAGCAAGGGGTGTGAGAAAAGATGGGCAAAGGCCTGCATTGGTGGGCACCTCCAATGCTTTGGAATTTCACTCCCGAACAAATGCAAAGCCCTGAGAAGCTGATGGAGTGCTTAGAAAGGGTGTGTTACCAAACTGGCAAAACCCAGGAGACACAAATCACTGCAATGTGTTGGGTCTTGCCCATGCGTACCGTGTCCTCTTTAATACCACCCACTGCCCTCAAGGGGGAGAAAAGGCTACAGAACCTGAGAGTTAAGTTACTGGTACAGTATCTGGGCTGGGGGAACAGGCAGAACCAGTTTCAGTCGCCTCCACCAGCACAGCGACTGAGCCAGAGAGCCAGCCAGTGCTGATATCAGTTGCCCCAATACAGAAAACAAAATATACCAGAAAGTCAGCTCACAAAGTGAGGGATGGGGATGAGCCAGACCCATCACAGGAACAGGAGGAAGGGCCAGAGGTGATCGTCTGATCTCTATCCCCGACTGAGCTGCAAGATATGTGGAGAGATTTCGGCCGCCTGGGAGGCGAGCAGATTTGCACCTGGCTGCTCAGATGCTGGGACAATGGAGCCAGTGCTTTTGAGATGGAGGGGAGAGAGGCCAAGCAGCTGGGATCTTTGGCCAAGGATGCTGGCATTGATAGGGAAGTAGGGAAGCAGACTCAAACCCTCAGCCTTTGGAAGCGAGTCCTGCTCAGTGTAAGGGAGAGGCACCCCTACAAGGATGATATCCTGTGTCAGCTGAGCAAATGGACCACTATTGAGAAAGGCATTCAGAATCTCAGGGAAGTGGCTGTGTTTAAAATGATCTATGGTGATCTGAATGATGAGCAGTCACCCATGGACCCAGATCAGGCCCCTTGCACACACCTGATGTGGCGAAAGTTCCTGAAGAGCGCACCAGAAGCACACTCGAAAGCATTGGCAATAGTGTCCTGGTGGACAGACACCCACACTCTAACAGTGGATGGAGTGGTTGGCAAGCTCCAGCAATATGAGGGAAATCTCCCCTCATCTCAACATTCCCTGGTCTCAGCTGTGGAAGAACTGTCTCAGAGGGTCCAGAAAGTGAAAGAGGACATGTCCTACATTCCACCTGCACGGGCTAATGTCTCAGCCATTAGAAGTAAACGTTTCCCCACCCAAGAGAAAGGCAGCAGAAGGTACACACCACGAGGCACCCTGTGGTTTTTCCTCCACAACCATGGAGAAAACATGAGGAGGTGGGATGGACAGTCCACTGCTGCCCTAGCTGCACGAGTAGAGCAGCTGAAAGGGAAGACCATCACAAAAGGGGAGTCCTTCAAGAAAAGTGCAGCTCCAGTGTCCAGTCAGAAATCCCTCAGGCAGAATAGAATGGTGAACGATATGTCTGACCCTCTTAAGGGGACCAGTAAATCATTCTCACAAGAAGTGAGTGATGATGAGCAGGATTAGAGGGGCCCTGCCTCCAGCCAGGTGGAAGAAAGGGATAATCGGATTTACTGGACAGTGTGGATCCGATGGCCTGGCACGTCAGACCCACAAGAGTATAAGGCTTTGGTGGACACTGGCGCACAGTGCACCCTGATGCCATCGAGCTACAGTGGGGTTGAATCCATTTGCATCTCCGGAGTGACAGGGGGATCCCAACAGCTGACCCTGGAAGCTGAAGTGAGCCTGACTGGGAAGGACTGGCATAAGCACCCCATTGTGACTGGCCCAGATGCCCCGTGCATCCTGGGCATAGACTATCTCAGGAGAGGGCACTTCAAAGACCCAAAAGGGTACAGGTGGGCTTTTGGTGTACCTGCCCTGGAGGAGGTTCAACAGTTGTCCACCTTACCCGGCCTCTCAGAGGATCCCTCAGTTGTGGGGCAGCTTAAGGTTGAGGAGCAGCGAGTGCCGATTGCTACCAGGACGGTGCACCGGCAGCAGTACCGCACCAACCGAGATTCCCTGGTCTCCATCCATCAGCTGATCTGTCAACTAGAAAGCCAGAAGGTGATCAGCAAAACTCACTCCCCCTTCAACAGTCCTATATGGCCAGTGAGAAAGCCTAATGGCGAATGGAGGCTAACTGTGGACTACCGTGGCCTGAATGAAGTTACGCCAGCAATGAGTGCTGCAGTGTCAGACATGCTAGAGCTCCAGTATGAACTGGAGTCGAAGGCAGCCAAGTGGTACGCCACGATTGACATTGCTAACGCGTT
This sequence comes from Athene cunicularia, assembly GCF_003259725.1. Taxonomy (NCBI): domain Eukaryota; kingdom Metazoa; phylum Chordata; class Aves; order Strigiformes; family Strigidae; genus Athene; species Athene cunicularia. The sequence continues at coordinate 44,362,789 of NW_020799097.1, read as the reverse complement.
CTTCATTCCAATAGCGCCAGAGTGCAGACTACAGTTTGTGTTCACTTGGAGAGGCATCCAGTACACCTGGAATCGATTGCCCCAGGGGTGGAACAATAGCTCCACCATTTGCCATGGACTGGTCCATACTGCACTGGAGAGAGGTGGGGCTCCAGAACACCTGCAGTACATTGATGACATCATTGTATGGGGGGACACAGCCAAGGAAGTCTTTGAGAAAGGGAAGAAGATAATTGAATTCCTTCTGAAGGCTGGCTTTGCCATTAAGCAAAAGAAAGTTAAGGGGCCTGCAAGGGAAATTCAATTCCTAGGAATAAAATGGCAAGATGGGCGTCGCCACATCCCAATGGAGTTGATAAGATAACAGCCATGGCCCCACTAACCTCTAAAAAGGAGACTCAGTCTTTCCTGGGCACTGTGGGGTTCTGGAGGATGCACATCCCGAACTACAGCCTGATTGTGAGCCCTCTCTACCACGTAACCCATAAGAAGAA
>NW_020799097.1:44250285-44362245 GCF_003259725.1 Athene cunicularia | reverse complement strand
GCCAGGCAAAGGTAAAGGCAAACCCATCCACGGGATTGCTTTTGCCCAAGGACCTGGGTGCACCTGGTGGGTGATGCAGGACAATGGAGAGGTCCGATGTGTACCACAGGGGGACTTGATTCTGGGTGAGAACATGCCGTAAATTATGCTCTGCCTTTGTAAATTGTTATTTTGTGATTGCTAACTGCTAAATGGCAGCTGGACATGACACAGGTGGTATAGAATAAAGGGGTGGATTATGTCCTGGTTCAGCTAGGATAGGGTTAAGTTTCCCCAGCAGAGAGGGGGAAGGGATCTCCAGCCGGGTTATTCATACCATGCTGATGTCAGGTCCAGGGGCGGGAGCGCGGGAACTTTTTCCTTGGTGGCTCTGGTGGCGGGGAGCACATGGTGGGCTTGTTCCATAACCACTGCGGTATTTCTCTGTATATCTTTTGTCTTGTTCACTGTTATTGCTGTTTATTGTTGTTATCATTGTTACTGTTGTTGTTCAGATTGTTTATCACACTGTTGTATTAAATTTCTTCTTATTTTAACCCGGGTTTGTGCCTCACTGCCAGCCTGACCGGCTGAGGGTGGGGGAGGGGCAACAGCAATGTGGTCTCCGGTCCTGGCAGGGATTAAACCAACACATTATCCAATAAAAATTTAGCAAGGATACAGTCTCCTTTCTGAACAATTATTTTAATTGAACAACTGATCACATGACACGTTATGGAAACAATAACTTTACTACTGAGCTTATTCATAATCACCATTTTCTAAGAAAAATTCCGAGGGAGAACCCATCAAATTCTTATTACTCAGATTGCTCACTTCTGGAAGTCCTTGCTGAGTAGCTGACTAGATGTTGGCAGCAACACCCACCTGATCTGACCCTACGAGAGATTTTGTAGACAGCATTGAAAGAAACCTTCTCAATTAGTAAAACGAAATAGTAGACTTTATTAAGAGAAAAGTAACCAATCTGCCATTTTCAATGAGAATGCTGTGATGCAATGCTGTGATTCAACAAGAACACTGTGATTTGTCATTTGTGATGTGATAAATGTTAACAGAAAATATCAGAAACACACACCCTGAATTTTTTACCTGGCTACTACTAGGCTTTTTCCAGTTAAGTCTGTAGAGGGTTGTGTAAATGTTAAGGCCAGAGTTTGCAAGTTGAGCTTCAGCTTTTGTCTGACCAAAAAAATCTGCAACAGAGATATACCAAAATCTTAGGCAGAAAGTCCTGACATAAAGGGAAAGAAACACAGTGCCTCCTCCAGTTTGAGATGCAAGCAGGTAGGATCTCATGGAACAAGGTGCTTCTATGAGAAATGGAGGCATTGGCAGCACCGCACAGATGCGACTTGCTCAGGAGGTGAGGGGGCTGAATGCCCATGTGCCAGATGTGGGGATTTCAAGCAGGAGGCAGGAAAGACACCAACAGTTGATGGGAGGCCCTCATGGAATTGAAGGGAAAACAGGAAAGTAGGATCCTGACTTCTACCTGCAATGATGCATAGCTGGAGTTCCACATCTTGGCCCCTGAAATGAGTACAGGTTTAACATTACACCATCATCAGTAAAACACTGACAATCCCAGGACTACCTTTCCTCAGCAGAAGTCCTAACCTAGAGGCTTCTTGGGCTTCTTTGTATTTTTCTGTCTTGCAGGGAGAGAGGTGTACACCTAGCATAGGCCTGGCCTGATGTTTGAGGCATTTTTGTTTATGTTAGGTTCATATCCCTTGAGGTGGGGGGATCTAGCACCTAGTTTTTTCTTCTTTGGGTGTTTTAACTACTAAAGTACAACAGAAGAGAGACTCAAGAACAGCTTTTACATTAGACTACAACTAAACTTTCCAGTTTCAGCAGGGAGAATGTAGGGAACTTGATGTCGAGATCTAAATTTCCTCCTTCTTAGGAGTAGGCTCCTATCCTGCAAGAATAGAGTTTCTGAGTACATTTGCCTATAACCATAGACAGCTCAGGAGCTTTTCACAGACTGTGGGAGAACATACTGGGTTTTAGCACAGAAGACTTTGAGTAATGCTGGTGTGTAGGCAGTCCAGATTGTTATCTGTGATTTAGGTGTAACTTTGGTTCTTAAATCACAACTTCGACTGGGTGCAGAGCAATGGTACTAGGCATTTACTTTTTGATCAAGAAAGCTAGGAATCTCATAGAATCACCAGTCTTAAGGAGTGATTTTTTTCAGTAAAACACTAAATCTTGCATAAGTCACAATAAACACTGCAGTATAATTTGATAGACCCTATATATTGGAGAAATAAATTTTATTCCATCCCAAATTCTGAAAATTCTAATATGCTTTTTATCTGCTAAAGGTAAGAATTCCGTTTACAAAAGGCCTGAAATATAATTGAATCTTAGTGGGACCATTAACAAACACAGGCAATTTCAACTACTAGCACATCTAAAGCAAGCAGGAATCCTTCATTAGAAGAAGAACAATATTCTGCAATAGTTTCTGTTCTCTTTCCTAGTAGTACTTCATTAGTGTTCATGGGAAAGTAGGTAATATTCTGTGAAGCAAAATCATAAAATGTTAGTAATTGACAGATAATGCTATTCAGTTTAGAAAACAATAAAGCAGACATAGATCTGAAGGAAGGTTTCTGAATACTCTATCTTGGGACCCTAGTAGCCTCCCTTAGTAACCTGCTGCATCTCTGTCTATGCAGTATCTGATGAAACTGTAGGACTTCGTGAAAGTGTGATAACATCACTGGTGAGCATGCAGGTGAGAAAGAACAGACTCTTGGGCTGCTGAATTCAGCAGTGTGTCACTTACTGGGATTAAAACTCTCTGCTGTCTGGACCACTGGAACCTGTATGAGCTGATAGCATCTATTTTACTATGACTGAGTGGTGAAATTGTCTGTCCTCCAGGAAGAATTCAACAGTGGATACTAAATGCTATTTTTCTTTATCAGTATTTTTTTTCAATAGATGCTGAAATTAGCCTGTGCAATGGGCTAGAGCAGGCTGTTTCTAAGCTCTATGGCAGGTTTCTGAGAATCTGGTGGCTTTGCTGCTGGTACTGTGTCTTGTTAGAGCTAAATCAGTGAACAAGGATCATTATCAGTTTTGGAACAAATTGCCCCCAAAAGAACCCGCTACGACCAGAATGGTTAGGTCTCTAGGAATCTGAAGACATGCTCAGTTACTGAAAGCCCAATAATGTCTCTTGTTAAACAGAATTACGTATGGGGCAAGGTAGAAGCAAATTCAGCAAGTTTCCTTTATTTGCATATTTATTCAACCAAAATCAAAAGACGTTTATATCTAGGCACACTAAGCTACCTTATATCACTGAAATAATATTTTATTGTTATTTATTGCCAGACATTTTGAAGGTGAAAATTATCATTGTGTCGTGGCATACTGCATGTTATTTGAATTAAGAGTAGTCCAGCTTTTCAAGAACAGGAAGGAAATGTGTGGCAACTGAGAGAAAATTAACCAGAGGAAAGTAACTCTGCAGTGTTATCTTCACAGATGTGGTTTAGATTATTTCATAGAGGAGTCAAAGGTAGGCTATCATTTCTTCTGAAATCAGCAAGTCAGAACATGCATGCCTGGGTAAAATTTGACCCATAGGATTAAGTCTGCCATTGCAAAGATCGGTGCTATCATATACAGCCATGTGCACATGTATGTTTAAGAATGACTATACAGATATGGAGAATCATGTCTACTTTATTGCCCTTCTAAATGCCCTCCCAGGAGCTTTTCTCAACACTGTCAAACATTAAAGACTTTTGTTTGAAAGTGTGGAATTTGCTTTGTATTTCCTTGGAAAGGAATACATCTTTCACTACCACAACCTTCTGTAACCCTCCTGCCCTCCTCACTCCCACACCCCCACACAAAGACACTCCTTAATTGTATTACTGTTAGGCTGACCTCCAACCCCTACTAAAATGAGGACAAGGCTAGTTTTGTGTTTCATGGGATAACAATTTATGAGCAATTAAAAATGAAGAGACACAAAGCATTCATCACCGTCTCAGCTAGACAGGCAGCTGAGGTCAAAGGTTCTAGCAATGAAGTGTGCACAATATATTTTTATTTCTGTTTTCACTAAGAAGGAAACGGGTTAGCTAAAAATTATGGCATGCAGCCTCCAGTTCAAAATAGGTGCACTTAATCTTTCAAGACAGTCCATGCTTGGGCAGATAGGTTATGACAGCACACACACACACACACACACACACACACACACACACACACGTGCTTCCAGTATCTGTAGAAGAATTCAGAACATATTATTGGCAAACTTGAACACACAGTTGCTTAAAATGAGGTGCACTGAGTGCCCTAAATGCTTATGCAGCTTACAATTTAGCAGTTATAGTTGGCATGTGAAACATACCTTTTACTCTGATCCCTAAAAATGAAGTACGGTAGGATTTTATCCCTTTTGTTGGTATTTCAGACTGCATGTGGGAGTTCATGTGTTTACATTCCTGAAGCTACAGTAGATAATTTACAGAAATTTGGAAAATAAGGTTTCCATGTTAGTGGCAGTATCATGCTACTTCTGTGTCTCCACAACTATCCTGTAGAGACTTTTTATTTTGTTTCTGCTAAAGATAGACCATATAGTCCAAAACCTGACACTGATTGCTGATTTAAAGTCTGTTGTCTCAGTCTGGCATGAGCAAAAGTATTGGTGAATCATCTATTACATTATGCCGTAAATCTGGCTCAGTGTGATTTTTGTAATGTGTCCTATTTCCAACTTGGACCCAAACTAAAAGATGAGAGCGAACAGTTCTGAATTGTCGATCTGCTTGTTTTATCAAAGCACCTGAATGGCAGTGCTGACAAGAATGAAGTGAAGCATCACCTAATGGGTTCAATTTTGCTAGAAATGTGAATTAAACGTGGGCATATATATACATATACAGTGCTTGTGGGATTACAGTAATTGAAAGTCCACTTACTTACATAAATAGGGACATTTCTAGCCTTCTGTAGTAATTTTCTATTAGAAGAGCAAATGTAAGTTAAAAATGTATTTCATTTGCATCAGAATCACATCACTTTACAGGTGGATAAATAATTCAGACTATGAAGGGTTGCCTAGAATTTTTGTGCTCTGTTTTTGTTGACTGAAATGACACTACAGTTTATTCAATAAAGTGTTCTTTTGAGTAAAAAAAGTGATTTATGTGAAACATGACATCTTTTCTTCTGAATTAAGCCAAATGATCAGTGAAGAGGGATGGTATTGATTGGACTATAGAATATGGTGCATTTGTTAAATGGGAATTTCTTTCACATGATCTGAAAACCAGTAAATAGTTCTCAAAGAAAACAGGAGAAAGATAAAACTCAATGAGACTTTTAGTCACTGCTGGCAACTAGAAGAAAGCTAGCTTAATAAGAAAGCAAGTTGAGAGATTTAGTGGGTTCTGTCAGAGGATTTATTTCATTTCTGCAATTTTGAAAGCATTCTTCAACAAAAGAGATGATTCTGTCAAAGACTTGTCAGAACATAGACGTGCCAATGGAAAGTTGCTTTAAGTTTCATAAGTATCTATCATGCAAACATAGTCTAATAGGGTAAGTGCTATCCTATCTGCTAGGCCTAAACTACCCAGGGGCATGCACACTAAAAGCTGACAGGGAGCTGCTTGTGTGTTTCTCATGACCAAGACAGTTAACACATCAGCTGTGTTTGGGACTCATACTGCAACAGAACAGTGACTCCCCCTTATACATCTCTGAATCAGCCACACTGACAGTGGGGAAGACCCGGTAGGAGGCTCTGGGAAATAATTAGTTATCTTTTTTTTTTTTTTTCATATTAAAGAACAATAGCGTACAGTTTTGGTTCGTTCTGGCTGAGTAGGAGCAGTGCATGGGGAGTAGGTAGTCTTTCAGGACTCATAAAAAGCTACGTCATGCAGGGGGATTATGTGAGATAAAATATGGAAATTATTGTAAGAATATTGATTATGTATATAGTATATATTGTGTAAGTATATACACTGTGTATACAAGAGTATATATATACTGTCATTGATGTTAGAATGTGCAGTGGAATATGAAATTTTTACTTTCATCTTGAGTGGAGTGAGGCAGCAACAAGTCATGCAAAGTCTTTCTCTGAGAAATCACAAACCTGGTTTTAATTCTAATCTCAAATTATGAGTTAAAGAATACTTTTTTTGAGGTGGCAAATTCCATAAGAATTTAAGAATGAAACAACGATCATTTTAATTCAATATTTTGTCTCCAATAGTAGCTAATAAGAGAGGTCTATGGAATAACAGAACAGGGAAAGAAATGAGAATGCAGCCAGGTCTCCATGAGTCCTTAAAATTATATAAAGAAACCTTTCCTTGAGCATGTCTCTAATTTATCATTCTATTCAGGACATTTTATGTGTTTGGGCTGAGGAGTGTATTGTAGAATCACTTGCATCTGGCAACTGTGGTCTTCCCAGCCATCAAGAAAGAAACATGGTGCCTGAGTAGCTCAGGGAGCTGAGACATGATCTGTCCTAAGGATAGTGGGGATGCCTCTTTCCACAAAGGGTTTTTCAGCTCCGGGACAGGAAATTCCTGGGTTTTATAATACAAAATTAGGATGTTTGGGATTAGATTATGTTGGATGCTTGTGGAGCTCTGCTATGGATATGTCCTGTCCTCTGTAGCCTTTGTAACTGTCACCTTTAGCTCAGTTAAGCTTATGTTAAGGTTAAAGTCAAGGCGAGTCTGCACGTTTCATCTTCTTTTCTAGGCACAGAAGAAAGATCCCTCAGATTCTCTGCTTTGCTATTTTTTTGGCAGAATACATGAACATTTTCATGTGTCATTCAAAGACTGACCATGGGGGAACAGTTTGTTGTTATACTGCATGATGTCCAGAACTTTAGCACTGTCAAATGCAAGTGTTCAAGAATTTTGTGCTAGTCTGAGAATAGGTTAATGATTCTTTCTTCTTGTGCAGCAAAAATTGCCTCTGGTGTTTTACCAGGTTGCAAATTTCGGTGGTTGTGAGAAAATCTGTTGCATGCATTGCCTTTAATGAGTTTGTTTCCTGTTCTTTTGGAATTATAACAGCCTACCTACAAGCAGAACTCAGACTGGGAGGTGATTTGGTCAGCTTGGTGACAAAGGTCCCTCTTCCAGTTGCTAGGTGAGGGGCAGAGCAGACAGTATGGTGGTGAGATGTCAGTGATGGGTTGCACTGCCTTGATTGGATTCTGTGGCAGTCCGTCCACGTATGGGCTACATTCAGTGCTATTGCTTTGGCTGGTGCAAAGTTGGACTGCATCTGGCATCTTGACAAAGGAATAGCCACTTGTCTTGATCGCTAGAAGTTAACAATCTTTTTTTTTTTTTTTTTGAGAATGATCGCTAATGTCACAGAGGTATTTTTAGGTTGTGGGTGTGTGATTGGATTTCTGTCTCCAGGTACTTGTTCTTTTTGTGGCCATCTACCAACCTGCTCAAACAGTCTTCCAGTCTCCACATCCTGCTTTTTTCTGTCTGGGATCAAAGTCAGCAAAGAGAATATTCTTCTGAAGGTCACCACAGCTAGGTTTCACGACTTGTTCTGCAAGGATCAACTGTGAAGGATGGAGGGAGGGATGGCGGGCTGGGAGAAGGCAGGGAGTGCATTTTGCACTTCCCCTGGCAGGTGTGTCCCCTCTGAGGAGACATCTGATATCCCCTAGAGACAGCTCCCTGAGAAACCTCTGATCTGATTGTTTATACTGAGCTCACTGGGACAGTGTTGGAGGGTATCAAGAGGTCACAGGATATTAGTTAAAGCATCACCATATTTTGGGGGGATTAATTCCGACATTATGCTTGCTAATGTGGAACACTTCTTGTTTAATTGAGTTAATAAATTCAATCAAATGTTAACATTTGGTCTGCAAAATAAGGAATCAAGTCTCAAAAGCATCTTGATAAATGACAAGAATCTTAAATAGGTGGCTTCATAAATTATAGATGCATATATTTACAAACACATCCACATCCACAGTGGTATGAATGTGCCCTTTAGTAAATGAAACACAGCACACCTGAAGCCTGAATAATCTCTTTGGTGGATCTTGGAGGTACGTGCTTGGACAATCTGGCTGACCAATATGTGAGCAACCTATGTACTTATATAGCTGCAATAAGTTTGTTTCACCTGGGGCTTAGACCACTTTACACTTTTGCAGAGGCTGGACACAAACCCCCTGAGCCATTTTTCTTCAGATAAGAGGATTGTGGTGTAACCTACAGCTATGTATTTTATTGGTAGTATTAGAGTGAAGTCAGGAATATTAAAATGTTTGTAGAATTGTTAAGCACAGAGAGCTGAGTGTAAAACAGAAAATAAAATCCAAACCCTTCAAAATAGCACACTCTTCCACTAACTCTCCTTATGTATGGAAAGGAGTTTTTGCTCTGTATCTCCTCCTTTTTGACTGCTTGACTTCTGGTCCGATGCTGCAGTAGCCCTGTCCCTGAGGCTGAGATCTGAGACAGGACACAGATGATCCTTGAAGGCAACAGGATCTTCAGCATGAGCTTCTGATGTTTGGAAATCAGCTGGCTAGTTTTTAAAAATCCTGCCCTAAATATTTACGAAAACTATGTAACATTTCACGCCTCTCTGCTGTCCCTCTTTGTGGCCTTGATGAAAAGCATCTCAAGAAGAAGTGCCCTGGTCCTGACTGGTTTCCAAGTCTCATTAAGTACAATGGGTTTGCAAGTGCTTCTGTACATACCGGCTGCACTACATCATCCCTTGCATTCCTGGGGCTGAAAGCTGCAGAAGGCAGCCAACAGGGAGTGGATAAAGAGCACACTTTTTGAGACTCTCTTTTCCCAGCTTCTATTCTTTGCTCCAACCAAAGGAACAAAATCGCAAAGCCATTACCTCATTTATGAATAGTTTGGAAGGCAGCTCGCTTCGCTGTTTTGAACTCAGGGGGGATTTTTCAGTTGTATGGAAAAGTGGAAATTTTGTAACTGAGTTTTGTTTGTTTGTTTGTTTTATGAGACTCACACTTCATCACAAAATGAACATGAAATGGTAGTGAATTGGAAGTTGAAATGCGAGAGTTTTCAGGGGCTTGTTTCCCAGAATTTGATTACAGGCATATGTCTCCCCTGAGGCTTTTAAGATTTTAGTAATTATTTTCTTTCTCAAATTTTGATGATGCTCTCTCTTTTTTTTTTGCTTCCCCACCTCTCTTTTTTTGAATACTACCTGAGTTTGGGAAGGAAAAAAATAATCTTTGGGATTTTGTAAGGCTTTCTGATAAATCCTCTGCTTTAATTTGTTTTCTTCAAATTGCTTAGTGCAAAATGACCCCCCAAAAATCAATGCTAAGAGGAGCATCATATGGAGAAGATTTAATTGTTCAAGTAAAATAAAAAAGTCTCACCTAGACATAACCACAAATGGAATAGTTTGTTTGCACATGTATCTAATTAATTTAGTCTTTCTAATGAAAAAGTTTTCCATGAATGGAGAGCCTCAAAATATCAGACAAACCTTAGTGCATGTTGTTAAATCATAATTAAATCAATAGATATTCTCATGTCAGAGCTGGTGCTTGGAGATGGTCTAGGCTTTTATCTATTTTATAAAGGATGCTCCTTGTGTGAGGATCTAGGCTGAGCAATTGGGTGTCTTCTGACAAAGCAAAAATCATTTTGGAATTCAAGGCAAAATGAAATATTTCATCAGTTGTATAGATTTATTTTTTTTTGGCTGCTTGTTTATGGCAGCCCTGACCTGAATTCCACAGTGCACTGTTAAGTACAGAAGTCCTGTGCCTTTGTACATGTGTGGTGCTTGGGTGCTGCTGACCTGGTCCAATATACAGCTCTGCATTCTTATAATGCCTTGCTGGACTTATCCATCTTGCCCATCTCTTGTCGAAGAAATATGTGGCTCCCATAGCTCAATGCCTGTGACTTTATTTGGAGTGTGGCTTCCTCTTCTAGCCCATCCCTCTCTCCCACATACAGAAATATGCAGCGACCTGATCCTTGTCCTTCAGCAGATTACTATCTCTTTATGATTACAAAAATATTTACACACCCTACCAAAATCTCCTGATGTGCTGTTATATTTCTTCTGTCCCTTTTCACTTTTTATACCAGCTAATTAAATTGCTTCTCTATTGCATCGACATCATGCAATAAATTGTTTATTGCATTGTTTATGTTTATTAAGTAATACGTACTTAATACTTTTCTTCCTATCGTTCGCCAAGCTCTATCTGATTGTATGTGTGAAATCCAACATTATCTAGCTATTTTTGTAAAGGATAAGATTCTACTGAGGTAGAAGGCCTTGTACAAAGTCTGCGTATGAGTTGTCAAAACAGGTAGGACTTTGGTGAGACTTCAGCAATGTAGAAGTCTTTAACTGAGTCACTAAAATAAGATACTTTCATACTTGTACCTATCAAGAGGTACAATAATGAATTGTGCTAAAGATATCAAAGTGTTTTCCATAGATGAAGGGATATATTTTATGAATTTAGAAGAGGAAATCACATTTTATCAAAACAGTGGTGTACTAATTCTAAATGTCAGATGGAATGAGGAGAGAGAAAACATATTTGTGAAAACAATTTTCAACAGAAAATCAATGACTAAAAAGTCTAAAATGTTTGAAATCTGGAATAATACCTCTTTTGTCCTTCATTTTTTATAAAAACATCAATTTACCTGATGTAAAGAAACAGCTTTTTAAAACTTCATTTTCAAACAGGATTTATATCTTGTTTACACATGCAAGTGCCTTTTATTTTTTTATACCTTTTTCTATTGACTATATCTATTAAGGCTTACATATATGATGGTTATAATAAACAGTTACTACTGGTTAGTAGCTAACATATACTACTACTATTTTTACACAACACCTGAATATTATTTTATGAAATATATAAACATCAGAAAATAATTGTTTCATGTAATGTGTTTATTTTCTAGATTTGCCAGTGTTTGCCTACTCAACAGGTTCAGAGTGATAGTTCAACTTAAACACAAACCCTCAAAATTACAATAAATTTTTCAATTTGAAACACAAACCCTAAAAATCACAATAAATTTAATCTGTCTATTTTGGCTTTGAATCAGAAAACCATATCCATAAAGCATTTAAGCATTAAAATGAATAATCTCATTTAAAAGCCTATGCATGTTGTTAAGTTGGAGATCCTAGAAATGGCATATATAATAACAGGCAGCGTCTCTGCTCTTCTAAATTTTAGACAGTCAATTTTCTATGGAAGAAGAAGAGCTAGGCAGAACATCTCTGTTTCAGTAAATGACAAAGTATTTTGCAGAATTTTAATGGTTAAAATTTTAAGAGTCACTCTCCCATAGCCAAACTCCTGTTGAAAAGGTCAACTTCAACACAATTCATATCAAAATTTTAGAAAGATTTTGCTTTCACTCCAACCCAGGATACAAACAAGTGTCAAACCTTAGTTTTGTTGGCAAATCCAGGACCATGTTTCCTTCAATGGGTGTCATTAACCACAACCAAAAATAAAATCCAGAGACTATAATTGTCGGTCTGCAATAAAGGTAGCGCCATCTCTTTGTGAGTTATTGATGTCAAACCTTTACTATAACTCTTCTCGCAGAGACCTTGATCCATCAAGAAATTTCAGAAGGTACCGAATTCAAACACAGAAAGTAATCTAATAATGAGATTACTCCCATATTTTTCTGAATTTAGACACATGCTTAATTTGCACTGGAACCAAAAAGCCTTCGTTCAGGGAGCTATGGCACAAAGTATAAGACCAAACCAATACTGGTTAAATTGGGTCTGTTTAGTCAAACTAGCAGAATGACTTCTTAATTGATACTTTTGAGCTGAGTTTATGTGTAGCACGCAATGTTGACTTCATGAAGATGAAGTAAGAGCAGCTGGATGGTTTGCTTCCTGTATTATGGTTTTGAGCTATCCTCTGGTTATGTTTACTGTAAAAGTATCTTATACAAGAGGGTGACAGAATATCTGAATGGCAGCATTATATAAATGGTGCACAGCAACACAGAGGCCATTAATAACATATGAACCCTGCAATATTTTCTCTTCATCCTTTTTTAAAAGGACCTTTGCTCTAACCCTTATAAATAATGCCAACAAAGACACATATTCTTTTTTTCAATACACTTCTCATCTTTTCTCACATCCAGTGCTAAACTCTTGCTACCCCAGCTAGAAAGGCATAGGAGCAAGCTGTATATGAAGGGACACATGTTACCAGTATAAAACTATAAACAGTGAAGATTAGTGTACTTCTAATAGCTAAAACTAGTGTACTATTTTTCATTTAACAGTGAGAAAGGTGTCCCCAGATACCACAGTGCAGGAACACAAGGGGAAGCCTTTAGGTTGTAACCAAATGTTGTATAATTTTAGCTGTTATTACTGAATATAACTCTTCCCACAGCATATTTTCCTTTGAATCATGACTGACCTTCAAGACTGTCGATGCACCCTTTCTGCCACAAAAGCCCTTTTGTCTCTGTGTGTTTGTGTGTGTGTGTGTCCATTCTGCCCATTTCCTCCTCACAGTGAAAAACAACTGCTCAAGTTTTTCTTGTTTTTGTTTGAGAATCACAATTTGATCGAAAGAGATTAAATAAATCAGCAAGCGATAATATGAAGCCGTTAATACAACTTTTCTGCTCAAGTGGTTTGGCAGCCTTTATCTGCTGGCTTAAACTTAAACAATTACAGGCTTCCAAACTAATTACAGCGCAGAACATTATAGGATTTATGAAATTTGGCAGCTATCACTTAAAAAAAGGGGAAGGGAAGGAAAGGAATGAAGAAAAGTTCATAACTATCCATTATGGAAATGTCCTGAAAGTTTTTCAGAACAGAAATAATATACTACTAGTAAAGCCTTTCAGCAGCTCTGAGCATCTTGACTTCTAATTTGTACATTTTGTTCATTTTTCATGCTTCATAAGCAAGTGTATGGAAAATGCTGTGCAGATCTTATGCCAGCAAAATGTCTTCTATACTATTTAATTTATGGCATCAATGCCTTAATTATATTAACTAATACACAGCCTGTAAATAAGTTGACAGTTGTATGGTGAAAACCCTGCTGTAGTTTCCATCCTTTGCCATCCTAGACAGAGCTCTAGTCTTTGTTTCTGGAGACAGGTCACAACAGGGAAAACCATGGGGATGACTAACACGTGTCAGAACATTCGCAGACTGAGACAAGCAAAGGTAGCACCAGCACATCCCAGTGCTTCTGCAGAGGAACCTCCAGCTGGGGTTGCTGGGACTTAGGGATAGGTGAGGACTGTGGAGCCATGCAAACTGGTCCCACAGCAGTGCTATGGGGCATGCCTCCTCCCAGCAGGGAACGTGGGTCATTTAGTTTGTCATCTAAACAGTCAAAAGGCCAAACACCATAAATACAAGGAGACTAGTCTCTTTTGGATGAGGGTAGGGGCACATCAGAGTGGTTTTGTCAGTTATACTGATTAAAGTCCAAGAGCAGTAGCTGCAGTAAGGGCAAAAATGTGGTTTTTTTAGTGTAACAGTAACCGCTTTCATCACGAGTAGAACCTCCCCAGAATCATGAGATTTCCTTCCAAATAGGATTTAATATAATTATTATACTGATTTCTGATCCTGTAGGGCTGCAATTCTTGAGGGGCTAGGAAGGCTTTCTAATCTGAAAGTGGAGATCTAGTTGTAAAACATGGCTACAGCAGCAAAGGTTTAAGAAAAAAATGTAAATAATGCTAGAGTGAGCAATGTTTCATGGGGTGACATATGCTTCCAGGCTGAGAAGCCACATGAGACCTACAGAGTTCCTGTTCCCAAGGAGCAGATTATTAGTGGTTGGCATTGTGTCCATACCTTCTGCTCAGGATGATCTCCAGTTGTAAGAAGATCCTTGTGAATGTTTTCTGTCCTTAGGATAACTTTAGTCGATGAATATTCCCTAGAAAACATGCTAAGAAAGCGGTCTCATTTATAGTACCAGCAATGTAATTCCTGCTCTGCGTTGGTGTTTCATTCCTGATAAAGCAAAAGGATCATACATAGGGAAGAGATAGCAGATTCATCTTTTTAAGTAAGACCAGACTTCTGCTGCTGAGGGAGGTGACAACTACCACCACCTGCACCAGTGATTTTGTTTGGTAATTTATCTATCTGCATGCCTTAAGAACCTGTCTGAAAAGCAGTTTGGTTTAATGAGTGTCATTAAATTATATTGCACTAGACCTGTAAGTAAGCAAACTTGGTTGGGCCAGTTGTGAGACAATGGTTGGGATGGATTAGGCCACATTTGTGACTGTCATTGCAAGATGACTTGGAGCCCAGCTATTCCCTGCAAAACATAGACCAACTTCAAGGCTCTGCTTCAAGCCACTTTTATTATTCCGGTTTGGGCTATGTGCTGGCTAAGCACTACGTAAATGCTGAGTGTTTTTCCTACACTGTCTTTCATCATCGGTTTTGTCAGAAGTGATAGGTGGGACTCAACAGCATGACAGCTAATTCAGGGAAGACATGGACTGTCATGAGTCAGGTTCTGCCCCACAGACTCTCTCCACCACGATCAGTCTGTACTGAGGCAAAAATTGCCCAGCACTGTTTGAAGCTATCCAGTCCTCTGTTCTGTTCTCTCTTAATCACCAAAGTTGTAGGCATTTGTCTCACTTTTTTCCTGTGATTAATTAAGTGATCATCTTCTTTAAAGATTTATTTCCTTTTCTGAAAAAATAAAAAATTGATGGCATTTTTTTTAATGGAACCTTAAGATTTGATCAATGTCCACAAATGCTATAAGAACACTGTAGGCAAAGCAACAATTTTAAAATCGATCTTTTTTTTTCTACATCCATCTCATTCCTCTATGGAGGAAGTCCACAGATAAAAACTAAAATCCAGGCTGAGGTGAATATAAAAACAAACCATGCTTTTAAAAACACACATGTAATCTGATGATCAGCACCATAACCGATTCAACAGACACTCCAGTACTTTTCCTGGGGGCAAAGTGCCTTGAATTCTTGATGTGATGTATACACAAGCATGCAGACACACACACACACACGTGTATGTGTAAATATAATCATGTCTGGAAACACGCATTCTTACAGACACACATAAATGTTTAGTTTGCTAAGTATTGCTAAAGAGCCACTACAGTTAAGTAATGTGATTCATGGTGGAGTAGCATAAACTTAATCTGGCTAGATTTAGTCTGCCTAATTAAGGTTAATTCAAGTGAAGGTAGGTTTGCCTATATTTCAGCATGGTGCATACTCCAGCATGTGCTATAGGAAGCCACAGACCTTCAGTGTGATCTTATGTTGCTAGTTCGTAATAAAGTGTGCTTCACCATGTTTTAAATACTACTGCTACAAGTGCAAACTGAACTGAAGATAATATGAGTAAAAGTAGCCACATGGCTTTGTATATGCAGTGCTGTTGTATATATTCTGATATGGTCCATGAGGGTATTATGAGACTGAGTGGATCCGGATTATTATAAAATGCTTATAAATTTGTTAAAAGGACATGGGTGTGTTCCTTTAGTTCTGAGGTTTACATTATATAATGCTAACCCCACCAAAACCAGACAATACCCGATATGTTACATAGTCCATGTTTAACAAAGACTACTCATGAATGTCCTACTCTGCTTAGTCAACAATTCTCCTTCTGATCTGCCTTACACTCTGCATTTCATCCTGACAGCAGTGTGCTGATGAGGTATAATAGATAGATTTGCCAGATCTGTCTAGACTCAAATCTTTTCCCAAAGTCTCCAAGCCAGAATTGACTGAAACATTGAATATGAGTGTGATGCCGGTGGATCTCCTTTCTTTGCCGCCCTAGCACCGAGTCTTTCTACTGGCCTATTTGTAGGGAAGATGAGAATTGATGGGGCAGGGGACGTGCCAGCTAGCTTTTCTCATCCTGAGAAAACAGTATCCTGTCCTCCCTCATGAATGCTGGATCCAAATTCTTCAGTTCTAGATAGTCCAAGTTATAATCTTAACTTGACACATGACAAACACTCTGAAACACAGATTGCTGGAGCCAAATATAGACATCTGGGAATCTGAAAAAAAAAACAAACGATAGAGAACTAGACATGTGCTAGTGGCTTTAAGACAAATGCTAATAAAGGAAACAGAAACGTGATGATTGCCTCTCCTGGAGGATTGCAGGAATCAAGCCCAAGCCTCAAAAAAGGTGCAAAACTTTGGGAAAAAGGATGAAATAGATGGTATGTGACATGACAGGATTTTTAGCAAATCTAAAACTTGAAAGAGCTCAAACCATCACAAGGCGGTATTCAGCTTTCTTCCAGTTTACACTTTAGATTATGCCATGTCTTTTGTGTGACAGGAATTGGGTCCTTTCACATGTCTTACCTCAGACTCAGGGAGGGCAAGGGTAGGATATTTTATGGCATAGAGTCCTGTCATTCAGGAGAAAGTGGGTGATGACAAAACATGTGATGGCTGGAGAAAGTCATAGGGACTGCAAGTAAGAGTTTGCTTGAAACCTACTGCCAGGGTTATATTTTTGATCTAGCTGGGACAGGACTTTAAGAGATCTGTATGCTTGAAAATGAAGCATGTGCAGTGTAGAAATTCCCTCTATAGTTTCCTGAAGACCAGCATAGACTGCTGCACAGAGTTTGTTTCATTTCTCAATCATGTTTTGATGCATTCTGTGTGATGTAAATTAGGATTGATTAGACAGCATACAGATTTGAAATGAAGGAAAAAACTCCACATATAAAACTTCATAACTATAATATCTTCATGTAGTAGAGACAATGACCACAATTTTAAAGCCAAGTGAGTGATGTTAAGCTCCTGAAAACATACCCAGGCCCATAAATAGGAAGTCGTGGTGAATACACCCAGTTTCTGTTAACTTCACGGAAAGTAAAGCTAAGGATTGGCTTTGTTTAAAAAAAATATATCAGCTATCATTTCATGTTGCCCATCAGGCAGAGCTCGTGGCTGCAGGCTTCACAGCTCTTAATAATCTGCTGCAGGAAGAAGGACAGAACAGGAAGCAAACAAAGCTGCAAAAGGGAGAGAGTGGTGAAGAGACTGGACAAGAGCAAAAAAGCATGTGAAAAGGGGGAAATTGCATGTTGAAGACTGTGAACTGGGAAGAGAAAGCAGAAAGAGAAGAGTGTAATGGATGATGAAAGAAAAAGCTGGAGGAAAATAGATGGGCTGCAGTGAAGACAAGAGAAAGAAATGCCTGAAGAAAACCCACTCAGGGACTCTTGCCAGTCATGGACAACACAAAGCACTGACCCAAGGGGAAATGATTCTGAATCTGACTGGGAGACAGTCAGAGCTGTGGGCCTCTGCATGGGATTTTGAGGAAGGGACCTTGCTGATTTTCCTGAAAAGTGGGTCGCCATGGGTTTTAAATGTGGAAGAGCATATATGAAAAGGCATTTTTGATCCCTGTCAGAAGACAAAAATTGGAAGAGGACTTGAAATGTACCATTCTGTATAAGGTGTCAGATAGCAGACAGACAGAGAACAATTAAGACTGCACAAGGCTCTCCATCAGCAGCATACAATGGGAATAGGATTTTCTTTTTCCCCGGATGTCAGCCCAGCCACTCAGGCGAGACGAAGAGAATTTCTTCCACTTAAGAAATCCTTTGTTTGGGAAGGAGCTGTTCAGGCCTCTGTTCTCTCCCCAGCCAAATTGTATGTAGTTTTCACGAAGACTTCACTTTCTGAGGGGCATTGGTAACCAAACAGCTTCTGGACAAAGTGCAAAGTGCAGTGAGTCCAGAGTATCCTTGGAGTCTGACAGGAAGGGTAAAGAATGAACGGAAACATTTTCAAATGCAAAAAGGTTGATATTTATTCTTGCAAAAATCTGCCATAGTGATTTTTGTCCTGTGAACCTTGCAAGAGCAGAATTTGTGTTTGTTTTCTGCAGGGTGGACGCTTGGTCCTGTTTGCAATTTTGTTAAATCATGTTGACTGTATTCTCAATACAAGAAACCTGCATGTAAATCTGTATAAAACCTGCTTAGGTCCTCATGGAAGTATAGATCATTCCCATGAAAAGTATTTAACTGGACCATGAATAGAAAACATCTATGCTAGTTTAGTTACATCTTTTCTCCTAGTGTGCGATACTGCATATATTTTTTTTTTTTAAATATACAGTGGAGCTGTTCAACAAAGAAGGAAATGAGACATACCCACTATCAGCGTTTATTTAGCCTTTGCTCACTGAGATTAAAACTGCTAGATTCAGCAGAAATTACTTGTCTGTTTGTTGGTGTTTTTTTTCTCTTGTGCCATGAATACATATGTGCACATACATGCAAAAATGCTGGAATGTACATGCACACACGTGCATAGACACAGGTGCACAAACACATACAGAGATGGAAACTCGGAACACAGACTTTATCGTCCAAATACCAATTTAGTAAACTCTGTGGATTTTATTACCCTACTGATACTATAGCAAAGATACCAGGTTATCAATTGACACATTTATGTGTAAAGCATTTAAAGACTCGTAAAATTATTAAAACAGATGTATGACTTCACAGGTTGTGTACATTACTTCAGATTTCTTCTTCATAAGGGTATAAGAAATCCTGGATATAGTCTGGAATCCAGAGGTACTGCAATCAGCTAATCTTCCATTTCAGTTTTATTTCACTGCGGCTATGTGTAGTGTCAGTATTTACTTGTTGCCCTTACAGACCAGACTAGAAGTCTCACAACTGGGTTTGACACTAGACCCTACTCAGTGGAAGGAAAGAAGCCTGTATGTCCCATCATTTCAAGAAACCATGTAACTAAAATGCACATTCAGGTCTTTATATCATAGTCTAAATGCAGAACGCTTAGGAGTCCATTCTGTCAGCAGTATCTCCCTTATTGGATTACTGATTACTGGTAACACACCTTACATGAATCTGCATCTTAAGATCGCTTGGAAATTTCACCTGTTGCATACAGTGGCCATTCACTTGTTAATGGGTGTTTCTCACCAGGATTTCATTACATCTGTGCCCCATTGTCTGCCCTCACTTTCAGTTCATTTTCAAGCGTAGTGTTGTATGCTGGTTCAAATTTGTGTGCTTTTAAATGGTTTGGTTCCTTGATACCCAAAGAAAACACCTCTCCTTTCATGTGTGACCAGGGGCTGAGATCAGCAGAAAGGGGATGAAAACTGTAACTTGCTTCCCAAGCTGTCCCATCAGAATGTAGGCTGGCTGGTTGATAGGTCATAGAGCAAAGTTTGGCTTTTCTTCCAGGGAAAAAGAAAGAATGGGCTGTATTGATTGATAAGGGGGCTACGAATGCTGGTGGGTGGAAGTGGAAGTTATTTTAGTTTTTTGGATACCACCTCTAATTTAGAACTTTATTTCTGAGTGTGTATTCAAGCACCACATGGCTGTATTCATAAATACATCAAGTGGATTCCAGAAAAAAATTAGCAATTAAGCAATTAGCTACATAACTTGTATCTGCAAATGCTTTTTGCTGCACATATTTGACATTCTTTTGCTGGCACGCTGTGCTTTGTAGTCTGGGTGTCTTTACACATTCTAAAACTGCCTCTTTCTAATCCTTCCTTATTTTCATCAATTTAATACAAGTAAAGTTGTCTGTTACAACAGGGAAAACCCCTCAAGTTCTGCATTAGCTTAGTTTTTCACACCCAGCCTACTGTTCCCATTGCTCTTATTACAAAACCAACAAATTACACATAGGACAGGACCGAAAGTCCAGGTTTAAGCAGAATATAGATTGTCATAATTTTTCTTTGACAATTAGGAATAAATGCTGGATGCCAAAAAAAAAAAAAAAAATCTGAGAAAGGAGAAGAAAAGCCGGAAAAGAATATCAAGTGTTTTGTATTCTCTCAGTTATCTGCTACTACATTTGTACTGCATATTTACTAAAGCCAGAGCTGCACTACCCAGTGCTTCTCATTTTAAAACAATCATTTATGGGTGTTAAAGTATGCCTGTGAAAGCAGAAGTGTACTATGTCAATCAAAGCTAATCACTGGTACAGGCAAAGTGCTTTTGTTGGCCTCCATGCTCTAAGCCGCACTTCCACATCTGTGTTTGAAGAGATTAGAGAGGTGCTTCATACAAGAACTGTATTAGTTAAAGCTGATCGACAGTATTTGGAATAAATCATGAAAAAGTTGAGTGCCAGAAGCAAAGGCATGGCAAGTGAGTTTGAAATGGACTAGGGCTAAATCTGTCTCCTTCCCATCCTTCCAACCCTTCCCTCCCTCAGATGCACACATATAAACATCTATACACTTGTTGTTCTGAGAGCAATACTGGTTATCTTCCTTCAGCCACTTTGCAGCTAACATGCAGCTGCACAGCCAAACGTACTCGAGCTTGTTTTCACTGAGATACATATTGTTTATTGGCTGAGGCATTGATATCACATTTGATGTGTTTATATCAGTCAGGACTGGCAAGGGATGGGGAAATGGGTGTTAAAAGAGAAGAAGAGCTCTTGCAAACTGCTGTGGTTTGGAGTTCTGCAGCTCCCCCCATCTCCATTTCCAGCAGCACTCTCACCTCATGAATGCCATACACTTTCAAATAAATTATGAGTGACAAGTATTTGAACCAATAAAGAGGGCACCATATTTTATATGCAGTAAATTTAATTCCAGATTGTGTTTCACCTCAGCAGTATGACATGTTTATTGCCGCTGAAAGATGAAAGCACCAGGAGTTAGAGACAAGCGTCAGCAGTTCTAGTGGGCACCAGCAAAATGAAGATTTGACAGACTGGTGGCTGAGCCCGTGAAATGAAATGCCAGATCAAATTTTACCCAAAAGGGGTCAGATGTACTGTCATGCCCCCAGACTCTCAATACCAACTGAATAAATGACTCTGGTTCAACAAGCTGCCGAGGAGGGTGGTGTGTGATCTATAATTCACTGCTAGGGGCTATGATGCCTTTCAAAATGCACCGATGATTGGTAGTGCCAGAGCTGACTTTGAGGATACAATGCAATGAAGTAGCTGTTGGTGCTGAGAGCTTTTGAAAAGTACTATTAGCTGATTTCCAAAATTTGTTCTTTGGTCTGCCTTTGTCACATTTGTCCCACAGCTGGAGCTGCAACTGCCTGCATTAATGGTGAAAATCAAGCAGTAAACCATAAACTTTCTCAATAATATATGCATACTTTTGAGAGATTTGTTTCTGTTGCAGTGGCCCAAATCTGAGGAAAAATCTTTTGGCAATCAGCTATGAAATGGGGGTAACATCACTTTGGAGGTGGAAAATAATAAAGAGAAGCATTGTGCTTGTTCATTCCAAGCCAAGCTTTGACATCTTTTGTCATGTGTAGCAGCACATACTCATGCGAGTTGTCCCACTGGGAATTCCTAGAAACTATTTTTTTGAGGGTTACTTAACATAAGTGAGGCTGGCAGAATTGGTTCTGGTATTTGCATGAAACAAATTATATTAGGGGCAACTTGCATGCAGATTTAATTGCACAATGCAGGAACGACATTTAGAGAATCTTTTGGCTTTAGTGAGGCATGCACACTACAGACCTTCTGGTCAGCAAAACAATTTCTACTGACTCTTTTAAAAGTTTCATCTCAAATGCCATTCATTGCCAATGGCCACAAACACTAAAAAATCTCTATCAGTGCTGATATTGGCAACAACGCCTCCAAGATTCAGATAACAGCAGAGTGTCAAATCTGCAGGTCAGCAAAGTAAAATCTCTGCTTCTTAAATCCATCCTGTATCTGCTGGGAAGACGAGACATTTTTCAAGCTGCTGCTGCTTAGAAGTAGTTATAGTGTTTTGTCTTCACATAACAGTGGATAGCTGTTCCAGATGTTTACTTCATTCCTGGTTATAAATCCCCTAGTTTTCAGACTGAAGCTAGTCATGGGCAGTTTATACTTATTTGTTCTTGTGTCAGTCTTTTCAAAATAGCTTTAACACTGTGTAAATAGCTTTTCACTCTCCCAGGTGTTTTCCAGCCTGATGTGTATATAGCCAGTCACCTGGGCTTCATTTTGCTAAACTTACTGAGATCTTAGTTTTCCTTCTAATATGACAGACCCTGGGGTCCCTGGCCATAATAGTATTTTCTTGTCACTACTCCAAATATACCAGCAATTCTATATACCCTGCAATTTGAGTCAAACTGAACATGGGTGAGCAGAGCTCTAACCAATATTCCAGGGAAGGAATATAATGTTATATAAATGTATCCAGAGATCTGAACCTCTTCCAGAAAGACATTACTTGTTCATCCTAATTTTATACTTGCCCTTTTCATGGAAACCCAATGCTACACCTTGCACACAGGATACAGGTACCACCAGCACTTGGGCAGGGCAACATCTCTGACATCTGGAACATCTTTCTAGTTTCCGACTGTCTGAACTTCCCGATGTTATCTGATCTTTGTGATATTTCCATAAAGTGACTGAATTCATGCCTTTTCCATGGATTTCCCAACATGGTGCTGGGTGCTCGTTCTAGGTATTCCCCACTGCCATCTCCCATTGCTCCTGGTGGACCCGTACAAAAGACTCTGGAGAAGATATTGGTAGCATTTTAGTTGATCCAGACACTTACATGAGTGGAAGTGATTAGGCCCAGAGGAACCAGTGGAGCTCCAGGCTACCCATAAGTGGCTGAGCCTCAGCAAAACGTTAGCAGCTCTAAGGAGACAAGTGCCAAGTGAGGAGCTTGGCACTAATGCTGCTAAACCATACAAGCCTATTTCTCAAACCTATAAAAGCAAAGGGTTTAGAAGACACATCTGAAAAGAAAGTAAGCAGGTGTGGTTCTCCATCATGCTAATGAGGTCTGACTCTGTCTGCAAGTCACTTGGTGGTTGCTAAAGACTGCCTTCATCATCAGGTTGCCTGGACTCCTTGCCCTGTTCATCACTTTCTATCTAGCATGGATGTGCAAATCTTTGCACAGGTCATGCAGAATGAGGTGCAGTGGTACGTCACATCATCACTAGAAGGCAGGCTGGAGTCCTCGAGCTGATAGTACGGAGCTGAAGACAGGACTAAAGCAGGAATGTACTGTTTGTATAAACAAGGTAACATGCTACAAGGAATATCCGGCAATGTGTCCTCCATTTGAGGAGGGCATTTTCTTGCAGATCAGTTTAACCCTCACTTCTGCTTGTCTTTTTAATTGATCCCAGTGGTTGACTCTTAAGGCGTAATCATTTTGAATAAACAATATAGGTTTTATTAGTTTAGAGTTTGTTAAGCCATCTTTTATTTTAATCCAGGTGTAATAAAGTTAATGAACTACAACTATTGCTACAACAAAATCCCATGCAGTGCACTGCACACAAACACCACCAGCCCTTTGGCAGTGCTAAAAATGTGCAGATTCCACAAAACACTTCAACATCTTTCTTCAACAAAATTAAACAAAAATATCAAATCTATTCAGATATTTATCAGATGACATAATTGCGTCAGACCTTTCTGTTATTCAAACTGCAAACTTTGTGACCACAAGTCAGTAATTCCTGAGCTGAGCACGTGCCAGGACTAGGAAACAATAATCTAGAGCCATGTTTTAATGCATGCTTCATATATATGCATAAGTGTATATTTATATACGCACATACATATATATATGTATATTTAGCTACATAACTTTTTTGGAATTAGCTTCTTTAGCTTTGTCTTAAATAACACTGTTCATGCTCTGCTCTATAGGAACTGTCATACAGGGAGCAAGGATGTATTTACACTGAACTAGTGTCTTCTCATCTCCAATTTTTGTGATTTTATTGTTTTCAATATATAGGTATTGCAGAAGCAATAATTGAATGTAATCCAAAATATCTGAAATTAAAAGTCTGAGAAAAAAAGCCAAATATTGATCCAGCTTCTTATGCAACACTGTATTAGAGGTTTGGGTTTTTTCCATTTGTAAAGTTAGGGCATCACTGAAGCTTTTCTGCAGAAAGTCTAAAGGTTTTACTCTGAAGGGCTTTCTGCAGCATAATTTCCAATGAGAATGGCAAGAATAGACATAAAAAATTTATTAATACTGACAAGCTCTGTATTTTGCTTTGGCATCAATAAAACCTCTTTTTCCTACATAATCAGAACAAATATTATTAGGAGTAAAAGATGCAAATTTTTTTAAAAAATAAAATCAGGATATAACAAAGGGCAAATCATATGCACAGGGTATTTTTGTTTTTATTTAAATTTTTATTTTGGTTTTGGTTTTGTTTATGTTTATTTATGAGTAATTGTTTCTATACATAATTAGATCATTTACAGCTTTCAATAGCTTTTATATATTTGGATGTATAGTTTTGATCCTGAGATGTACCCAGAAAAGAGAAATCCTTTTATCTGAAATAAAGCAAGTTGGAACCCTTTCATATTTTTTCTTACAATAACTTTCCAACTTACTTTTATTTGTATTGTATGAAAAAATCTACTGAAAACAAATGAATTCTGTTGTTCTAATTCTTTTCAACCATTCCTTAAGTTAGTTAAGGTTAATTCCTGAAGTCCTGTAGATGACCAGTTCTTACTACTTTATTCAAATAAAGCTTTTCTTTGAACTCTTTTGGAGCCTTGTGTAATTAATAGACCTATGAATTTTAGCTCTTACTTATTCTGTATTTCAAACTCCTCTGAAGAACAGAAATGGTTTTTATGGATATGAGTGCATTTTGTGTGTGACCTGTGTTAGTAATAAATTATAATTTCTTAAAAATTAATTGCTAATCAATACAGCATATGTAAGTATTTAATTGTAAGCCTGTTCATAGATCCAGTAACATCAACAAGGCTATCTATATGTTTTAAATTATGTAATCAGTTGAAGAATTGGACTTTAACACTTGTTATAGTCTAGATCAGTTCACCATAAGGATTAATAGGACATCTTACTCTGCCAGACCCTTCACTAAGAATAAGCGGAAATAACTTCAGCCTGCATGCTCCTCCTGGATAGTTCAGACTGTATAAAGTTTATGTTATTTTAACATATATCAGCCTTTTGTGACAGAAAAGTATGGAAGTAGAGCATAAAGAATATGGATTCAGTGTCTAGCTCAGGCAGAATTTCTTTGTCAATTTGGGTAACTCCCTTGATTTTTCAGTGCCTCAGTTCTCCATCCATAAACTGAGGAATTAATATTAGCTCCTTTATCTGCCTTGTGTATTCATACAGAAGACCCCTTAGAGCAAGGATTATCTCTTGCTGTATCGATTGCATTATTGAAGTGACATTGCATCCTTGCCTTCATTTCTCTTTATGTTCATCTGAGTTAGCTTTTAAGATTCTAAAAGTATATGCTATTTTATTAATTTTTGTAAAGTGGTTAGTGCTCTATAAATGAGGAATGATAAAAATAGAAGCAAGTAATAAATCATATTTAGCTATGAAGACTGCAACTGATGGTAATTTCAGCATTTCCCCAATCCCCATCTGTAAAATTATCTCAATTTAAACTCTTCTGACAAACATTCTTTCTTCTCTAAACTCTATTTCAGATAATTTTTGCTCAATAATCTTAGCTAATAAAAGTACTTTGGTCAGAGTACTTTTTTTTTTTTTTTTTTTTTTTTTTTTTTTTTTTTTTTTTTTTTTTTTTAATATTTCTAAATTGTACTCATGCTTTTTTGCAAGCCAGATCCTCAGCTGGAGTAAATCAAAATAGTTTCAAAGTTGTTCTGTCAAGTGTAAAGCTCTGAAAAGCAATATTGACCTGCAAGTACTGATTTATGCTGAGTCAGATCTCCTGTCTTCGTTTACACCATGGAAACATCTTAGCTCAGTCCCTCTCTGTGATGATCACAGAAAACAGTTAACATCAGTTCAGATCACACCACTGTCTTTCCTCCAATTTCAAATGGGTTTATCTTCTCAAAAAAAACTCTCAGCTATTTGTCCTTTTATATCTTTATTTGTTTACATTCTTGGAAGTTTCAGGCTGATTTGCACATTTACTTTGCTACCTAAGCTGGCGTTTTGAGGGAAGGAACTCTCCCATTAAAATGTTTGCCTAGAATCTGATTCTACATCTAAATCTCAATTTTTGCCTAAATCTAGCAGAAGAGAACACGTCAGACCTTTGTGTGTGTTGACCTAAATATTAAAGAATGTACAGGTGTCATACAGTGATACAGAATATAATTATTTTCAAATATTCCTTCAAAGATAACAGACAACGAAAATCTTACCTGTTTGCATTACTTCTGAGTGGCTTTACAAGATTGGAAAATATTAGGATGTATTTTCTCCATATCAAGAGTGCAGTCACACCTTTTGAGCTATTAAAGAGGCATGGAGGAGGGCTGTGATCCCGTGCACTGAGAGTGGGCTCACTCATGAGGAGAACTTCTGCGCAAGAAGACCCATCAAGCCATACAAGCTGCCTCTGTGATCATGGTTTTGGGGACTGAGACAAAACTTTTGTGTTGCAGTATTAAAAACGTTTGATTACAGCATCTCATGAGAAATTAAGGAAGAATACTACCTGAAGAGAAAGGTAAGTGGCAATACAAGTTGGGAAGAATATTCCTGTAGTGTTTCGTGAAGGAACTTCAAAACCAGAAGAATCATTATTCCTAACCCATCTTTGAATTTAAATTGCACACTTAAGCAAACTTTGAACTGTACCACACAATAAGCATAACAAGTAAACCTATGCTTTTAATAGTTAATCATCTGATGCATGACAAGTATCATTCTGAATTCTGTGTGAACTGATTCACAAAAATCATTCAGTAAATTAATGTAGTTTTGCAATATTATCAGTAAAATAGGCAAGCAGCCAAATGTCTAATGACAAATTGAAGGGTTTTGAGATGTGTCTGTCTCTGTGTAATATTGAAATTGTTTTCAAAACAGAAGCACCCTGGAAAAAATTGAACAACACCACGTGAACCATAGCACTATTATGAAAATCCAATAAATAAATAATGTGACTTATATGCAAATAAATTTATCTATCCTTCAACTTTGCCATCAAACATTTTTTAGTGGCCCGCTCTGACTCCCAGTGAAATAAATGGCAACATTTCCTTTGGCTTTCAGAGAAATGGGTTTCCTCCTGTATCCAACATTTATTCAGATCTGGTGTACTTTTTAGGCAATATAAATATCACATTTGTAAAGCCTAAAAAGGAGCCATTCTGAAGAGAGGGTAGCAATCTGTCAAAGCAGTGGTTATTTTCTGGAGCATTACCTGTCTTGCAGGTGCTATTCCCCTTCATTTATCTTCCAGCCTCGATCTGATGGATTAGGGATTATTGCTCTTTTGGCAATCAGATCCTGAACATGTCTCCTATTTAACTCTGGGCTGTAAAAAAGGGAAAATTAAAAACCATTATGAGACCTCCATATAATTAATCTTCAGATGGCTTGAAGCTTAAGCATGTAATGTCCTCAGTATACTGTCTACTATAACAAGTAACAGGAGGGAAAAAAAGGCGACATATCAATACACTTTATCCAAGGGAAGAAATTCCAGTTGTAGCATTAAATATAAATACAATAGTGTGTTGGCATAATGTAGTAAGGTTCCTGTACTATTAAAGGCTTTGTTCTAAAGCGTATCTGTGTACACAATGAGATGATGAACACAGTGCATCACATAGCTAAATTTAATATATGCAGGGGTATGATGTTTGCAATGCATGCATTTCAGCAGGTCCCATTAGTGCGCCTTTCCCCTCCAGTGAAAACAGAATGAACCACAGCCCCTTCTGGTTTGCATAAAGCAAACAAAATTAGATTTGCTTTGCTGAATTGAAACCCGCTTGGGATTGTGAGCCTCTCTCGGGGACAAATTACTTCAAACAATCCCTTTGTACCATAACAAAATCAAAAAATTCAGGCCAATCAACATGGCTCAAAACCCTTAACACAAGAATTAATAATACAACCTAGTCTATTTTTATTGCTTCTGAGCTAGAGATCCTTGTTTTAATATAATTACACTTATTTGTGGTCCACATGTTAAATAAGCTTGCATATGTTAACTAATGTGACATAAAACAACTTTTATAATTTCACTATTGCAACCAGTTTTGTTCCCCCTAGAGTAACATCCCTAACATAGGACAAGCTAAACTTTAATTGCATTAAATTAAATCTATATTATGATTTTTTTTGGCCTATATAGATAGAACTGTAGTTGTTTCTGAAGTTAAATACGTCAAAAATACTGCATTTAAATTTCCACTGTGAAGTCATATTACCTGATGGGTTTCCTTCCTTCAAAGAAATAACTTATTCTGTCTAGCAGAGAAAGCTCATTTAGGGTGGCACAGAGTTTTCCCCACTCATTAACAAAATAC
Source organism: Athene cunicularia (assembly GCF_003259725.1). Classification (NCBI taxonomy): domain Eukaryota; kingdom Metazoa; phylum Chordata; class Aves; order Strigiformes; family Strigidae; genus Athene; species Athene cunicularia. Next base: position 44,333,860 of record NW_020799097.1, on the reverse strand, counting down.
CTTTACCCTCAGTGAGTTCAATGTACTCACATGCCATATTTCACTCCAAACGAACAGGATTTTCACAATATTTCCAGATTTTTTTAGACTACAACATTCTGAGCACTGTGACTACTTAAGTTGAAAGCACGCTGAAAATGAAGGCAGAGAGTTTATTTGCTTTCTTCATCAGACACACCCAAAACGAACCATGGGGAAGTATGTTTGTCTTTTCTATTTTCATCAATATTTTATATATTGCTCCAGACAGTATTATTTCTTAGCATTTTTCAAACTCCAACCTTGGTGTTGCACAATATTATTTTAAATACAACAAAATAATGGCAAACACAACCAGCTCTGATTTTCCATCTTAACGTAATACAAGATTATGGACAAAAAAGCAGGAGGTCACTTTTATTACTTTCTAATAAGACTTTACCTTATATGAGCCTATAAGCAATATATCAAGATGTCACTTTGTGCCTCCTAATATGACATTGTGGTGATGGAAGGAACCAAGGAGTTAGCAAAATTTTCTGAAGTATTCTCCCCAGAAGCATGTTTCTGCAATGCACAATCTCAAGCACTTGGAAAGGAAAGTGCTGACATAGGGCAGAATTATACCCTGACTCATAGTCCATGTAACCCAACTGATGGATGCATAACGTATCAATCAAGACAGTTCTGCTCCTGGAATATATATTTTCTTCACAGAAAACAAAAACAACCTTTGCCCAATTTAACCTGAAAAATTAAGCCTGGGGATACACAGAAGAAAAAAGAGGTTGAGGAGAGTAAGCAGTGCATTTTTGTTATAGCCACAGGAATGTCGCAATTAACATTTGCATTTAAAAATGGCACTAAGAAATTAAGATACATGAAAACATAAAGAGCACCTTAACTATGCCCCATAGTGCCATTGTGCACGCATACATGACTATCAGATAGTGACGCTTCTAATCTCAGTAAAGCTGCTGCTGATTTATAAAGATGGCTTTGCATTTTCCATTTTTCCTCTCTCATGTTGCTGGAAAGTGGACTTAGCTGGACTAAGTATCCCCTAATTAAGTCTTTTTGCTATAACTTCAAATTCCTTAGGACTATAATCAATGCATTGAAACCTATTTTCCTCAGGCTTTTAATAATTATTTTATTTGTAGAAAATAATAGTTCATGTCCTCCCTCATTTTGCTCCAGATAGAAGAAGTTTTGCAGCAATATCTAAATATCATTTTATGTTGGAAGAAACGTGGTCACCAGAGGAAGGTCAGATGATCGTATGCCAGACATTAGGTCAGTTAATAAGGAATATCATAACTAGAGAGAAATTATACCTACCAGGACAGAATAAGGAATAATAGAGAATTGTCAAGCTCCATGTTTTGGATGGATTTTGGTACTTAAAACAGACGAAGAAATTAGGCTTGCCTTATGCATTGCTTGTTTTAAAGAGGCTAGTCTCAGCACAATCAATTTCATTTTCAGACACCAGTAGGTTTGCTGGGCTAAATTACCAACCCCGAAGAGATGCAGAAGCTTCTGCAAAATGCAATTCCACCCAGTTTACCAAAATGAGTGGGTCAAAGGCAGAGGCAATGAAAGAGCAGTTCCAGTAATGGCAGCAGGTGTGACGTGAGTGGTGCAAGTGTGAACGGGGAATGACTGACGCAAGGGAGCCTTTAACACAAGGAAGAAGTGGGTTAACTGCACTATTTGCCCAACTCTAAAGTGGTCATCTGATCTAAAGGCTAATACTCAAAATGCAAAACTACTAGGTGTTTTCTGGCACTTTTCTTAGCTGCTGCTTTCTATCCGGTGCTGTTTTGTGTCAGTCTAGATCCTACAGTACAGGCAACCCTGTGCTGTAGCCCATAAAACCCTCAGAGTTACAATATTATTTTTTTTTGTTTGTTAAAAACCCCTCTGAGTGCCACTGCATGGATGCGTGAATGAACAGTAACTCTACAACATGTTTAAATACCAGTAAAAACAATGTCTATGGAAACTTGCTGTGTGACATAACAAGTTCTCATATGTTGTCATGTGTAAATGCTGTTCTTATTTGTGCAGTACTGTTCTCTTAAACCTCTGTTGCACTATGCAGCCACTGCATGTCACTATTAAGACAGAGCAATAGCGAAAGATTTCATAAAGATTTATACATTTCTAGCGGAGATGGATGCCACTATCAGCCAGATAAAAGCTGCCCCCGTACGTACATATTCATTTCTTGTTTAAACCCCAAACAGTTAAAGTGCTCGGAAGAGTTCACAGTCCACTCTGTGCTACACAATTTAGATTGTGTAGGGTTTTCCATGCATTTGTTATGTATTTAAGTGTGTGTTAAACCATTAGATCCCAAGAAAATCATAGTCATTCATGATTCATTGAGTCATTCATATCTGAAAGTTGTGCCCTAGTGCCAGTGTATTTTCTTGGGTTGAGATATGTTCCTCCTACAAAATATATAAAGTATTATCCATGGGCAATTACCCGCTTCTACCCATATTTCAGAGGAAGCACTTTTAGCAATATAAATTATTCATATTATATAAAGCAGCATACAAGTGGTGTACTCTGTCAGAAACTCAGACTTTTTTGTTGTGTTTTGTTTTTTTAATTTAATCTGAGGGCAAAATTCTCTTCAAATCCATATGACAGCAGTTTGCTTCAGTATTCTGGATTCCTTAGGTGCGCAGATTTCCAACTGGTATAAAGGAAAAGACGTATGTTAGTACAGTAGATCAATTTAATTAAGAATTTAGAGCAGATCTGAGAGGAAATTTTGGCCTTATAGGAATATATCATGCTTTCAAAGGCAAGTGAGGTTAATTAAATTTCTATAATTAAAGCAATTATTGGTACTAGTGTATTTCTTAAACTGTAGGATGTGGAGAGGCTTCTTGTCTCCATGTTTTGGTGCAGCCCCTCCTGCTGTGGTCTGGTTCCATGTTAAGACCCAGGTCTGCACCATCTCTCATTGCTTTTTCTCCACTGCACTGGGGAAAAAAGCAGGACTTGATCTGGAGGGGAGGTTGGTTCCTGACATGGAGAGCTGGGGAATCAGGACCCCGCCTCCATTAGTTCACACCTGCTGCACAAACACAGTAACAAAATCAACGCAAGTTGTGGCTCCTCTGTGCCACGTTGGACAAATATAGATTAAAAACATCCCCACTGTGAAGTGCTTATGCTCACACCCTAGATAGTACACAGTATGACGATATTTGATTGCCCTCAGAAGTTGGATTCTATTTTCCCACCTTTGACCCCAATTTACCTTTTCACAGTCATTTTGCTATGAATTGTTTTAACAAGTGTTCATGGAGCAGTGAAGGTGATCCTTAATTGTACTTTTCTATGGAAGTTACTCGTCACCATTGCAAGGACTATAGCAATCATAGTAATTCACTGGCTTTGTATGAAAACCTTGATACTGATCTTGTAAATAGTTCCTGCTAATCCATTTTGGGTGAAATGCTGCCAGGTTTTAGTGATGCAAATTAAGATGACTGTAAAATTGTTACTTAGCGATTTTGTTAAATGTAAATTTGCAGTGTTGGATAGTGTCATTCTGTTTCTTGCCGTATGTTCAAGCTAACAGGCAGAACCACGCTCATTTGTATAATGTTAATATCTTCTTGCTTAACTTTTATAACATTCTGCACAAATTAATGTAAGATCCTAATAATCAGGCCAGCTATTAAAGAATTCTGTGATGTGTTCCAAAATGAAGTGTGTAACGCCTATTGGGTTCACACAATAATTACAGCCTGACTGCCGTCTGCTCTTCTCATCACAGTGACACCTGCTAACAAATATGTTGCTAACTGTGTTTGCAGCATTACAAATAGGTAGATGCTTATTGGCTGCTATGGGGCGAGGGTACTTGGCCTGTGTGCTTACCAGTGGAAGGTGATTTAGCGAGTCTGCTTTGATGATTTGGTTTTCACAGTGTGAGACTGTATTTTGCACTCTAGAGTTCCCAGGTATGGTGTCACCGCGCAGATACTTCTCTTTTCGCCTCTCCCTTTTCCTGCTATAGCGTCCTTTTGTGGTTGCAGGGTTTTTCTGTTTGCTGGCACTGCTGCTAAAAAAACATTTGAATGATTTGGGAAGCTGGGGACCAAAAACTTCCTTTTATATATGTCTGTGTGCATGAGAGTGTGTGTGTGAGACAGAAAGAGCAAGAGGGAAAGAAATTCCTTCTTTACCATTGCAGATTTACATCTTTAGTGTTCAGCTACATGTGAACTGACATGCAATAAAAATATTAGACATATCTTTTCAGAAATGATTGTGTATCCTTTCTGGGAACAGTCTAATGACCTAAAATGTGTTTCTGCAAATACTCTTAGATAATGAAAAAGATAATTGTAAAAACTGGTGGAATAAGTTCATGATACATTAAAAACATGATGTTTAGTTTTATACAATGCACAGAGGCATTCCTAGCCCTTACCCTACTATAAACAGAGTCTAAGATTTAGATTCATGTTGGAATGTTAAATTGGAGAAGTGAACTATTCTGATACATTTTTGTCCTCTCTTTTAGTTATTTGTTTGTAAGTGCCTGGTTTAAATTCCAAATATAAAACCATAACCCAAAAGGTAATAGAATCTTCATTAAACACCAGCTTCGTGTTCCTCGCTACAATTCCGACAGTCAGTGATTAAATACCTGCAATGAGCATGCTCAGTGAATAGCTCTTATACAGCTCTAGGACATATGTTGACTTCCTTACTGCTTCTACCTTTTCCAAAACTATCTCAATACTTTCTCAAAATCAGGCTTTTAGGTCTTCCAAAATGTATGACATCTGAAAATTAAATTTGCAGAATGAAATTTAAAGGCACATTTGTAGATGGGATGTGAATAGGGTGTTTTAGAAAGGGAGTGACTGTCTGATATCAGGATGCAGACTCTTGAAAATTGTGGAAAGTTACTTCCAATCCTCTCAATTTTCTCAACAGCCCTTCTGAAAATGGAAAAGCTCAAACGAACACACAAGCTTAGACTGCATATTGAGTAAGCTGCCAGGGTGTCCAAAATGGGAAGCTATGAAACCATGGCAAGTGTTTTTTCCATGAAACTATGTTGTCCTTATAATGTATATCTGGTGATTTGGGCACAGAGTGGTCTGAAGAAACAGATGAAATGTAGCTGAAAATAAAAAATCTGGTCCAAAAATTTCCAATATACTGATGTGTATGGTTGTTTTACCAATGCATAATGGATTGGGAAAAGAGCTGGGAAAAAAAAGGGTTTATGAACATTTTGAACTCAAAAGTAACTTTCAGTTTGGCTAGTCAAGACCTTCAAGGTTTGTCTTGCCAATAACTAGAAGCTTCAACTTTTGCAGTGTGAACACTTTAAAGTGTAGTTCAAGTTATTTTGATGTAAGATGTAAAAGTTGCCCTCCTGACTCCACTGTCACTGAATTTTACATTTCAGCTAAATTCTGAAAGTTATAGAAAAAAGAAAAAAAAGGCCCTACATTCACTTTGGTATACTATGGTCAGTCAGTGTCCTATCAGTTTGTGTGTTATTGTTTGAAGGATAAATTAAGCCTGCTGTTACATCCCTACAGCCCACTGTTTTCAGATGATGCTCTCCTGGTAAAGGAGACTGGTGAGCCAGGTGTCTCTGAACACTTTGAAGGTGATGAAGAAGATTGAACAGAATCTTGGTTATCACTTGGCCTAAGGATTCTCTATTAATTTGAACTATTTGAACTCTTCCATGGTTTCCAGACATGGAATTTTCCCATGTGTATTTTATATTTCAAAAAAGTTTCAAGTCACTGTCATAGTGAAAAACAAATGAACTGCCAAAAAGCACCAAACACTATAAAAGCAATATGCTTCTTTCTTGCCTTCCAAATAAGGGTCATGTAAAAAGGCCAGAGGTGTGACCAAGGTCCTCCACATATCTGGCTCTTGTGAAAGGCCTTTCATGGAGAGGATGTAAGCAAGTCCCAGAGGCTCAGCTTTCTCATTAAACAGATGTAATGGGTCTTCTGACCCTCTGAGCTTTCCACCAATTTCTTCCATCCCACTTTACTAAAGATAAGAGGGCATTTGTCTCTGCCATTTTCTGACATTTTCTTACATTGTTTTTTAGTCTGTCCTACATCTAGCTATGCAAAAGTGAAGCTGGAAAACTAAAAGGTAAAAATATCTAAACTATTCCCAAGTCTAGTCCTACTCAGGACCAGTACTTACTTTGTTAGTCAATCATCCTAACATCCATAAGGTAAGGTGGGAATGACAGATGGTGGCATGCCTCACTCTAATTTTAGGTTTGCAGATAGATTGCCTGCTTTGCTCCTCTTCTGGCTCAGACTGGACCAGGAACAATCATTCCCTTGGTCATCATGTTCAGAAGTTTAGGAGACTTCCAAGGAATTTGATATTAGTAGAAGCTTATTCTCAATACCCAGAGATACATAAAATCCCATGGATGTAGAAAAGGGTTGGTGCTGATCCTGATATATATGCTATATTTTATTGAGGACTATTTTTCATCTATTTGAACTATGTAAGTGAACTTTCAAAGATACTAAATGACTTTCTTGCGGCACCTCACTTTATGAATATTCTAATTTAACCAGGCTGATTTGTAATTTTTCCATTTTATTACTGAACGATTTAAGATCAAGCACATCAAATGTGAAAACTAAAACCTAACTAAACAGTTTGAGATTTAGAAAATTCATGATGGATTTTTAAATCCAAGAGACAATTGGTTCCTTAATCTTATAATTTGTTCTCAATTCATATTTTTTCTCCAAAGGAATTCTTAGAGGATTTAAATTTTACAATATTCAAAGGACAGAAACGTTCAGGATTTAAGTGATTTAAATTTACACTCAACAGGAGACTGAATGACACAGGGATTGTTGTTGGAGTGTGCAGTCTATCACCTCCATGGCACTGGGCCTATCCATCTTTCTAGGTGCTTATATATGTCCATAATAGTAGAATCTGTTAGTTCAAATCAAATACAGAACAGATTGTATTATGTAATGGCTAATCGGAGGTGTATGGCAGTCAGAATTAAGAAAAAAATACATCAACACTTGCCAACAGTTTTCACGCATTAGAATGTGAGACAGCTCAGTTATTTCATATCGTAAGCATAGGTAAAGAAACAAAACTGATGTCAGACATCTTGGTGGGAAACTGTTAGTAAGTGTTGGCTTGTTGATGGAAACAACTCTGAGGCATAACTTGGTGGTCCAAAACTTCGTGTCCACATCAAACAGTTCCCCTTCCCTCTTCTTCAGGGACACTAACTGGCAAGCTCAGCAAAGGCTCCAAGGATCGAATGAACATGGAGACTGAAAAATGTGTTCATCTTTGGAGGTGCCATAAGTGAATCAGGACTGAGGCACGTTGACAAGATAGCTTATGGAAAATTACATTGCCTGCAACATATCAGTAATTTGGATAAATTCAGTCCTATATAATGCCAATCCAGCTTCTTTTACAAGGCTGAAATCAATTTTAGAAGACAAAAATTCATTGCTATAAGTTACAGTAAAACACCTGGTTAATTTTATACAAACCATTTACATTTCTAAGCTACCTAAATTTGGAGTGCCTTTAGTACTTTTCCTTTATCTTCATTTTAACATACTGTAAATATTATCTTCTTCAGAAAATAATATTCTTTCATAATTACAGGTTCAGCATTGCCTTTTTAAATAGCATGTTTGTCAAGAATGGCTGTCTACATGCTACTCAGTTATTTCAGATCAGCTACTGTTGGTAAAATTACTTGGGTTTCACTGATCACTCTTTATACAATTGATTCTGATAAAATCAAGATAAGGTAAGTATTGCAGGTTCAGAGTTTGGAGGCTTGATATTGTTAGAATTATTATAGGTAAGAGAAATTTTGTTCTGAAGAGTCCTATAGATGTATTTTATAATTTAAAAACCCATCAGATTTAATCACATAAATCAGGTTTAGGTTTGAGGTTTTTTCATCAGGAGTATTGAAATGTTATTTTATCCAGAAAATGAAAAGGACTGTCTTCTATTCTATTGAGCCATTTAGCTGAATGTGTCTTTCGAACCTGTTACCCCAGTGCTTAGCATCCTGATTTCCCAATCTTGCAATTAAATCATGACCTTTCCCACCTGACACAGTTGTTGTCTTTAATAAAATCTTTTTTTTCTTTTTTTTTTTTTAAGACTTATGGCTCAAATGTCATCTCAAGTCTTATTTCCTATTCCTTGTCTGTAATTTGGCAAATAAGAATAGAACCCAGAAAAGGTTAATCATTATCAGTTACATCCTTTAGCTCAGAAGCATCATGCATTGGCAAGAAGCTAACAATTCATGAGATCTTTTCCACCTCCACCTTCTAAACTATATTAATGTTTAGATCCTGTAAATCAACTGCAATAGAGTCTCTCTCTAATTAATGGCCTAGATGTGTGTCAGATACATTGCACTGTAAAAAATGCTCTATCCCATCATATTCTTTCTGAGTCTGTAATGTTGTACGCTAAATAGTTTAGGAACATCTGACTCATCTTTTTTATTCCTAACCCTGCATGAAGACTGAAGTGCAGCTGTGTCAGAGGGATCTCCCCGTAATCAGTGTCATAGTCACAGTAATCTTTCTCCTTCCTTAGTCCTCAGGGGAAATTACACTATTCTTATGGGGAGCTTATTTCTTCACTGGTACTGAATCTGCTATATTGATTTGGACTTGGTGGGATTGGGGAAAGAGGAGACATTTAGAGAACCATAGGTCGTCTCCAGCTATGCCTTGCTGACCAAAATGTAAACAGAGTAAATAGCAACACTAGACACCTGGTCTTATAGAAGATTATGTTGTCTGATGAAAAGGATACTCACACACTTGTGTAAGGAATATCACCACCTCCTTTCATCCTTTTCATGCTCATTTAAGTCTCATATTCAACTGAAATCATCTGCTGGCCAGCCTCACAAATTGACCTTAAGATGTTAAGATGTTTAGCTTTGCTGAGATAAATATACAGAATTCATATGACTATTCACACCACTCATTCCCTTGATGGGTGGGAAATTTCCTGGAATTAGAGTTTATCAGAAAGATCTAGAACTGTGGCATATAATTTTAGATAAAAATACTAGCATAACAGTTAATCCTGTCACACAGGCTTAGAAGACAGAACCTGGATGCATGCAAAAAGCATGTAAAGGTTTTAAGAGAATAAAAATGTATATATTCAATATGAAAAATGTGCAGAGATTTTAAGAGCCAGCAGACCTGAGACCCAGCTTTGTTCTTACTTGAGCTCCAGAAGTGGGTCCATGTGAACCTCATGATGTTTGACAAGGCCAAGTGCAAGGACCTACACCTGCGTTGGGGCAAGCCCTGGTATCAGTACAGGCTGGGGGATGAAAGGTTTGAGAGCAGCCCTGTGGAGGAGGACTTGGGGGTACTGGTGGAAGAAAAGCTGGATGTGAGCTGACAGTGTATGCTCGCACCCCAGAAAGCCAAATGTATTCTGGGCGGTATCAAAAGAAGTGTGGCTAGCGTGTCAAGGGAGGTGATTCTTCCACTCTGCTCCGCTCTGTTGAGACCCCACCTGGAGTTCTGCATCCAGTTTTGGAGGTCTTAACACAGGAAAGACATGGACCTGCTCAAGTGAGTCCAGAGGAGGGCCAGAGAAGTGATCAGAGGGATGGAACACTTCTGTGAGGAAAAGTGGAAAGGGTTGGGATTGTTTAGCCTAGAGAAGAGAAGGGTCCAAGGAGACCTTTGAATAATTAAAGGGGACTTCTAAGAAAGATGGGACAAACTTTTTAGCAGGGCCTGTTATGATAGAGCAAGGGGTAATGGTTTTAAGCTAAAAGAGGATAGATTTAGTCTAGATATAAGGAAGAAGCTTTTTATTATGAGGGTGGTGAAACTCTGGAACGGGTTGCCCAGAGAGGTGGTAGATGCCCCATCCCTGGAATCATTCAAGGTCAGGTTGGATGGGGGTTCATTGCAGGGCGGTTGGACTAGATGACCTTTAAATGTCCCTTCCAACCCAAACTATTCTATGATTTAATGATTCTATGATTCTGTATTGAATACAGGACAGCTGGTCAAATTCAGTAATTTCTTGCATAAAGCAAAGTCTTAATATTGTCCCAGACATCCTCTTGAGGGATCCAGCCATTTTGGCTGTAATGATATACCTATTTCAAAGTTCAGTTTTTAACACATTAATACTGCATGATATTGAGTACTAAACTAGTAATTAATTAACCAAGGTTGAAAGAACACTAAAGGGGCAAAACCAAGCAGTTAAATGAACAACTCAACACACAACACCATGAAGAGCTCATACAACTGAAATGCAGACCTGAACTCTGTGTACGTGTTACAATACAGACTTTGAGTATTTCAATTCTTCCTGTAAATCCATTTTATAGAGAAATAAACAGAACCAAAAAAATCAATAAAACAGAACATAGGAGCCAACTTGCTGGAGGTCACCAGGAACTGGTGTGCTGGTAGCACGACTTTATGGCATGAGTCTTTGTAACGCCTGTGGACAAATGATCTTACTATGTACTTGTGTGTATATCTCACAAATACAGACCCCTATCTTTTAAGCCAGATGTACCTTCCAGGGCTGAAAATGTTTATAACACAGGGCATAAGAGGCAAAATAGTCTGTTTCCTGGTGGTGTATCTATACAATCGTTGGTTAAAGGACTCTGCACCAGTGGGGAAGGAAAGGCAACATGGGATCTATATACCCAAAAGCATCTCAGAGAACTTTAATTATCATAAGATAATTTCTCTTCCTCCATCAGTGGTCCACCTGGATCCCTCTGTAGGCAACCACCAATTACCTCACAAGAAGACAGGCAATAAAATGTTTGTCTAATTAACAGCTCCAGGGGGACTCATCTAGAAGTTCTTATCCTGAAGCAGTGTTTGGTGAGCATATGAACTGAACTCCAAGTAGCACGGCGCAGAAGTAGGGATTTCCCTAAAACAAGCTACAGATGTTGCCTGAGCCTCAGTAAAGTGAGCTTTAATTGAGAGGGGAGGGACAGTTTGTTCACTGCATGCGAGACCCTCATACAATTTGAAACCCCTTTGAGAACCTCTGGGAAGAAAAAAAAATCCCCCTGGATTTATTACCAAAAGCTACAAAAAGCCTGAGAGATTTTCAAAATGGCTTTGTTCTAGAAAGATGAAAGGACATAGCTCTAAGAACATCAAGTGTATGAAGTTTAGTCTCTGTGGGAGAATCATGAAGCTTGGGAAAAATACTGGTAAATGTATAAACTTATTTGAATAAAAACCTGAAACAATTCTAACAAAAAAAAAAAAAATTTTGGACCATAGGGAATAAGCTGATGAGGGACCTACCAAAGTCTGCATTTTGCTGATTCTGCAAGATGAAGCGATAACTACAGCCAAGTGACGCTTTTCTGAGAGGTGATGAAATAATAAGTTCAGAAAGAGGAAAAACACCACAGTATTAAATTCCAGGTAGAATGAATAAAAATATGTGAATTTTTTAAAAGAATCTGAATGTGGTGAAATGTGAAAGATTTTAAACTGCTGAAATTTTTGTGGACAGCAGAGAAAATACAGTCCAGTAGAGCTGACATGGATCCTAGCATACGCTATAGAATTTACTGAGGAGCGTTTCTTGATTATTTCATCTTGTTTTCTCCCGCCTTCTATATTTGAATATGTTATATATGTATGCTTTATTATATAACTTGTCAATATTTTGTGGAATTAGGGTGGTACAGAGAACGAGGACAAAAGAAAATCTGGTTCCATTTTTAGCTCTGCAGATCAGCTTTGGAAAAGTTACTTTAATGTTCTGTGCTTTGGTCTCCAAATGTATAAAAGGAAGCTAATAATAATGATCTTTTTGTATGAAGTGTTTCAAGATCTCAAAATAAAAGGACAATATCAAAGCATGGCATTATTATTATTATTATTACTTGAACTGATTGAGATATTTCAGAGATAATACCTAGTTATTTGACAGGAAAAAAATTAAAAATGGGGAACAAAAGATCAGAAGATTGAATGTATCACTGAATAGACAGGAAGAAAAAGCACTTCCTTTATACGCAAATTTTGCAGACATCTTTTTGTCCTGGATCAAAGTCTCTTGAACTCCTCATAAATAGCAGGCCCTTAGTGAAACTGACTCTATGCTATCAGGTTTTGAGATGGGGGTCTGGGAATAAGATCAAATTTCTGTCCATCGGGTAATGGTTTTTGCTAGAAATTGCTCAGGACCTTGTGAAGAGAATCACTTCTAGGAAGAAATCTCGAAGCATGAGTTCTCCTCCTCCTCCTCCATATAAAGTGTACTTTATATTTCTAAATCCTTATATTTAGCCCATGATGAAGGGACAGTAATATGAGTAGTTTTAGCACGCTAGTTCTGCGCAAAACCTAAAGGCCAGTTTTGGTTAGGTGACTAGCTTATACAGTTCATTTAAAAGAATCTAGGCTAGTTCTGTCTGAGCACAGATACAAGGTAGTACCACAGCAGCTGTCATGGTAGATGGATGCAGAGCAGAAAGCGGTTATGAACCAGTAGAAAGCTATCACTGAGAAATGATTACAGCATTGGAGACACCTCCTTTGATATTTCCATCAGAAATCAACTTTAGATATCGTGCTTCCTGACATCTGCTTAGCCAATGACTCATGAACTGAACTGCTCTCTGGTATATGTGATTCCTGCCGACAAGAAAGCCATTTAGCCTTTCGGTATTCACAGCCACAGCTGACACACAGGCAAAGCAGATTTTAAAGTCTGGAGCTCAAGTGTCAGCCCTGAGACCTGTGTCTCAGCACTCATTTGAGACTCAAAGGCTGATTTGTTTATTCCCTTGAAGGGTTATTGCATGTTTTCTCTCCTTTTGTCAGTAAGCTCCAGAATGACTTGTAAAAGCAACAAAAACTGTGTGGAACAGAGCAGTTCGTGGGTGGATAGGGCTGATGAAAGTTTCTGAGCTCTTGTGATTAAAGCCTGTATACCTACAGAAGAATGCTGTCAGAAATGTGCTTAAAGTCTAATTCTTTTTAACTTGCCTTTCTACAGAAGCAAGTCTTAAGCATTTGTGTCTGCCAGTCTGTGTACATCTATCTATCTATCTGACCAGACAAGTTTTAAAGAAGATTTTCAGCTGGCTGGCAGTTTTAACACTCATAAGATTCCTAAAAAGTTCATGAAAATAGGCTGCTGGGAGAGAGGAGACCTTCTTGTGTCAACTTGAGGGAAAAATTTCAGAGGCAGCAAAATCCTTGTCAAACGAGAGAACCTTCCCCAGAGGAGAAGCACCATGATGTCCCAACGGCACTGTCAATCACAGCTCCTCCACAGTGAGGCACTGGGAGATCTGACCGTAGTACACAAATCCATGAGAAGCCAGGCTTCACTGATGATACTTTTTCTGGACCTACTAATGCACAGTAAGACTGTTGTAGGGTGCTAAACTCCAGATTTCTTGTCCTGTTGAGGAAGCAGAGAGGAGAATATCTTGAGGGGTGATGTGAGAGCTGCAAAACAGGCACAAAAAAGGCCCAGGAGCAGATCTGACACAACTACCTTGATCAATGTTTGCTTATGCATGAAGATTCATATTCCTTGTTTATATCAAGAACCTGAAGTGAAATACTGACCACTTTGAAGCTAGTGACAGAGCTCCCATAACCACGATTTCATCCTGGTTCCTTTCTGTAGACTTATCTGTGATCCGTGTTATGTTGATAGCATAGGGGAAGTTAAAACGCTGTGAATCAGGAAAAAATATTTTACAGAGCTAGGTAATTTGAAAAACATCTTTCATGTGTTAAGCTTTGAGCTTCTCCCAGTAATAACAAGAACTTGATCAAGCATGAACACTCCCTGGCTATCTATAGATTTGTACTACACAACCTTAGAAATGTCATTGGCACACTTCACAGTATAATCAATACATTCTTTTTAACCTTTGCGCAAGAAGGTTGGGATACAGACTAAGATTGATAAAAAGACTCTCCTGCAGTGTGAAGGGTGCAAAATGATAGAAAAAAAGCAGAATTCTGAGATGTTTTTAGTGTAATCCACAAACTGGAAGGTGCTGTTTTAATTCCCAGGGTCTGCAGGTTTGAGCGTGAGCTTAAGTCCAAACCAAATTTCCAGATTGAAAAATCCAGGTGCCTTCTCTCCTCTGGTCCCAAATTCCATCCCCTTCTTGGAGGCAAGAGTGTCTTGCCTCCTCTACTTCATCTTGTTTTTTGTGCTCTCCATCAGCATTCCGAAGATCTGAATAGCTTCCTTTATTGTTTTTAGTAGTTTATAATGTTTGGGAGAGGACTGCTGCTCCTGTCCCGCCCTCCAGTATAATGGAGAATGTTTCCTGTGATGGTATACCTGGAACTAGAAGTATCGCCATAGCCACTGTGCTGGGGTGAGATCAGGAAGCGCCTCAGAGTATCTGGAGCTTTTACCTAGCAAATTCCCAAAGGTTTTCTAGCAGCTGACCAACAGGAAAAAGAAACATTATAATGTCCACAACATGATGTTTTTTATGAATCCGAGAACAGCTGAAGTGCTTAGCAAGTATTTTTCTTCTCCTGCTGTCTTATTAGAGGGCAGGGAGTTCTTGACTGTTGACCCTGTCCCCCATCAAAAAAAAATCTGCTGTGCCAAAGGAAATGTGCAAGTGACTGTGATGGGACCTTGTAATGACATTACAGGATTGTGTCTTGAATATTGGCATTGAATACTTACAGCACATGCTAAGTGAGCCCAAAAAGGAGCCTGATCCTGTCCAGCTATAAAGACAGGGTCTCATCCCTATTAATGCTTTTAAGTACTTCTCACCTTGTCTCTTATGTCACCAGAAACAGATTTCACTACATCTTGGTCATCTGATTTTGGAGTTTCACTCTCTGGAAATGTCTGCCACTGTATCATTTTTCTTTTTATTGTTGTTTAGTCTATCATAGGTTCCCATATCACATGTCCCAGGGGGAAATATTTGAAAATAGAAACTAACAAGATAAAGACTGGATTTTTTTTAATAAGGACTGAAATGTATATATTTACTTGCCCCCCAAATAACTCCTTTTCACAAACAAACTAGTTTTGACTACAGTCAATATGTTATCATCATAAACTGTTTGATGCAATTAATCACCACCATTTGTAGATATATATGAATTGCTATGAAAAAAAGTCTATTTTGATCATTTGTGTACAAGTTAATCTCCACAATGCAGTTGACAATTGTTTCTAAGGTAACTTCCTCTGAGGCAAAGGGTCATTTGAAGAAACAACGGTAGTACTGCAGTGAATGAACAGGACCTCATCAAATGTTGCTTTTTGCCTGCTGACCAAAGTCTGGTAGAAACAAGAGGCAAAAAAAATGAACCAAGCCTCGTTCTGTTTTTCTGTGGTTTGTTATCGTACTCATTTATTTAAATGTTTTTAATATTTTTTGTTAAAAATGAGATTGTAAACTGTTTCTTGCCATCTTGAAAGGAAATTGTATGATTTGTGCCCTGTGCCTTTTGTATAAGCTAGTTTCTAGGTGGTCTATAGCCAAAGAAAATAATTTTTTTATTGTTTATTATTTCCTCTTTGCAGGTCCCATTATACTACAGTTTGTAAGTGAAGGAAGGACAAGAGGCAAGGGGAGCTATCTGCAAATCAGAACCTCAGGAGAAAATATTTTAAACCATGAATGACTCAGTAGCAACTCACTTGCTTATTAATGTGCCATGAAGTACCAGAGAAATATTTGGCGACTGTGGGGAAAAGAATAGAAGCTAGAAAATAATTTTTGGGTTGAGATGTTGTTCACCAGAGCAAAACAAACAACTCATCAAGATTTCAAATTACACTTGGAGAGACCAAAAAAATTAAGTGCTTTAAATAACTGCAGGTCAGAACCTACAGAAATGGACAAGTTAGCCAAGTAACTGGACATGTACTGATATATGCATATAATTTTCTTTTTTTAAATGTTTAAAGGAGATGTTCACATTTCTATATTGAAAAGTTATTTACATGTTGATTTATAAATGATACAGGTTGTGTATCTTGTGACAGGTGAGTGGTTTAACTATGTCTAGTGTTATTATATTATTAGGTAACCAAACTTCATAGACTATGTGTGTGTGTGGGCTTGGGTACATGCATACAAATATATCTCTGTATTTGCATATTTGTATATAGTGTTGATGGACAATTCTTCTGCATGTAATTTTATCTTTTAAAAAGACAAAGTGATTGCTCATCTGTCAACTACAATACAAAAACAAAATTGGGAAAATCTTCAAGTCCTCCTGAAAATAAGTATTTGAAAGTTTCTGTGTAAGTTTTAGATAATCGAGTGCTCTGAGACACAAATACGTTCATAAAATTTGCTGTCACTATAAAACATCATAGTTAGTCATGAGGAAGAATGAAAGTAGAGGTTAGGAAATGTATTGTTAATCCAGGAAAGAAACAAATATCTTTGGCTACAAATCCTGCATTTAAATGAGGTAATGATATAAAATCTTTCATTCACTCTTTCCTTATCTATATATGTATACACCTTATATAAATGCATATATATGCATACATGTATGAATATATATTTACATATGTACATAATCTAGATTGCAACATGAGACAGTTGAATACAGGAGGATACAGAGTCATTTATGTTCTCATCCGAGCATTTTACGAAATTTGCTGTTTCTTTTTCCATTGCAGTGTTTTGCACAACAGGTAAAATTTCAGAAGAAATTAATGGAATTGCTGCTAGTGACTAAAATCAAATCAGTATTTCACCTCCACATGACATGGTTTGCTTCCTTCCAGCTAGCATTAAATAGCAAGCAACAAATAAAGATACATTGCAGTGGAGCCAACCACAATAGTTTTTTCAGTCTATGCGCTTGACAAATACCCTAAAAGAAGATGTATAAGGATTCTTTTATACTAAATTTAGTATAGGAAATCTTTAATAACTAGAACTCACTATAATTTCCTCCTTTAGACTGTTCTGTTTCGATGTTTCATAAATCCTTGTATTGATTAGCTTTACGTGAAATGTTGTACAGCCCTAAACACAAGAAATTAAACTGAGTGGCAGGTGAATTTTAGCACAGTCCTTCCAGCCAACGCAGCAAAACAACAAAGCAAAAAATGAAACACATAAAGTATAAATCCAAATATATACAAGGGAATATTAGTGCCAGTCAGCTGTTAAAAGTTCTGAATTTTACTTGCTGAGTTTTCAGAACCAAAAGCCTGATGGAGGAAAAAATGACTTTGTAGTTGAGGCACATATTAACACTTGATTATAAGAATTTACTGCGTATAATAAGAAGTGAAAATAAAATTCATCAAGATAGAACATGAAAGAATGAAAAGTAAACTAGGAAAGCTACTTAACTGACATCTGAGACAGATAATTTATGTGTGAATCTTCTCCACCGAGATTTTTATGGTTAGAAAGATAGAATGGAATGGCACGGCACGGCACGGCACGGCACGGCACGGCACGGCACGGAATAGAATAGAATAGAATAGAATAGAATAGAAATAGAATAGAATAGAATAGAATAGAATAGAATAGAATAGAATAGAATAGAATAGAATAGAATAGAATAGAATAGAATAGAATAGAAGAATAGATTTTCAGTTAGAAGGTACCTACAATGATCATCTAGTATCACAGCAAGATCTGTTATATTTATTTCCTGTGACTTTCTCCACTTCAGATCTTGAACTTGATTGCTTGTGCTGATCACATTAAGCTTTTAAATTGCACTGTCAGAGCCCCATTTCCCTGCACTTTTTGGCCAGGGAGTTCCATGAAGTCTACATTTTATATACTCTAAAAACATTTGTGCTCAATTTTAGGTGTATGAGTAGTGTCAAATTGATGAATTACTCCACTGGGACCCTTTTTTAAGCTGAAAATGTGTGAAAATTGCAAGAAGCCAAATTATTTGAGAAAATAATATTTTCTTCTGCATCCTGAGAAGGACTGATGCTAACATGTTGTGGGAAGATCTTGAACAGCACCATCATCAAGCACTTTTAACTGATTTTCAGCTAAATACAAATTTAAACTGATATCATCAACACAATGAAAACAAACTGCTCTACAGATCACTGTATTTACAAAGATCTTTTTCAAAAGGAAGGCCTGTCTGATGCTTTGTGGCTCAACAGGTCCAGAAGAAAAGGAAAGGGATTGGCAGGAACATGGGTGGGCATGCATTTGCTCTTCAGAGAGCAGCTTGCTCACACTTTTCCTGAACACTGAGCACTGCCTTTCTCCTCCTGCCCTGTTCCATCCTCTCCTGAAGCCACGGGCAGTCTTCTGGGCAGTGCTCAAGCTTCCTGCTTTGTTTGCCATGGGGTACCAGCAAGCCTTCACCCACTGTGGGACCACCCTCTTTGTCTTCAGGAAGGTCAGTGAAACAATTTTCAGTTTATGGCTCTCGAAATTACTGGGGGAAAACATTCTGGGCCTGATTCTGCTTGGTATGAAATATTCTGTTGTCTAATTGGCAGTGAAAATGGCTATAGAATAGGTATAGATTAAAGTTATGTACATTGAAAGAACACTGTGGTGTTACAACTAGATTAAATGGCCTCATTGGTTTTTGTGATAGTCTATTCTAACAGATCAATGTTTGTCAAAATTAGTGCTACATTAGCTGGGGATGAGCAAAGTTTAGATAATGATATCTAATATTTTACCAGTTCACAGGTATAAAGATGTCAACCTAAGCAACAAGAGAAATCGGAGAAGCCTCTATCCTGCTTGCACTGTGTATTCCAGCAATTCATGTAGCCGAGGAACTGAACAGATTTTGCCTCAGTTTGATATTATATTATATTTTTTCAACAAACTAGAGTGTGCCACAACGTCCTGATGGTAACTGCCTACTGAAATGCTGTTCTGTTTCTGTCTTTGCTGTTTCAGGGCTTGAATGTGCAATGTGGTTAAAAATTGACTCAAAGTTTTGGCTTTGGGGAGATTAAATTCATTTTTGGCACAGAGCAGTTCTATACTGAATGAGGAAAGGAAGGACAAGAAAGTATTTCAAGCTTTAAAATGAATTTTTGTTGTTGAAAATTTTGAACTTGGCAAATAGGGAAAACTTTGAAGATTTTCATCAACAATAACAATGAATGTTGTTTTCAGATTTTTACTGCTCCAAGTCTGGCTACCTGCAAATGTGAAAATTAAAAAATATTTGTTATCAATTCTGGAAAAAAACCCCACATTCAAGGTGTTGCTGATCAGAATTAGCATTTAAAATAATGGATGTTCTCAGTAGACAAAAAGAAAGAGATCCGTGTCTCCAAAGAGCCGTCAGCAGAGAGAAATAAAATTGTATCATGAAAGTTTTTCAAAATTTCTTATTCTACAAAAAAATAATTATCTAATTACAGTTGTAGCACAATAAATTTAATTTGAAATTTTTCAATCTATTTTGCATATACAGATGTTTTTAAAACTAGGGTAAAATGGATTCGGTTTATATATGGAAATTTTTTTATCCTTATGGACTTATTTTAGACACCAGACAAAATCTAAATAGTAATACTGTTATCTAAATAGTAAATACAACTGAAATACTATTAAAAAGTTGACTTTATGTTTGAAAATATAAACATATATATATAGGATTTAATAGATAATGAATTAAGCTATCTTCTGAATATATTGATGCAAGTATATAAATTTTACTTCTTCTTTGCTGGGGACAATTTCAAGCAGTCTACACAACCTCCATATAACAGACAAAAGAGTGGAGGAAAGGTCTGAATACTCTGTTAAGTTTGCAAAATCAGGTACAGAAAGGCAAGGTAACATTTAGGACCTGTGTGGGGTTTTTCCCCCTGGAGTCATTAGAATTGCAATATGCAATACGTACACCTAGCGTTTCAGACTGGATTTGAATCAAGTAACATTAATATTAAACTAGGCAGAGCACCCAGTGCCAAGATTGTGTCAGTCCCATGTTTCCATGTTGCCATCAGGAAAAAAAATAATACTTGGGCAGACCTAAAGCCTGAGTGGATGAACTGAAAATTTGTGACAATTTGTTCCCCCCAAATTTGTTAAAATTTGTTAAAATTTTGGTTTGGAAGAAAGAGTTCAAACTGAATCAACATTTTAGTCATGGTGCTGTGTTTATTTCTCAGTTCTAGGAAAACTTAAACTGGATTCACTGTGTCATCAAATGCTGGCCATCACCTCTCTATCCACGTCTTCTGATACAATCTTCACTTAGATAAAAAGATACTATTATTTTTCCCTGGGATCGCTTCTCCTTCAGGGCACAGTGTCCATCGTTGCTGGGTAATGAGCACCTCACTATTTAGCTGTCTGGAACCTCCTCATTGTTTTTCTTGGCTTTGTGCCTTATTTACCACTCATTTCAAAACCTCTGCTCTGAAGACAAAACTATTAATTTCCTTGTGGCTTTATGTTTTACAGTCTGTATGCTTCTCAGATGTATATTAAATTTATTTTCATTACATCTTTGGCGTGTGAGGGCTATGATTATTATTCACATTGTCTAGGTGGAGAATCAGGATACAAGGAGATGAAGGTCCAGTTTTTCCATTAACTGTGTTCCCAGCTAGCAGTGTTTAGGATCTATTGTTTCCCCCCACCCCGAGATGTTAGCATTGCACTGTACAGTGCTTTATGCAGTCAAAGTACAGCTCCCATTATTGATTTTGGTTGCATGTGTGACTGCTCCAAAGTTCTGTAAATCAAAACCCAAGGTTTGGGATTTTTTTCTGAGGTACTCAGAAAGCATAAAATAAAGGCATCATTCCCTGCCCTTCACATCCCTCTGGGACATTGCTTTTCAGTGCAGTTTGGGTCTCCCCTAAAGGTTCACCTGTCCAAAGTTTAGCTTAAGTGACTTGACCAGCCCCTTGGAGGGATCCTGTGGCAGAGGTTTGGATAGAATTAGTTCTTCTGGTCAGCATTTTTTTTCTGTGATTTGTGCCTTACCCTTTCTTTTCCTGCGATCTCTACTTCAGCCTACACATCTTTGCACCAACCTAAACATGATGCCTAAGGAGAGGCAGCCACCTTCATTACTTAACTCCGATTCATCCCTGCTGCAGGTGCATCCCATGCCTCCGATGATACAGGGGAAAAAATAACAAGCAATCAGATAATTAAAGACTGTATCATAATGCACGTACAAGGGGGTGTGCATGTGAGCATTAAGGTTACCCAGGCAGCACAGATTCTGGCATTTCTTACTTTTTGAGTGATTCAGTTTGTAACCTTGATAATTAGAGCTGATCAGCACATTTTTGGAAAATGCTGTTCTGCTGAAAGTGAAAACAGTCTGCATGGACGTGAGGATTTTAACCAACTGACTGTTGCTAAACACTGCTTGGGCCCTGCTAATTCACTCACCTCCTTACAAGGTGGGCTCAGGACTTTTGCACAGGTCTTGGAGGTCCTGGCTGAAGATTGGCTTATCAGGAGTGGAACAGCACCCCGAGCATTAAGAGATATAATTAGGAAGGAGGGAGAAGGTACAGTTTTACCTGGTTCTGGAAAGCTTGTATGTATTTGCTTAATTTCCCAAGCAATCCTGCTGCTTTTTTGTTTTGTTGCTTGGTCATAAACTGAATCCTGCTTCCCTTTCAGCCTTCAGCAAAAGGGGCCATTGCTTGGTATTGCACTGATGCTAGGAGGGCTGCAAGTGACCCACTACTCGGTCCTTTGCTTCATGGGCTGAAGGACTGCCACTGCCTGTGGCCTGGGTCACTAGGGTGCTGGTCCTAGAAGGGGACAAGTTGCATTGGCAGCAAGTTTCACAGGTATATAATTACCAGGAGTAGAGGACCAATGACATTCAGAAAATTTCATTTGCATTTTAAGCTTAAAAGAAGATAGGCTCTTGTGGGCTCAGCCTCCCCTCAACCTCAAGGAATTTTCCTGTTCCTTTCTCACTATGTTTTGCTCCTCATCAATTTTCCAAGCCCCATAATCTCAGTTTCACTAGTCCAAGTTGCCACTCTCTAAGTGTCGCATTCCTGTTCTAATCTCCTGCCCTCACAAGTCTTCACTTCATCTCTCCTGCCTTTTCTCAATTTTTCTTTCTCCCTGTGCCTTTGTAGAGTAGAATGGCATGTCTCAGACCTCTGACTGCAATTCCAATATCAGTTTCTTTCTCTCTTTGCTGTCCTCATCTTCTGCCATCAACAAAATGGTTTGAAATCCCCTGTGAAGTCTTTACTCTAACTAAAGAGGAAGATTGGAAAAGAAGGTCCCAGGCTGGCCCCTACTCTCTCCTACGCATTCTCCAGAAAGCCTCTTTCACACCTCCTAGTCAGGGGCAGTACTGGCAGTGTGTCCACTAATAGCTAATCCTAGCTATTAATCCTCTTTAATTCAGACATGTAATTACTTTTTTTTTTTTTTTTTTTTTTTTTTTTTTAAAAAAAAAAAAAGATTTCTGTCTTAGTAAATTTGGGTTCGTACTCACAGTTGCTGGAATAGACACATCCTTTTTTATAAAGACTACTGTCCTTGTCTTTAAGAGAAATACAGTCCCAAAGAAGAATTGTCTGTGTTTAACATATGATTAAACTTAGCGTGAATAATTAAAGAAATCCATGCAAGTGAGTAATGAGAGAGCAACCTACAGCTCAGATGAAATACTCTGATGTGCAAAAAATAGAGTCAGGTGGGAGTGTGAGAAAACCCTGTGTTAACTACAAGTAGGAAGCAGAGCAAGATGCCATTATCTGTGGCAGTCAGTTATTCCAAATGAAAACTGAGAAAACTTACCCTTGATGAAAACAACTGTTCGCAGCACCACCACACATAAATCCTGACATCCTCTCTTTCTCAGGAGCTTTTAAAAAATGTTTTCCAACAGACTTCCCGTAGTAGTAGAGCTATTACCAATGCCAGGCTACTTATGGCTGTAAAAGATTCATGAGGGATTTTTTACGGCAGGCCTTGTGACTCTGAAAAATCCACCCAACTCTTCTGTTCTTCATTATTGAGGGATATGCATTCACTTCACACTGGCCCAAGCACTAATCATAAATAAAGTGCAACAAGCACTGCGAGGAAGTACACAAAGTTACATTTCAAAATGTTATGCATAATAATATCAAAGATATGATAAAATGAGACAATAAGTGTGCACATCTTTAATAAAATGAACACACAATTAAAGTATAATCATTGACTTGCATTCAGAGGGTTTTTTGATATTGAATATTAAGTTATTTTTTTACTCTCATTCCCCTTTTAAAGGTTTCATAGACATCCCACTTTTTCACATCTGGTGTAAGGTTCATCTCTACTGCTAATAAAATAACTAAGGTTTTTTTGATTTATTGTTTTAAATAGTTTCATGTTACGGATGTCTTCTCAATGAAATGCTTTTATAATGTCTTTTCTGCTGTGGTACTTCTGCTGTAAATTACAAGCCATATACTTTCTTCACCTCTCCCCCTAATGCTTTGAAATAACTGGGTTTAGCGTAAAGCTTTTCCTTCTGGATCTGCGTGTTTTCTCCATCTCACACTTTGCTTTCCCATCTTCCTAGCTGCCAGTATTTCTAAGCTTCTATATACGTGATAGTTTTATACAACTAAGCTAAACAGCATCGGTGGCCTTCTACCTTCTTATGTTCATCCCTGTCATCGTGTACACCATTCACAGCTTCAAAGGTTTCCCCAGGGGTCCTAGCACAGTAGAAAATCCTGATTATAAGTGACATTTGAGTGGATTTTTAGAATTAGTGTATTAACAATTATACCCAACCTTAGGCTCTTTATTAACAGTATCAAGACTGGAGTCTAGTGCAGAATTCAATGCAGCTGTGTCATCTTTTCATGAAAGCAATTTCCAGTGTATGCATTGATCTTAACAGTGATCTAAGGATGGACAAAGAGGTTGGTACAATCCTTTTGCTAAATAGAATGGGGATCTTTGGCTTTTTCTGAAGGGTGAAACATGGTTGGAGTCAGTAAGGCTTGCATCGAGGTAAACACCTTATTTGCCCTATACATTTCCATTCGCAATATTGAGAGCAGCCTGGGAAATATTATAGGATTTTGTCTATAAAGGGTTCTCTGAAATGAGTCTGAAAATCACCTAGAAATCAACTTGTACTCCTAAACCCCAAATCGTCTTTGCATATACACATATGATACGAAGTAGTAGAATGTTATAGTTATAGGACAGAGAGCAGTTGTAGATGCTCATGGCTTCATCAGTACAGATGTAACTCTGTAGAAAATATAATTAGCAGGATTTTAACATTACACTAAGAGGCTTTCATCTGCTGTGACATTTCATCAATTCCTTTACTGTTCTAACTGAAGTTAAGACTGAAGTCTACCAGCCCATGTGAGTATCTATGAACTTCAATATTTTGGTGTCAGAAGATTCTTGTTTGCTTGTTTGCATACCTGTATGCCAATTAGTTACAATCAAGTGAGTCTTTTCATAAGCTTGGATTAGAAGCTCTAACTGTGGTCTAAATGTAACATGGACTCTGCTACCTGCCTCTGTCAGTGTTTTATTAGTACTCCAGCTGTTCTATATTACAAGGAACAAATTTAAGAGTAATGTGCCTATTGAAAACATATGCAGATGACAATTGCAGTGATTTCAGATATTGATTAACCTGTAAAAAATTAATAACCAGTTTAACATTTTCTTTCTACATAAGAAACACATTTGTTTTTAAGGGCCTGAATAAGAAAAAATTAGGGAAGTCAAGTATCAGGACAAGGTGATTACTTAACATCTGTGACCAAGGAAAAGGCTCAAGGAGAAAAATCATCCAACATCTGCACTGTCGGTAAAATACTTGTAAAAAACACAAGTGAAGTGTGATTAATCACCATGGATGTATGATTGAGTCAATTGACTGTTACTTTTTCATGATGATTAATCAGCTACAAAAATTATAATTGTCCCACTTGTAGTGGCTGCATGCTGTGCCTGATGACATCATTTGGGCTACAGATACTCAATGAGTGGTTTTCAAAAGAATATGCAGATGAACTAGGAAGGGTGGGTGAGGTTAAAACTACATTTTGAAGATCATCTCTGGCTTTAGTAACCCAGACTTGAGATTGTTTTATCAGCTCACTGAATGGACAAATGCTCTGTTATCTGATTAATATCATCATCATCAGATTAAGCTAAAATCAGACATGAATTTTGTAATTTAGCATTAATAAATAATATTTACATTAAGGAAACATTTGGAGGCAGAGAACAAAACCAAAATTATTTTCATGACATTACATAAATGGTACACCCTCAGCATACTGTGTGTAGTGCATCTCAGAAAATAAAGAGCTTTCAAAATGGCAATTAAATGCTTAGATGAAAGACTGTAAGTTAAGAAAAAAAGAAAAAAGAACTGAAATTGCTTGCTTTAGAGTGGGGGGTGAATAGCAGAAAATGGTAAGAATATTGAAAATAACGAAGGCATAGTGGGAAAAAAGGAGGGTATCTATTTAGTTTTTCTAAGAATCAAAAGGATTGAGTCAATGAAAAAGAAAGAAAAATCCAAATGTAACAAAAGACACTTAAAAAAAATGCCCAAACCAAACCAACTGAATTAATTAGTTGCAATGTGGTTTCTGTGACTATGTTTAAACTGTGTGATCTGAGAGCCCATGTCAGGTTGGGAACTAGACATTCTCCATCTTCCTCCATCTCTAGCCAGGACTTGGTTCCCAGGAGAAACTTGGCCACATTGCCTAAAAGCAAACTGCAGCCTGTCTGGGTCAGCCCTCAACCTGGATAATGATCAGGGAAGTGGGAGTGTGCTATGGAATCTAGATATAGCCTTGAGGTCAAGAATGTAATACAAATATTATAAGGATAGTGACAGCTCCTTTAATTATAACAAACCCCCTGCACGTTTTAAAGCATATATGCAGTCATGCTTTAGGGCATAAACCAGACACTTACTAAGGGTTTAAGAAGTAACTCCCTTTACAGGCAGGTGTTTCTACAGTTTTTTTTCTGACAAGGCTTCTTGCACCTTCCTCTAAAGCAGCCGGGATTTGGCATCTGTCAGAGACAGGGGACCACGCTAGATGGATCGCTGATCTAATCCAGTGTGGCAGCTCCTATGTTTGTACGAAGAGTGTGTAAGCTTCATAGCAGATATTGGTTTTGCATGTAAAGACTGAAAATGTCATCAGACTGTTGAGTGGGTAAAGTGCAGCATTTTATAAACATACAACCCTCAAGGCTCCTAGGAAAAGATTGTTACTGTGGGATCTTGGATAATCTGAAAGAGATGATGTACTAAGATCTGACACAATAACCCAAATGATGAATTATTCCAGGCAATTTTGCCCCATCAAGCTAAATTCAAATATACTAATGGACTGTGCAAAGGACTGTGCACTGCAAAAACCTGAACCCCTGTTCATCACTGTATTTTAAATGTCTTTGTGCCTACAAAGAAACAGTTACTTGCAGAGTACAAGATCCTGCTTTAAACCTAAAGTTCAAAGTCTTATTTAGGAAGAGAGATTTTTTAATGGAAAAATTCTTTAAAATCCTCAGAGATAAGATCCTTGGAGGAATACCATCTTTTACACTCATTTAAAATAGATTTCAGACTTCTTTCTACTCTGTTCTGAGCAAGCAATACCTTTCTGAGCTGTACATAAAACCTCACTAATGATCTGTAATGAAGTGCTTCTTTTTGCACATCCAGCATTTTTGCTCTAAAGTTCAAGAAAATAGTACAATTTTGCCAGCACTGTTCCCCTTTAGCACACTGGCTTTGCTTTTGAACTATAGCATTAACAGCAAAACCACAATGTATAATCCTGTATCTCCTCCTTAGGTTGTTGGTATGTCTTACAACCTCGGATCCTAAAGTTTGGTTCAGTTTTATTCCTCAGCTGTTAACCTTTATTAAAGAACATTTTTTAACAGCCACAGAAGAAGGAAATTTTATTTACAGGGGTATATTTACAGGAGATAGTCCTGGTAACTTCTTGTATTTAGGTAAGAAAGGGAAACATGGGAGATCTAGTCTCTTGAGTTTTTCCTAGATACCTACTAATTGTTAATTATTAGAGACTAACTAAGTCACTGAAGTGAGTCCTTTGGCTGGTGTCTCAAATGCTGTCATTTACTACTACGCAAATCAGTCTAGTGATAGAGTGTCTTTAAATTAGGTTACAACCATGCAGTTATTGGACAGGGAGTAATTGATAAAACCATTAGTAACACTTGTAGAGATAACAGCTAGCAAAATCATGCAACCATAATTATTCCTAATGGATACATGCTATAAATTGTGGCAAGAAAAAAATCTTGCATTATCTTTCAATCAAATTTGACAGTCCTGGTAGATTACTGTAGACTAAATGCTCATGTATGAAAAAAAAAAAATGACCTATCAGAATATCTTTGCTTTTTTTTTTTTTTTTTTTTTTTTTTTTTTTTTTTTTTTAATTTCTTTCTGCAGTGGCTTTCAGGCTAAAGAAAATGTAGTCCTTCTTATTAGTTGTCTTTAACACAGTGTTTTATATTTTCAGTCAGACACAAGACACGTCAAGACTTTTTGTAATGTGACAACATGAAAAGAATTACCAGTTTGAATAAATGATTCCAGGTTGCGTTACATTTTTCCAACAGCAAAATGTATTCTTTAATAATACATAAAGTTTTATCTGTATTCTGGTGTTAACATTTGTTTCACTGAACAAAGACTCCTATTCTCAGTGTCCTTTCCCACCCCCTTCCGACTTTTCTTCCATCAAAAATATCACCGGTTGTTTCAGTGAATTTTTTTCCCCTTTCTCTGCGAGTGACAAAGACCAGAAACTGCCTCTATTGACTAAAAAATCAGACATAGATCAAATATATATAGCTTGATTATGTCTTTTCCCCCTCCCCCATGTGCAAGTTGACACTTCTCAACCCATGAAGGATTTAAAAGAAAATGAGTGAATCAGCAAAAAAAGAAAAAGCTAATTGTATATGAAAAATGGTCATATAGTAATAATTTCCTCAGAAGTGAGGTGGAGATCTGTAGTACTTTTAAAAATTCTTTGCTCCTGTGGCTATTATTGCAAACTTCAAAAGTCACAAATAATTTTTACCATAATTCTTTTGTCCCAGGGTACCCCACATGCTTTATTTTGCACATCTGTATGTATATTATCACTCAAGAGGGAAAGCATAGCTTAGTTTGAGAATATTCAGAGACTTCAGCTACCAGGTCCCTGATTCAGTATCACCCATCTGATGCTTTACCTTTGAGACCAATGGAATACAGTCCATGTAAGAAAAACACTACCACAATTAGCATACGCTGATGCTCTCTAACATCCAAGAGAGAGGGGTTGCCAAAGCTGAACTCCATCCATGCCCAGGAGAAGTGATAATTTGAGAATAAAGTTTGAATTATGGAGCTAGCCACTAGTGCTGGTCATAGAGTTGTTTCTCTTCAAGTTAACAGAGGAATCCATGCTTTGTGGTGTGTTATTCAGCACCATGTTGCAGGTAGGACTCCATAAAATATGTTTCCCACGTTGCAATATGTCTGAAGGGCAAAAAAGAGAAAGTTCCTTGAAAAAACGCTGTTAGGCAGTTTTTCTAGTCTGACTGTACTACATGACTTTCCCCAACTTGTAAAACCACATCCTGCACTGAACCCATCCAATTCCTTGTCCCATATCCTCAGTCCTTTTGGGTAGCTCCTCTCCTCCATCATGTTCCTACACTGCAGGGCACAATAATGCAGCACATCGCACATCACAAATGGTACATCTGCATTCCTTACTGTGAGATAACTACTGTGGTCCATTTTTTACCCCTGGAAAAGCAGAGTCATGAAATGAAGTCAAGACTAAACCCCACATTTTACTGCAATGAAAGGAATTGTGGAGGGATTTTTATTTTCCTTCTGGGGGATTTTTATTTTTCTTCCCTTTTACTCTGACACACAGGTTGCAGTGTACCTATAATTTCTGCATTAGCCAGACTTAGATTAGCTTAGCAATATTTCTTGGCAACTCCTGAAGTCACACTAAAATGAGTCATCAACATCTTAACAGCGTGCCAAGATGATTCTCTTACTCCTACAAACAAGCACCCCAACTTCTTATTGATTTGCTGCATGCAGATTTAATGAAGATAAGTCAGCATTTACTCAGCAATAATAGCGAGCAGAAACAAAGTATTTGGCCATTTTAGAAATCTCAGGTGTTGCCTCTGCATGGGAGCAGGGCAAATTCATTTACCTAGTCTTGAGAGAGGATTTGGTAATTGCCTTACACTGCTGCAGGTAGGGCAGAAGCAAGGGTCTGGGCTTTGCTTTCCCGTGTGGGTGCTGCTCTGCTACGGTCAGGTGGTGACATGCTGTAGTCTTGCAAAAACCCATTGTGTCCAACTCCCTGATTTGACAATCTAAATGGATTAGTTTTATGACTGAAGCAAGGACATCCCCTTATGTATTATATGCATCAAATTTCAAGCAGGTAAATGCTATCCTCGTCTTCAATAACCACATCCACTTGATTTTTCTTTCTGAATGATTTGTTGAATGTGCATACAGACCCATACATAAAATGCTGCTTATTACAATACAAAATTGGAATTCAGCCTAGACTTATGTGCATTTTTATGATACCATCCCAAACTATAAAAATTCCATTCAGAAATCAGGTTAAACATACAAAAATGTTTCAGTAAAAATCACAACTGAGCTTTTAATACTGCTTTTAATGGATTGTTAAATGCTTATAAACCAGCTTTGAGTATAACAAATTAACTCAGTGAAAATTAGTTCAGGTGTAACCCTTTGATTTTCTCATTGTCCTCTAAATTAAAAATTAACCACCCTGGCATGTGCACTATACCAGTTCTGTACAAGCTTTTAATATATCTAGACTCATATAAACCTCATACTTCCCTCGAGAAAGTTGAGTTTCTAAAGATTTAATTCAAGTTCCAAGGTCAAACTGAATAGATCTGAATTTCTCCTTAAAATGGGAGTTTCATTCCAATGAGGACTCGACTTCAATTTACTGCTTCTTCCGAAGTTGTGACAATATGGCACATAACATCACATGCGGATAGCAAATCAAATGCACTGACAGCACAATGCCAAAAAGGGTGCCCAAGAGCACACTGTGAAGGCTAGTTGTAAGATGGGATTCCTTTTTTTTTTTTTTTAAAAACCCATTTTTAAAAGACTTCTCCAAATCACACAGTTGCAACTTTTAAATAAATCCAATACATTTTTTGTGTCTTGCAGTGTCACAAGACAAATTGGAAACAAAATCTCTCACCCATTTTGCAGTCAGCAGAACTATATGACAACAATGTTTTCCTTTTTGAACACTTCATCTCTTTTTAAAATTCACTTTCATGTAAATCTGTCTGTCTCCATATTTAGTTTAAATGTTGAAGAAAATAACCACACCTTTTAGGGCACAGGTTCTGGCCTCCAATCAGTCTGCTTTACTGAGCAACTCCAGATTGAGAAATGAAGTCTTTTGCTTTTACATAGAGAAATTGTGGTGGATGGATGGAGCTATGTGAGTGGCTCTGTGCTGTGCCTTCCTCAGCTTATGGAGGGAGCAGGATGCTGTGAAAGGCTATCAAACTCAATTACCAACAGACCCAAGTCAGCCAGGAGCAAGTTACTAGTATTCAGGATTCCTCTAAATTGGGATGTGGGTTGGAGGTACACTGTGGGTGCGTGAAGGTCACTAAGCCTTTTTGCTGTGTCTCAGACTCTGTTCCACCCATGCCATAACTGCACCTGAGGATTAGGTTTATATGCCTACATTGTGCAATGCAGCTCTCTGCAACAGATCTTATGCTAGATCTCACCGAGCTGGTATGACTATGAAGCATGGCAAAACTCTGTGAAGAAACCAGCTGAGCTCCATGGAACAGCCAATGTCGTTAGCGAGGCATTCCAGCTGCACTAATGAACTGCATGTCTCAGCTGATGAGGCTGCTGTGCTGCCAGCTCCGGAGCTGCTTTGATCAGATGCAGCTCAGGTATCTTTCCAAGATACTGTGTTTCACAACAACTCCTATTGGAGAAATTCATCATGATTTTTGTAGCTCATCAGAGAATTAAATAAGGATAATGATTGTTTGATGTTTGACAGATGAGGAAATGAAGAGTCAGCTGTAACTAAATCATCCTTCTTTCATTGAAGTAGGTGGTAAAGCTTCCATGATTTGCTATGTTCCAGCTCATCACAGTCACTTGCCAAAGTCACACAGAAGGTCTGGGGCCAACCCGATGCAAAATTCCCATCTTGCAGCTATCCATTCCATTCCTTTGCATTAACTATTCCTTAGGATTCCTTAGGACTGTGTCTGGTTCCTGTGAAGTAGTGCTTTCCTGAGACCTGTAGGACACCAAGACCCTGGATATCTGCTTGCATCAATGTAGTAGGAAGCCATAAACAGGCACTGTAGAAGCTCCAGACAGTGGATGTTTCATGTTCTAGTCCTTAGATAGTCTCCAAGGACATGTGTACACTTCAGGTTAGATTCTTTTTTTTTAATAGGTCTGCCAGGAGAAAAAGATACAAGCATTTGAGGCCCATGTTCACAATTATAGCACACCAAAGAAAGAAAACTTCATTGAGTTACCTTCTGTTTGATATTTTCTCCGCAGCCAAGTTGTTGTCCTTGGATAATTTCCATGCTCTTTCTGAATCTGTCCTACACTATAGAAATTAAGCAGTCCTCTGTTGGTTGGATATTGAAATGGAAATAGCACTCTGTAATAAGCCCTCTAATTTATTACAGTATTTTTACAAATTATGTTCTGCATAAACTATTTGCTATAAAATCTGAAAATGTGCCTGTAGCGGTACTTTACTTGGGGACTTGTATCTGAATTGGAAATAGTATGGGAAGAATGTGAAGGTGCGTAACTACAAGTCTAAGAACCACAAATTAAAAATTGGTGGGTTTCTATAAAAATAAAGCACATTAAGAAAAGCAATTTCAAATATAGAGGATAAATAGTAATGAATAACATTAAAGTTAAATTTAAAAAATTTTGCTCCATCCACTAAATGGGTATTTACATGATTATAAGAACTAATGTTATTAAAAAAAAAAATTGCCAAGCTCTGGTCTCAGAAATATAAAGCACGTTTAAAGGCAAATAGAATATAACTAATGCAGCTGACTTTGACAAGAACATTTAAAAAGTGATTCCAAAGACATGCTATCTAGACAGTTATCCAGGGCAGCAGAATATATATGTTTAAGAAAGTTAGAGACAACATTCAAGCTGCACAATGTTACCTTTGATATATATTATAGATGTGATATTGCTGTTCTTGAAAAGGTGGCAAGGTTGAAAGTATAAGTTCTGAGGACAAGCTGAACATCTAAATCTATGAAGTCTAGAAAGAAAAATCACTTAAGAGGTGATTTAATTGAAGTATTTAAAATTTTAAACGGAACAGATAATGTCAACATGAGGTGCTATTTTCAGACCAGCACAGGAAGATAGGACAAGAGGAACATAAATGGAAATTAAAGGAGAACAAATTCAGAACAGACATAAGTACTCATCCATGATGAGAATAATAAACATGCAAAAAATTGGCATGGCTAGTGAGGATTTGAGGCAAAAGGGCTGGTGTCATTCTGATGGGATGTACAGTGGCTGTTCTGCAGTCAAGCAGTAGGGGCATATGCTGGTGAATAAAAACACAATGCTTCTCTTATTAACTTTCAGTGTTATGAAAATTAAGTCCAATTTAAGAATAGTCCTAGAGTTCTAAAGGCTTTCATTGCTCTTATTTATGTCAGGATAATTTTTAGAAGTTAGTCCTATGAGGTCCCAAGCTCACCCAGAAAGCTACAAGCAACCTTCATGCAGAGAATGGCATGGAAAATATTCTTGTTTTCATTCAGTTCTTCAAATTCTATCTTGAATCTTTGTTAAGCCTTTCCTAAGAAGGACTTTATAACATGTAGTACCA
Organism: Athene cunicularia; assembly: GCF_003259725.1. Classification (NCBI taxonomy): domain Eukaryota; kingdom Metazoa; phylum Chordata; class Aves; order Strigiformes; family Strigidae; genus Athene; species Athene cunicularia. Next base: position 44,300,866 of record NW_020799097.1, on the reverse strand, counting down.
AATTAAACAAAATTATTTGTAGCATGTGATTCTTTAGGACAGAGGTTTTTTTTATAGACACTCGAGTGACTATAACAGTGAATATATACCCTACATATTTTTTTTTTAAAAGCAGATATTAGATACTTCTCTGATTGATAAGAAAAGTTAAGATTTCAAGGGAATTTTGTATATGTGTATATTCATTGCTGAAAAAAAAAATCTCTAAGAAAACCATTAAAAGTCTTAATCAGAATAAAATATGTCCAATCACACAACACATGGTAATAAACGTCATAATAACCGAGGAATCTGTGTACATCTATAGTCCTTGCGATGAGATTATATATGAAAAGATAAAATATGTGGTGATACACTCTATTTATTTATCTGTTGCTGTTTGCCCAAAAGACCATCAACAAGCAAGGAAAGTTTTTAAATCCATGCTATTAAAATGATGTATTAAAATATTAGCAAGACTGTGGGATTTCCACTGAGGTGAGCATTGAAAGGCAGATGAGTGTGTAACTATAACTTTTAGACCAAAAATCAAAGTAACTCAGTACATTTGAGGTCAGCTAGATAAATCAGTTCTTCAGAGTCCAAACGAGATGAATATAAGCAGCTGGATAAAGATTAGTGCATAAAGATTGACTGGATTAGAAACAATATTACTCTACTTTTGAAAGAGCATGGCCATAAAACAAACAAAAAAAAAAAAAACAAAAAACCAAAACCAAACCTACCCACCCCACTTTTAAAGGCAAATTAGAGTTGTCAGTGTAGAAAAAGCAGAAAAATTGGAGAGTTAGGAATCTGAAGAACTGCCCAAAGAGATGTTAGTAACCATGAACTCTGGCATTTATTGGTAAAGGTGATTTCTGTGCCAACCCTCTCCAGCCCCACCCCCTGTTATTTTACTTTAATAAGTTTCATGTGTTTCTATCAATACACCGAAACATGAATAATTAATTATTGGAGTGAACACTGTTTTTATTCCTGTACAGAAGTAAGGCAAGTGGTTTTACCAGAACCTGTACATAAAATTCCCTTTGTGGGGGTCCCAGACAACTTGCTCGGCAGCAGGAATTGCTGAATTGGTGCTCTTATAAATATCCATCTGTCAAAATTCCCAAATAACTAGCTCCGATATAGTGATTTTAGAGGTGAGAATACTGATCCATCTTTTAGGACAGATGACTTCACAGAACTCCTGTAAAAAAAAAAGAAATACCAGAGTAACTAAAGAGGCATTATACACCAAGGGCAGTCATTATTGATTTAAAATTTGTTTAGGTATGGTAAAGTACATTTAGGGTACCAAAACAGCCTTAAGTGTGCCTTTTGATAATGCTACACACTAATCAGGAAGTCAAGCTTAATGGAAGCAATTTCATGCTTGTAGCTTCAGATTAAAGTGTTTTCTGCATCCCTTTCTGTCCCCCAAACCTGGAGAGTCTCCTGTGTGATGTCACTGCATGGCAGTGCTAAAAGCCTTTTATTTGCTTCCTTAATGTACGTATCTCAACGACTGTTTAATCTTGCTTATTCATTTCACTGATGTATAATATTTGCACAGAAAATTGGAGTGACGCAAAATGAAATGCCCTCTAACTTGCATGTGCACACATATACTCAACTTTATCTCCATTTTGCAATTGGAGATTGTTCCAGACCCCATAGCCCCAAATCACCAAAGACTTAAGGAAAGAGGTCAGTCACCTACAGTGTCCGCAGGCAAAACAGTGTGGGTCAAGGCAGTGACACAAGAACAGGAGGAACCTTTACAATCCCTACCATGATGAAGCTGTAGTGGTCCAGCTCAGTCCCTCCCACCTCAGAACGAGCTACATTATTTACTGAGTTCACAGCAAGTAGTGGAGCTCTATCACAGTGTAACAGTGCAGTAATAGTTTAGACAAGACCCGTATTGCTCATAGTAATTAACAAACTTACTTGTAAATTCTCAGTAAATTAATTCAGTACTTAGGGAATAAGTGCTATAATATTAGGAAAGATATAATGTAATTTTTTTTTTTCCGTTTTAATTCATAACCAAGAGGTTGAAGTAATAGCTATAAGGGTTTTTTTGTCTTTAGCTAAGTCAGTAATTCTAGTTCAAGTAGGGGGTATTAATTAAAAAGACTGAACTTTGTGTTTGCCCTCCCTCACCAACATTTATATTTTCTTCAAATAGCACAAAGCAACTGGTTGATAAGGGAATGTTTCAGTCATTTTCAATTAGCTGTAAAGTATTTTTTTACAGTAGTCTGGTTTCTGGTTAACTGACCAACAGAACAATGATGGCTATTTTATACTGCAGAGACAGTGCTGACAAGGGGTATAATGAGAGAAACTGTCTCAGATTTTCTTATTAACAAGTGTAGCCAAAGCCCCCGTTGGCCTCACTAAATGGGTAATAGCATATTACTCTATTGGTGAAAGCCTTTAGGAAATTACAGACAAAGTTGGTTAATTAGTGGGATCTGAAGTGTTACTTCTAATGCTGTCCCAGCTCTGCAGTTTTCCTACAGTTTCTAATTATTTGCCTTTGAATAAGAACACAGGACTAGATTTCCCAACCTGATTATTTTATAAAATCTGAATGGATAATCAAGCACTACTTATTTCAATCAAAATACTGTCAAATTGAACTTAACCACAGATGTATGAATACGGCAGATTTGGTATTGATATTGATTTTCCAGTAAATCATCTTAAGTTCAAATGATCAAAAATCAAGACAGGTCAACATCAAAGAAACAGGAATATTGGCATGAAAGCAAGCTCTCTTGATTGGTACAAATTAAAAGATCATTTATTAGTGATTATGCTGTATAATACTGCCAGTGCCAAATGAATGCAATTAAGATGAAATGGGCCCCTGCAGCTACAGGGGTTAATAAAGACTGAATTCCTAATGATTTTTCCATTAATTATGAAGATGTCCACAAAACAGCTTTAACAAAGCTGTGGCCACCTCAGACAAATCTTTGTAATCTGTATAAAATGCCTCCCTTAATTGACATGTTGTTGGGATAATGTAAAGATTTAACAGCTCTGAAATCATTACATGCCAAATAAGGGTACTCTGCAAAAAATGCAAAACTTGGGGTGTGGAAGATGTGCAATGCCTATAACTGTTTTGAATGTCTTGAAAAAATCCACAGTTTCAAGTCTAAAATGACATGCTTCCTTACTAGAAACATTGCTGCACTTTTCCTGAGATCAAGAAGCCTTTACCTTCCCAGAGTGTTTGTGCTCTTCAAGGGTTAAGGAGTCAAGGAGTATGAAATGGGAGAAAAAAATGGAAAGACTGGGCAAAGTGCTGTCAAACTAACACTGCCATGGGACTAGAGCGGTTGCCTCTACAGACACTTCTCTTTTGAGTACAAATTTGTCCCTAAAACATTTGAAATGAAGGAAAAAAGCCTTACCTTGGAAAGCTGCTTGCCTAGACATGCTGTTTCCCAGGACTCTTTGGAGTCTCCTATCCCTGGTGTGTGGCTGGCTGGGTAATTCCACAGCAAAATAAGAGCCTGACCTTTCTGTGGGAAGGGTACAGCCAGATGGTGCCTTTCTCTCCTTTTTTGTTGCTTTTTAACATAGATCCTTCTCTGATGGCTGCTGAGAGCAGGCTTGCCAGTCTTTTGGCTGTTTCTTGCTTATTCATGGGATTTCCTCAGGTTTTTTAACTGGTTCTTTTTCATCAGTTATCATCATTACCTCTCATCTGTCAGTTAGCCAGGAAAAACCCCCAAAAGATATACAAATGAGAAGATTTCTTGGATGCTCGATTAGGCACCTGTTGCCTCTCAGCATTGTTAATTTCCCTGCTAATTATGCATGTTTTTCATACCCTCTGTCTCTCGGTTTTCTGTTTTCAAGATGACATCAGTTTTTACATGGATTTCAAAGCAATTGGAACTGCATGAAGGGAACAAGAGATTATTTGCAGATAGGTATATTCTCAGGCAAAAGGTGGTTTTCCTGCCAGGCCACCTTTAGACATTCCTTTAGACATACAGAAATTAAAGTCACCAGAAAGGTGGCTACTTTTGCAGACATCATCAAACAGAATGCTTTACATCGAAGGTGGAGACACAGTCATGTCTTCTCCAAACAAAATGAAATCCTGGCATTGTAGTGTGCAAGAACATGTTGTGGAAGCAATCACCTAAAATGGGATATTGGGAAGGTACAATCAGCCCTGGGAGAGTAGAAGAAGGAACTCACTGGAAAAAGCCAACAAGAATAGGGATAAATTAAAACTTTTCAAAATTCTTTGCACTATTGCCTAATTAGAAAAAATAAAATATTAAACCAAATATTTCATGTGTGGCCATGTAAAAAGAGAGCAGCTAAAGAAGATACAGCATTGTTAATTAATTAGAATGTAGTCAGGATTAAAAATAATCCAGGTAGGGCTCCAAAATTTTGGTTTCCAATGAGAACAATATTAGATATAGCGGCAAGCAGAAAATGCAAAATGGTTAATAGGAATAAGGGTTCCACATTAGGAAACAAAACTTCAAATTTAATGTATTTTGTAACAAAGATATTAATTTTAAATTTTTAAATGAGCAGAAATGTGAAATTTCTAGATTACTAACTTCGAGGTAAACTGACTTTGTTGTTCAAACTGTTGCATAAATTTCCTTGTTGAGAGAGAAGTTACAAATGTGCAGAAAATTTCAAAGGTTTCAGGGGACACTCGAGAATACAAACTATCTGACTCCAAGTCAGTAAATTTCTTCGTTACAGCAAAGAGGAGACTTAATATGGATAAACATGAAGAAGAGTCAATACTGATTTTGTAGCTGGAAGTCAATGCTACTAGAGTTTTTCAAATAAATCAACAGACTTATGGATTAGTCTGCATTTATCAATGTGATTGACATGGATTTCAAAAAAAAATGTTGATAAATCATATTTTAGAATTAATTACTACCTGGAGGTTCATTTTTCTGTCCGCTAACTATAGAGGGAACATAGACGCTTACTTGGGTTTGGACAACTGACTTCTCTCCTGGAATTTTTCAAAACCATGAAGGCTCAGTTTCTCCAGAAAATCAGGTGTTTGTGACTTTGGTGGACAGTGAATATTTTTAATAAGGTATCTTTTTACAAGTGCAGGTTGTACAGGAAAAGCAGTTTCTTTGCACCAGAAGAAAAACCTACGTGCATTCTAGAGACTTTAATCAGCTCTGAATAATGTCCCAGCACTCTGAAATAGGGTACTGTTTACATGTAAAACCAATCCAAAGCAGATTTGAAAAAGAATTGTGGAAAACAAAGATCTCCAGAAAAAAATCTGAATGTATAGAAAGATCAGTACTGGAGTCCTAAATCTTCACCCTTCACTCGAAATACTTTTACCATCTGTGATTAAATTACGTAAATATGAAAAGACGTAGAAAGAGATATGAATTGCTATGGTTGATACCTCTAAATCCTACACCTCTAAAAGGGTTTGAGCAAATTCAAACGATGTCTTTTGCCTGTTATCCCACAGGGACTCTGTAGCTGAAACCATTTAGGGTGCAACAGTCTGAAGGTATTCAAGGAGTAGATACAGGAGCAGTTTGAACAGCATGGTGAAACTTATGCAATATTTAATGGAGAAAGAAGCCAAAGAAATTATTGACAAGGTTGCTGGAGACTGAGAATATGGAGATGGGAACAACTGACCTGCAGCTGATCACAGTTTCTGTTGTGGCTTGGGGTCCAGGTGCAGAAGATGGAAAGACTGACCACTTTCTTTCTGTACTCATTTCCCCACTTGCTTTTGGCTCATTAATGTACCTCTGGGACTGTTGTTGTATCACTAAAATGTGCTCCTTCTGCCTACTTGCACACTGTTCCCTAAATCTTGTTCCCTAAATCTTGCTGATTCATATGCACCAACCTGCCTTATCCCACTCACTGTTTTATATTACGGGACAGATCACTGTTTGTTGCTCAGAGAGTTTTTCCTCCAGCTTTCAGCTTAGTCTAATTTTCTCCTGCTTTGTTTTGGTGATCCTGTGGTTTTGACATTTTTGGAACTGTATTTCCTCACGGTTCCTGACATCAGTGCAGCTTTCTGATTTCTCTGAATTCTCTCTGGCTCAAGTGTCATATCTCATCTAAATCCTTAACATTCACTAATTGGACTAATGATCAGTAATTATAGGTACTGTGCAAGTACATTGGATTTTCCTTCACATGATTTGGGGTGATAGAACTGGAAAAAAACTGTGTGTTGCATGTGTAAAAGTTACAAGTGAATATCTAATTGGTCTCATCCTACAGGGTATTCTTACAAGAGCTAGTACTAAACAAAAAACAAACAATTCTGATATAAATAATCTATTTAAGTGTGAAATTGGATTTTCAACATAAAGATCAAATTTATTGACTTCAGTGATATTACATGAGGGATAAATTGGCCTTTTAGTCATTTTATTGCATCTGCAAACTCATACCTCATGCCTTATCTTTGTCTGATCTGCTATCAAATACTTATTCATACAGCAAATAACTTATTTGACTCTTTAGCAAAAAGGTACCAAATTCAAATTATATCTGCTAGACCAATAAATATGAAAAGGCTGCCAAATATGCGTGAATAAATCCCCATAATCTTACTTCTTAGATTTTCATCCATACAGGATATGTTAGGAAGAATATTATAGAGAAACTGGGTCTGATTTTGATCTCTGTGGTATAAATCAGGAGTAGCTCTTTGGTAGTCAATAAAATTACACTGTTAAATCAGAATAAGTGTTCATTTTTCTTTTTTAAAATGTTTCAGCACTGTTGGGTTAGCAAACATCTGAGAAATAGAAAAATATTCAGATTTCATTATGATACTTTTCCTACATAATTAAAAGATAGACCTTTTCTTGCACTAATTTAATTCTTGGTTATTATAGTCACTGATTTTTAGAACACACTGGGGGGCAGTTTTGAAAAGATGTTAGGTGAATCACCACTGAACAAAGAATTTGGGGAAAGAACAAGCCTGTTATTAAACAAAAAGCTATTACTTCTGTGTGTAGTTTTACATGTATATTAATTTCAGGAATATTTATTTATAACTTTTTACAAATTGTACACATTTCACACTTGCAATTCGTGCAGGGTTAAAATTTGTAGAGATTTTAATCTTCTTGGTGGTTTGTCAGCATTTTGCTAAGGTTTATAAAATGGTTGTAAATTATATAAGGAAATACTATTTGTTGATGATACAAATAAAGAGACTGAGGACGAGAATTATAGCCTGACATTTAACATGCATGCTCATGGTTATACACATTTCAGTCACACAAATCAAAAATAGGTGTGAGTACCTAGCATTACACTGAAAATGCAGCTATAAACCATGTTGTAAACTATCACAGGGTGTTAGAGTTACTAAAGTGAGGATCCGCAGCTGAATGAAGATTCAAATTTCTGTAGCTCAAAGGCTGCTCTTCGGTTCTACCTAGTCCACATACTGTGACTATATATTTTAATATATGTTAAATCCATATATATTATTTAGTCATCAGTTCTGCTTTATCTAGTTCCAGCTGATCAATATTCTGTGAAGCAGCAGCTTCTACACAGGGAAACAACCAGCCCTAATTACCTTAGAAAGAGTATCTTACAGGTTCACTTCCTCACATCCTCCTCTCCTAAATAAACTTAAGAATTAAAAATCAATATCAGCATAACACAGACTTACAGATGCTTTGAAACATCATAATAACTAAAGCTAGAAGTGGATTTCAAGTAGCACCTGCAGTGCCTACTGTTATTATGTAGACATACTAATACCATCATAAGCACGTAAAATGCTGTCAGATATTGGTGTTATTTCTGGTTGTGCTACATCTTGAAGCATAGCCAGTCCCGATTTGTTTTCTCCTGACTGAGACCATACCAAAAATATGGTTGAATTATTGTTCATTTCTTCTTTGCCTTCTGGGCTTTAGGGCTATTGTCACAAATAACTCTCATGACTCTCCTGTTGCTTGTGACCATTGTTGCCATTTAGCATATACTTAGAACAAGATTTGAATTATAACATTTTTTGATTTTCATATTTATTTATATATCAGATAAAGTCTCTGACATCAGTTTCTTACAGTACAGACCTTCATCCGTTACCTTTTCTGTTGAGTAAAATTTGAGCAGGTGACAACCCCTGGTTCTCTTGCTACCACTGCGATTTCCTGGTGCCTTATAGTGTGAACACCCAGCTTTCTTCTTTCAACAGTGTGTTTCTGTACTTTTAATCTGCTAGATTATGGGTATGAGAGCAAAATTTACAAGTCTATTTACATTCTTTCATGCAAACTGCTCAAATATATGTCTATGAAAATTTAGCTAATTGTCATACCGTACCAGGTCAGGTAGATCATGTTTAACAAAGCAGAGTTGCTACAACAGCTGCTCAGCAGATGTATCTTCCAGTCAGGATACCTGAGTGAAGAGGGAACAAATATAGGATGATACATACCATTAATCAATTTTTTACCAGGGAACTAATTTTCATAACAACAAATTTATCTAACAGCAATAGAAAACAGAAATCTGAATCATGCAATCTATTTTGCTGAGCATTCCCATTTGCTGGGAGACTATCCTAAGTCTAAATTATTTGATTTCTTGATTTTTTCCAAAAAGAACAAGTTTCTAGAAATCTGTGCCCTTGGTTTGATGAAGTGAATTCAAATTGACTTGATCAGAGGGACAGAGAAATGTATGTATACCAGGAACCATAGTTCAGGATGTCCTGCCTTTTTAAAATCTCACATAGACCACTGTTTTCCATTACAGATCCCTTTGTGTATTATTGTTTACCTCTGTATGACCTTAATCTTGAACAGTATGAAGGAAAAAGCAAAGGGATACTATCATCTGTTACTGCTAAGAATAGGTACTATGTATAATCTCTATTACAAAGATTATAAAAGTCAACACTCTTTAGCTCTGGTTCCCTCAAGGGAAGTTTAGACTGGACATAAGGAAGACATTTTCTATGATGAGGGCAACGAGACACAGGAACAGGTTGCCCAGAGAAGCTGTGGTTGCTCCATGCTTGGAAGTGTCCAAGGTCAGGTTGGACAGGGCTTCAAGCAACCTGATGTGGTGAAAGGAGTCCCTGCCCACGGCAGGGTCATTGGACAGGGCATCCAAGAATGAAATAACTAAAACCTGAAAGACCAATTTACTAAACAAATAAAGAAAATTTACACCATAATCAGCAAAAGTTTTCTCTGTAGCTTAGCATTTTACCTCATATGTGCCAGTGTTCCTGTCATTAAGAAAGTTGGTGTTGGATAGTAATGGTTTATTTTCTCTCCTGTACTTAGTACGCAACTCCCAGTTATGCTAATTGGAGTTCCATGGATAAATTAAGGATATAATATGCAAGTAAAGCTGAATAGTATCTCAAAATGTTGTCCTGAAAAGTAAAAGAACAACAACATTAAGAAGATCTGTCCTAACATATGTTATTTCAATATTTTACGAGGAAAGAAGTTACAAAATCATGCAGCAGATGAGAAACAGGTGAGAAAAGGAAAAACAGTTGTTCTCCAGTTAAGATATCCATCAGACTCAAGTACCGTTAACTCTGATGTCCTTTAGGAGATAAATCCAGATTTACAGTAAGGGTTGAAAACAGGAAATGAAGTAGTTTGAACATTTGTATACAGGGATTCATTAAGATGATTCCTTTTTTTTTCTTTCCATGAGAACAAAACTTATATCATATAGATATCACTGATATGCATAATAACACATACTGCATTACCAGTTTTAAATGTTTGCTAAATCTTGGTACAACTACTTTTTTTTTTTTTTTTTAACTTCTATAAATATATTTCAACAGACTTGAAGAAGCTAAAGCCAGAAGCATTACATTGAAATACAGACACTGTAAAAATGTTGTGTTTAGAAACAGAATACAGTTTCCTTTGACTACTAAATAAGCAGTTGGAGTACAAGAGATCCTTACATTACACAAAAAGCATACTGGAAAAATACAAGGATATGCTGAAAATAAATATTAAAAATATGATATACATACAAGTCATTACTCTTTTAAGCTCACATTTTATAAAGCATGACTCTAAGTGAAGACTTCAGGCATGTCCTTGCCAGACCCTAGTTAAAATATTGTTGGCTAGACAACAGCAACAGCAAATTCTTCACAGAGAAAGCAGTGAGAGAATCTACACTAAATACAATGTTCAGGCCTCTCTCTGCCTTTCACATTCTTCTACAAAGCTTGTGAAGGTCAACAAGGAACTACGAGCTTAAGAGACTCTCGCTATGCTAAAACATGTCTAATGGACTATCTATTCCATCTTATAATGCTAGGGTCTGTTGAGTTACATACAACTCCGAAGGTTTTAAAGGAGCTAATATATATATAGACAGGGGCAAAAGCCCCAGTTTTCATTCTAAAGGTGCTAGGTGTCACTCTAAGTAGTTGCACTTCCACCTCAGAAGCCTGGGTCTAATAACAGACAGGTGAATAATGAAATAGATGTGAGCCTTTCACTCTGCTAAACAATTACAGTCCTTATGAATTGCTACATAGTTTTCAACAATTTCCATATCTTTTCATAGAAGAACCAAGTATTAGAAAGATTTATTTTTAATAGAGATGTTTCTAAAAAGGTTCACAACCATTTGCCTCTTGTTTGTCTTAGTTTTCTGTTTCACTGTTACCACTTAAGAGAGAAAGTGTTTCAAGAAGTCAATCTGAACATGGTTAATCATGCTTCATTAAAAAAAAAAAAAAAATCAGATTATTTGTAGCATATGAATTGAAACTGGATGTTAAAATTGCGGCGATAGTCATTAAAAGTAAGATACAAGGCATATCACTTAATCCTCATTTACTGACATGTGCTGTTTGTTGGAGAAATAACACCTTTCATGTATTTTTCCTTTGTGTTAATTTATTATATTTTTTGCAGAATCCCTTGCATATACTTTATATTTCATTAAGATGTTTACAAAGATAATAATAATAATATTAATAATTAATAATAATAATAATAATAATAATAATAATAATAATAATAATAATAAAATCAGTTTCATTCCCCTTAGTTTTCCAGACCAGAGGTGATATTCTTACTTTTCAGTTTCTGAGATAGATGGTTCAGAATTGTATAGTTTTTGCTTTACCATCTTTCCCATTTTATTATTTTCAGAAAAGATTGTACATATTTATTAGAATTCCAGAACTATAAGATTGTACCTTACAGGAATTAGAATTGTTTACCTTTAAAGTGCTGTTTTAATTCTGCCTCTCTTGATCTTATTTGTAAGTCAAGTTTCTTGTTCTACTAGAGAAGACATTTAATGGTCTCAGAATTATTGTCTAGATCCATATATGAGCAATGAGACCATCTTCAAAGATGATGAACATCCTATAGTTCTTGTAAAATAAAAGCAGTATTTGGAGGTCATAAGCATATCTAGTTAGCATATAGGTGTTCAACACGGGGTTTTTCAGCCTGTACACTTTGGTCAGTGTTTTCCTATTACCTGATAATACTCTAGGTTGCAAAAGAATGGCAGAAACATCAGATACCAATTAAGTCTGGTAACATTTTACTCATTCCCCATTAGAATTTGATGAAATGGAAGAACTTCTGACCAATTTCTTCCTTTGAATCCCCAGGCCCTGCATAGCTAAGCCTTTTACTTCTGCCACCTGCAGAAATCAAACCAGAGTCTTGTGATGAGTGATATCCAGCTGAGCTGGTTCCTTCTGTTTCATAAGAATAGGAGGAAGAAAGAAACTCAGCCTCTTCTTTACCTTAGCCTGTGCTTTTGCTGGTTTGATATTTGTTCCTTTTTGTGTACTGTGGAAAGAAACATTCACAAACAGCCTTGCATCCTAAATCCTTCACTAAATCAAGAATGATATTGAGATGGTGAGTAAAGAGAACATGAACAAAACTGAATAAGCACAGCCTGCTTTTAACTGCGTTTCATCATCAGAAAAAAAAAGAAAAAAAAAAAAGAAAAAGGACAAGGAAGCCATCAGTAGAGAGGAAATGCTAAAAAGTCTATATATTATTTTGAATTGCCTCAATAATGTGTCATAATTGCAGAGACAACCTTGAAGAATGAATACAGGAGAATCATAAAGATATCCATGAATGAGAACCAGGAAGACCAATCAAAAACCCAAGGAAGTTTCCCTTTATTTCTCCATTAGCTACAGCCCAGAGAGGGCATTTGAACAAGAATAACATCACAAGAAATTTACAAAGGGCAGAACAAAATGAACATCTTTAGCAGCAGCTTTCCACTTATCTCAAATTCCTTTAAAACAATCCAACAATAAGTGGGTTTCAATTTCAGGCCATGCAACTTGGCCGTGCAATACGGTGCAGTAATTCTCAGCACTTAACTGCACCAACATGTACATATACACATCTTCCTCAAAAATGCCAGACCACCTCAGTTCAAGGCAACAATGCTGCTGTGAGCTGTTCGTATCACTACAGTTAAGTCACTCTCTGACATATCATTTAATTGAGACACAGAGCATTATGCTGTGTCAATTAGAGAAAGCTTTGGGTGGTGTTATAAGACATGAAGCTGAAGGCAAAGTTGCTACCAGTTCTTTGAATATACAACTGAAAATAATAGCATGCCTTCAGAAACACATTGTCCTAGAGTCTTTTATTGTTATCATGAATTAGAATATATAAATAAAACCAAACATGAATGCAGAAGAAGGTATTTACCAAGGATTATATTAATGGTTAAAAATCAAGTCTTAATTAAAATTTCACAAAACCTGTCTGTGTTTTCTGAGCTGTGGGGTAAGAGTCTTCTTCACACAGGCCGTTCTCACCTAACAGTGGCAGTACCTTCCAGGCAGGTGATCAGTGGTCACCTTGTGCTACAGGGTTACAAGGTTTTCCCTCCTCCTGTCCTGGCTTTGTTCACAGCACAAGCTGCACGAGGGCTGAGTTTTGGCACACAGAGTTAATAACTTGAAGCTATGGAGGGAATGAAACAAGGAAGAGTCTTTGAGGTAAGTAGAAAGAAGACTTGTGGGAAAAATGACGACTAGTGGTTTGGCACACTAGTTGGGTTAGGGGAAGCACTGTAGGAGAGTACAGCTCATCCACATGTGGGGCTTTGGCAAACTGTGTGCTCTAGGGCGTTCACACCATTTTAAATGAAGGTGAATTAACCTTGTGTTACCTCTCTGTGACAGTGGAAGATCTAGAAAGACATGCAAGTTTGGTTGCCTTTTTCCCCCCCCCCCTAATAAAGAAGTACTTAGAAAAACAGAATAAACTGAGATAATCAGAAGCAAAGAAAGAAGAATGGTGGATGTGAACTCACAGGATAATTCAGGTTGGAAGGTACCTCCGGAAGTCTCTAGTCTCACCTTTTGCTCACAACAGGGTCAGCTCCAACAACAGATCACTTCGCTCAGGGCTGTGTCCTGTCAGGCCTTTGAAACACCCACAGACAGAGACTGCACATCCTCCTCCCAGCAACACAGAGGTCTGTCTCTTAAGCAGCTCAACTGTTTGCTATTATATCAGTAAAGGAAACTATGGTAGTGCCATACTCTGAAGGAAACCTGATTTTATACCTAAGGTACTGCTTAAGCTATATTCAAATCTTCTAAAGGGTGTATGGGCGTATGTGTGCAGGTTGGATTCTTTTGGCAAAGGAGAATTTAAACAGAAAATTTTATTAACCACTCGAGAGATTGTGCTAGAAGACTGTATCTTTCAAATTTTGTGTTAAATGAAGTAGTCTTCATATTGCTGAACTGTGGTAGACACATGAACAGCATCTAAAAATCAAATCACATCAAGGTAAAGGCTAGACAGGGAAGTTCATGAGAATGCTAGGGCCACACAAAATCACATCAAGAGCTTTGGTTTTTCCTATCCTGTTCTTTATGCAGCTCTAGTGGAAGTTTTCAGCATTTTAATGCTACTCAGAAACTCCACTTATTTTATTAGGACCAAGCTCAGCCTGCAGCAAATTTTGGGGGAAATAAATATTATGTTTCTTTTGCTTTTTAACATCCAAAGGAGACATCCGGACATAAGCAGAAGAGGATATCGGATTAATTTCAGAAAAATAAGAAATAGTTGTGTCAGAATAAAGATTATGAATCTCTGTTTTTAGAATCTTACTATGCAATTTTTCTGCTTCTAACACAAGCAGTACAATGGTGATCACCACTTCTCAGCATCTGCTAAAGAAATATTAATGAGGAGAGAGGTTGGTAGGAAGAACCTGCAAATAAAAAACTTACTAGGCTTTTGAAGAAAGATACATAGTGCCAAACAGTGGTTCTTGAGTCTCTTGTTTAAACACAAGTGTCTCAACAGAAAAGCAAAATATACCCCTACAAACCATTAGCAGATGCTGTATAACATACATCTGCATCTTGTTAAAAGTAGTCAGTAGTGTCTTAGTGTACACAACAGTCAGGTCACCGCTCATGAATGCAGAAGACTAATGTGAATAAGGGTCTTTTTGGTAGCCTTCAAGTAAAAACAATTGTGACTTTAAATGACAACTTTAAGGATTGGTTGGGTTTGTTTTAATAACAATGATAGTGAACTTGTGTCATTTGAATATAAGAAATGGAAGAGATAAACTAAAAAGAGACCCAATTCAGCTATGTGCAGCTATGTTCCAGAAGGAAACAGTGCTTTAAAATTGTTAGGGACAAGACAAGGAATTTTTAATTTTCACTGTAAAAAGCCCATGAAAGTTACTAACACATTGCAAGAAGTTTCCTTCCCTAATGCTCATTTCACTTTAAAAACCCCAACAAACTCCTACTTCAAACAGTTAAAAGCTAGAAGACAGATTTTTATTTTCCAGATACCAAACGGAAGTCTACTAAGATCCTTGTTTTCATTAGAGGGAAAAAACCCCAAACTTCCGCCTTCTGTTCAGAAGCTTAAAGTTTGTCTTGTTTCCAGCTCAGGTTCAACTGAGGTTTTCAGCAGCTTCTTGAACGGAATAAGGGATTTTAATGGACTTTTGTTCTGTGTCTGGAAAGAATCAGACTACTGGTGTCCTATTCTTTAAACAGTTTGAACAACATTAAATTTTGGTTTAGATCAGGTCAGTTTTTCTGGTTTAAATTATTTAGACATTTCTTTCTATAATCTTGTATGAGAAGGTAATTTTAGCTCACTGTATTGTGTCCCAGGCAACTTTAAAGGCTGAAAGGAATGATGGTGAGACCCAGAGGAGTAATTATGGGCATACTAAGAAGAAAACGCCAACCTGCAGATGCATGTTAGAGAGAAAGGAGAGTGTAGAGAGACAGGTGTCAGATTTACCAAAAATAATTAGGATGAATCTCTTGATGAGCTGGTAAGGTAATCAGCCTAACACAATCTCTCCAAAGATGACATAAGATGTACTTTAAATTTGGACAGCTGGAAGAAAAGCAAAAGTAATGGGCTTGTTTGGATGGGGACGAGAAATGTGTTGTTGGAAGTGGGAGAGTTTCTGGAGTTCCAAACACACATTTGAAATTTTGGGGTTTTTTTCAAAGTGAACCTGATCTCAAAACACATAAAGGACTCATCCAATCTTAGGCAAAATTGTTATGAAAAGTCAGTGCCCTCTTGATATGTGTCAGAAGATGGAAGAAAACCCCTTCAGAAATATTGTAAATTTTCATTCAAAATGAGTTCAGTAACACAGACAAATTTTCATTAGTTTTTTGACACTTGCCAAATATTAATCTCCAAAAACCACTTTGTATACAGCATGCTGAAGCATTTTGTTGCTTCTTTAAAGTTTTAAAAATACATTCTAATTCCTTATATACACTTTCAAATACAAGAAGTTTTGAATTGTGTTCAGCGCTAATGTTTAATTCAAGATTCACACTCACACTCTCAAATATTCGGCTTCTCCATAAAGTCATGCAGGTTGTATCTACATTAATGTTTTGGTTTGAGCAGTAATCAAGTTTTGAAATAAAACTCCTGAATATCTCCATTAACTGAAGGTTGCTTTGCTTCACAGAGTCATCTTGATGAGTGACCTGGTTTCCTTTTGAAGAACTCAGGTGTGCACCAAGTGTGATCCAGTCACTAACATAAATACCTGTGGCTGCTTCTCTGAATGGCATTAAACTATATGCATGGTTGGGATGTTCAGTCCAGGGGACAAGGTTAAATACTGTGTGAAGTAGAACTCCTGAAATGTGTATAACAGGTGTAAGTACCTCATCACCACCTGCTTTGGCCTACTGATCTACTCCTGTTGTGCTAAATTACTTACAAGTGCAGACATAGCCACTGACCACTATATGAAGATATCATCTCTGTTCAGATTAGAGATTGGGAGAGGTTGGCAAGGAATTTGTGAACAGATGCAAAGTCCCTGAGTGTTTGTTTTATCTTTTGTAATATCAGACGCTACTGTAGACCTGTATATAAATGAAACATTATTTGTTTTGTACTTGTTTTAATATGAAAAATGTGTAAAGTGTTCTAATACAGGGATCTAATTTCATGCTGCAGTGGGAAAATT
This sequence comes from Athene cunicularia, assembly GCF_003259725.1. Classification (NCBI taxonomy): domain Eukaryota; kingdom Metazoa; phylum Chordata; class Aves; order Strigiformes; family Strigidae; genus Athene; species Athene cunicularia. The sequence goes on along the minus strand of NW_020799097.1, from coordinate 44,284,339 downwards.
TGCCATTCCACAAATATTTTTGACATATCTGAGTTTCTCCTTTCTACATTAGGATAAGGTCATGTCTGGAGCTTTTGACAAAAACCGAGGAATGCACCCAATAACTTCATGGTTGGGGAAGAGGATTACTTTCCCATGTGATTTTTCTGAAGCAGAGACTTGAGTCTGGTTTATCATTTCCCAGTGTTAAACCAGGGCCATGGTAAGTCCAAGACTCTGTCAGTCCTTGCCTGTACTGCAGCATTTGGAAGCACTTCCCTCTGACCACATCTGTCTATCTTCACCCATTCTGTTCTTTACCTCTGTGTCATTGTGAAATCCAGAGCAACATCAGGTTTCCACAAAAACAAAACACAGTTGCTTACCCTAGACAGGATCTGTGAAACAGTCCAAATACGCGTTGGTCTGAAAGATCAAGGATGTGATCCTTCTGGCAGGTCTCAACAGAACTGACAAACACAGAATATATTCTGTTTCAATTTTCTGCTCTGTGTAACTACCTGAAGCTTGGTCTCCAATGTCTCAGCCTTTTCCAGGTGTTCATCTTCCAGATTAGATTCTGGCTTTTACTTCTTTTTGTTTGTGGCAGTTAATGCAAAGCAGCTTTTGGAATCTTGTGTTCTCAAATTTGGCCATATTGTCAATCCTTTTTATTGATCTTTGGGCTAACAAGACCTAAAAAGCATCTCTGCACAGTTTCTCACCTATCATTTCAGAAAGAGACATCAATCGTGAATTTCAAAACTCTTTTCTGAAGGTTGAAAGATAAATGCTTCCTGTCAGTGTACCAGTAGCTCTTATCTAAGCAATGACACAAAAGTAAAGGTGAGCAACTTTCAGTTCCTTCCACTCTGCAAAACTGTGAAAGCAAAGTGGTCCTCTTCCCTCTGCAGTTTTATATTGAAGTAACACCTGTTCTTAGGGAGATACTTTTCAGAATCTGTGCAGGTTGGAACTGAGGCAGCATGAACGGCTAATAACTTGAGAACTTTAATAACTCCAATACTTGGGCAACCTGTTGTTTTGAAAGATTGGAGACTGAACCTTGAATGCTCCTATTGTTATGTCTCAAAATGTTCAACATTCTTCTGAAGCCTTACCCTGAAGAGAGCTGAGACAGGCTGTATATTAATTTCAGAGTCATTCAGTAAGATTTGCAGGGAGAGTGATCCACTCTGTTCAGGGAATTTTAATGGGAAGAGAAAATTCACCAAAGAAGCTAAATATTCAGAAGAACAAAGGGTAGCTCCATATTAACAATGAGAGGGAAATCAGGAGCACGAAATAGAAATGTCTCGAGTAGTTGCAAGGCTAGTTTGAAGACCTTAAGGCAAAAGGCTACATTTAATTTATTTTTTGGATGAAATTTCTTTTTATTATCCAAGAGTCATTACAAGCACCTATGAAGCCAAGGGCTGTACATCAATTTGGCATTCTCTACCTGTTTTCCTAGCTGTTTCCATTTTTCAGGCTCTTTCCTTCCCAGAGTGCAGAGGTTTTTGCTGCTTTTGAGGGAGTGACATATCAGAGCTATGCCCCTAGCTTGTGAACATACTGAAATTTCACAATATTCCTTCCACTGCTGCATCTTCAATTCCAAATATACCAAACAAGTGCAATTGCTGCACTCATATGACCCTTGGTACAAATCTACATAGACTTATCTATGTATGTGTAAATCCAGGAGCACTTGAAACATAAGGTCTTCCATGTAAGTGGTTTTTCCTTCTCTTTGCAAACTTCAGTTCCTTCTCTGAGTGTACGTTGCCTAGTATTTCTCAGCTTCTTCATAATCCCAGTTAACTTTGAAACAAAAACAACCTTGTCATCCATCCAGAAATTCAAACACATTCTTAACCTCAACATCTCCTCATACACTTCAGTAGAATATATTGCTTTACTTTCAAGAACCCTGATTGATATGGTTATTAGGTTCATGCAACTGTGCAAGAAAAACATTATATACTCAGGAAGAGAGATTCAATTGTCATCAGCAGTTCCATTTTTCTGGGCAGGCAGAAATTTTGAGATCAAATGTTGCATCTCTTTTCTTTGTCTCACAGCAGAAAGTATGACTTGGTAGACCTTTCATTCTTCAGAAGTGAGTCGGTGGCTGAAACAAGAAGCAGCCATTGAATATGAACTCCTAGAAGAGGCTACTGTGCACCAGAGCAATTGGTGTTCCACAGATTTCTAAAGCCAGAGGGGGTGACTGTGATTACCTCATTTGATGGTCTCCACAATACAGTCTCAGGACTTGTTTCAATTTCTTCCCTGAAGTTCACTAAGAGCTGAAACACTGTGCGGTTTGGGTCATTAGCTTTTTGTAAACAAGCAAATGAACAAAACCCAAATGCTAAAATATTCTGCAGAAAACATGCTTTTTTAAAATGAAGAATTTTATTCTTCAGTTTTAACAGGGAAGGCTCAATTCCACATTCAACCCATAGTGCATATCTCAATGTGAGAAAGAGAAACATACCCTGATCTTTTTGTTGTACTTTTAAAAGATGGAGAGTAGCATCTCTTGGATTCTGGACGCTAAGACATCCATGGAGCTTCATTGCCAAAATTTTAGGATGCTTGTTTGATATTTGGAACAGTTGCAAGCTCTGCCAAAAGGATGAAAAATTAACAAAAATAAAGTTGTAAAGGAGATGGAGAAAAAGGGGAGGAGAGAAAGGGAGGAAATTTGGAGATTCTTGCATTGAAAAATAAGGGAAAATTTCCCCCCTTTATTATTCAGTTGTTTTTGAATAATTAGTTTCTGTCAAGGGATATCAATAATTATCAGTGCACCTGTGTGTTGTACTCAATAACTGATAGACACATATGAAACAAATATTAAAAACTATAAATATAGTCAAAACTTGGAGACTGTGTTCAAACTTTACCAGAATTTCTGAAGGCTGAGACCTGGAGTTTAATTCTAATATATCAGACCACATATTTGTGAAAGAGTGAGTGTGAGAGATTTTTCTCAGATGGAATAAATCTAATATATTGCTGAAAAAATCAAAATTTTCCCTAGTACCGGGTACAAAATTCAATATCTAAATGACAAAAATTATTTTTATTAGATTCAACATTTATTCACCAACAGAAAATACTAATGACAAATTATAGTTTAGGGTTGCAGTTTTAATGTAGTAGCCAAATGAGACATTGTCTTTGCTTTACATACTGTTCTTAAAGAGGAATTTAAAAGCCTGCAGAATTAGCTATAAGCTGCAACTGGAAGGCAGGAAATCAATCAATGAACAATTATTTTTTGTGTGTGTGTGAATATATCCATTATTCATCAATAATCTATTCATTATTCATTATAACAAAAGTTATGTTGTTTTAACAGGTCCTAGTTTGGAAGTGCTAACCTATGATGAAATCATTAGCCTTAGTATAGATACTGGTAACTCTAGGCTATGTATTTAGTGGATGCAAATAAAGATGCACGTAAGTAGCCAATTATCTGAGGAAATGAACCATTAATGGATTAATGTAATTGGAATACATTCCTTTATCAAGAGAGACATTCACTTAAAGTGGTACTGTATTTGCTTTACACATGACTTGTTGCATATCTAATGCAACATACTAGCACATATTCCAAAACAGCGACATCCCAGAAGTAGTCAAACTTAAGAAAAAAGCCAGACAGAGACAAACCTTACAAGTAACCCCGTATTTTCTCCTCAGCCCACAAATATTTTGATACATCATTTACGTTTGCTCTATTCCAGAAAAAAAAGCCAGAGGTAAGACAACAGTGCACCTGCAGCATATTGTTTGCTAATCTTCCTTTACAGAAACCGTTAGTTTGTGTCATGGGTTTCAGCAGTGCCATGATACATTTACTGCATACAATGATTTGATAATGAGAAGCATTTCTCAGAGATTTTTCCAACTACATGTCATTTCTTATAACAAAAAGTACAAAGAAATGTATCATCATTGAAAGGGCAAGTATTCCCCATGAAAAAATCCAAACCATTTCTCATCTTTTCTCCCTTTTTATGACAGGGTTATTTTGAGGGGGAGAAGGAAAATAAAAGTATTTCTGTGAACATGATGGTAACCTTTGTCTGTTTTTTTGGTACTCGAAAAATGCTCGAAATAGATTCTATTTAACACTGTGAGTGAAACATACTAAAATTTTAATAGAGAAACTATGAGGAAATCAAAGTCCTTGACAAGTGTAATAGGAAAAATCTATATAAAGCTATCTTTATATAGATAAAAGAGAAGAGGAGAAGGGAAGGAAAATGCAGATGGCCATGGTTATTAGTCTCAGAGCATGGGGAATGGATGTAGTTCTAAATACTTAGCTTTCCTGCCTTTCAGAAAATTTTGGAAAATATCAGAAGGAAATACCTTAGATTTTTAGGTTTTTATGCAGAACTCTTGTGTACAGATACTGGTACCAATAGAACATATTATGTTACATTTGTAACAGACATTTTATTACTGGCCTATATATTAACGGAATCTGAATTCATGGCCTAATATGAATTGAAAGATATATAGCAAAGTTAGGTACCTTACCTTGGTGGGAGTTTTTTTTCCTTTATGAGCATGGCGTTTGGTTCAAGACTATATCTGAATAGTTTTTTAGTAACTTTTGACATCGAAGTACTCAGATCCCTCGCAGCTGGAGAGCAATGGAGATCTCAAAGAAAGTAAGGTGTTTATATGCCAGCAAATGAGCTGACCTTTAGCCAATCCTGCCGGTGGAAGCTAGAGAGCTCCTTGGCCACTCTAGAGTTAAGCATCCTCTAGAGATGGACTCAACTATGCATAACATAAGCATATTGGGTCATCTCATGCGCAGCTGGGTGTCCTGCCTAGCTTCCATTTGTCTTCTGCCCTTCTAGGTGAACATTTCACACTCAGACTTAAACTTTCATCAGTAAACTGTATTTCTGAAGAGTTTGTATGATGTTTCTTTCCATATAAACATATGGAAATTCACACATATCATTTTATAAAAAAAAAAAGGCAATTTCATATAATGTTACTGCAAATTTAGAAAGTATTATCCAAGTTTAGAGTGAAAGCCATTTAAATATGTCATTGCAGGAAATATATTCTTTGATCTAAGGACTGGAACTGCTTTTCTATCAGTTTCTGCCATTTGCTTTCAATATCCAAATATCTAAATCTATCTCAGTTATTGCAAATACATATGTGATATTCAGAATTGTTGTTTAGACAAGTAAGTTTTGAGGAGTTATCACATTTTTGAGACTCTTGGTTAAAAAAAGTTGATATATATTTTATAAATGACATGTGATTGCTTTCTGGGGAAAATTACTTTACAGTTTAATTTTTTTTCTGACATTTTCCCCAATAAATAATCAGTTGTTTTCCAACAAGACAACACACAGTCTGAACCCTGAGCCTGGAGGTTAAAGCACCATCCATTTATCTCTGTCCACATAATGTGAATTATTGGTTACTTGCTTTTCATTGTAACTGTGTTATTAGAAAATTACATTTCAAGATATATTTAATGTTTTTTACTTAATCTCTGCTCACCTTTGATTTGCTAAATTCCATGCTTAGAGTTTTGCCTTATTCTACTGACAAAACATAGGCTTCAGTTTTAACTGAAAAGCTGCTGTAGCTCAATATGGCTGTTGCTCTTGACATTTACACACACCCCAACTTTATTTATATTGCAGTAATGTACCTAACTTGTGAAAAGAAGAATGCACATTCAGCAACTTACACAATTCCAGCCACAAGACTCTTCCATTGTCTCTCAAATAATTAGCAACACGAATGCAGATAGAATATACAGTAACTTGTCTGACTTTGGGGTAGGAAAAAAAAAAAGATTAGAATGACAAATAGTCAGACTCCAGGGTCAAATGCTTTGCCAGTAGTTGCATATGTTTATGCCAAAATACATAAAGAAATGTCACTTCAGCACATGAATGATGACAAACACTCCAAGTGGGACTGCACTTCATCAATCATTTCAAACGCGCAGATTGGGTTTACCTATATAAACAAAAGCAATAAAACTACTCAAAGCCTCACCTTAAACTATTCAGGCATGACATAAACAGTGTTACCGCACAGTCAATCCCCGTTTTACTTGAGAGGTAGTCAGAAAGCAAGTGACAAACTGATTTATTAAGATTAATAAAGCATGCCCTTAATAAAAATAAAGCTAGATAATATTTTGCATAAACATGGGAATCTTCTTTGGAAGACCAGGGTACATGAGAAACAGAGACGATGATTAAGAAATCTTTTTTCACTGTTTGTCCAGCACTACTGAGAAGGTTTTAATCACTAGAAGAGGTTCAGAGCACAGAGACTTTCTGCAGACCCAAAGTGAAAGTCTGAGAAGAGAAAAAAAATGGGTTCTCTTGAAAAATAAAAGAAGGTAACTCATAGGAAGGGCTCTAAGTCAGCAAAACACTGATGGGGCCCTCTCTGGCTGTGTCCCCTGGGTTTCATCAAAACCCCACCAAAGTCACAGGGAATCTTTCTGTTGACTTCAGTGAGATTTGGAGCAATCCCTCTGTGAAGAAAATTTAATTGAATTCCTTAGTATTGATCTCTTCACTTCACTTGCTCATTTAGCCTTTTTTCTTAAATCTGCACCTGCTTTTTCAAAGGGAGGGGAGGCAAAGGGAAGGGAAAATTATACTTTAAGTTTTAAATCAGTCCAGCAAAGTTTTGTATAAACACAATCATAAAAGATTCTTAAAACATTATAAATATCCAATTAATACCTCTACAACTTAAACAATTTATTTAAGTGCTATTGTGTAGTGCCTTACAGACACGAGAAAGTGAGCTCCGTGACACTTTTTCTCACACTTTCATCAGCTTTCACCTATCGGTGTTTCACTGTTTATTTAACTACTGTGTGGCAGAATTCTAGGTTTAAACTAAGCTTTTCCTTTTCTTTCTCTGTAGTCAGTCCCTGAAGTGTTACGTGACCTTGCACACAAACTATTTCCTTAGTCTAATCTAGGCAGAATTAGGAAATAATCAAAGCAGGCTGCATTATATGTAGAAAGGTCTCCTTGCTTCAGAAGATGCTGACACAGAAGCTTGCTAGCCACCTACCCTAACATAAACCAAATATTAATCACTTAACAGTGACTATCCAACTATATCACAAGCACAAAAATACAAGTCAAAACTCAGATTTACAATTTTTTAATTGAGCTCAAGGAAAGGGAAGTGATCTCAAATCTTTTGTTCCTTACAGTTACTGTCTTTTTTCTATGTCTCTTCCTCACCCAGGATCACTTGTCATCTACATCTCTCATAGAATGACTGTACCCATCCTGCTCCTTGCTTCTGACCTCTCAGACCTCTGTTGTTTCTCCAGCACAAATCCATCAGAGTTTGTCACTCTGGGTTTTGTGCCACATTCGTTCCTGGCATATTTTCAGGAGTATACCACTGCCTGGAGTACAATACACAATTCAAGGGCTGATAAACTGAAAATCTTCTCATAAGTTTCTACCCTCAATTTTCCAGTCAGACTATTTGCTTAAAGGAGATCCTGCTTCACTGTAGTCTCTAAAAGAATTGTCTCTAACTCCAGCATATTCAAGATTTCGCTTCTGATGTTAAGAATTCTTTGAATCAATGAATGATGCTGATATTTTTAATGTTTATCCTTAACCTGTTGTCAAGTCAGAGTGCAGCACATGATTTTTTGCTCATCTTTGACATTCTTCCTTGAAAATGACAGACATTGATGGAGTGAAACTTAATGTTTACATTATAAATAGATGAATAGCCCTTGCTGGATCCTTCAGAACCTAGTTTAGTCATTGGCCAATATTTATAAGCAGCCCACAATGAAGTTATTGGGTCAACTCACACAAGAACTTAGCTCCACTATGATGACATGGAGACAGTAATACAACCTCCTGGCATCTCAGAAGAAATCTCAGATCATCTTATTGATCAGTATGATATTGTGGTCAGCCTCTGAGGTACAGGAAGTATTACCTTATTTTACAAATAGAAAGAGGATCTAGTGCCAACCCTTAAGGTCACAGAGTGGTTGTAAACAGCTGGACGTCTTGGAGAGGAAGATGCTTCATAGATATTGCCTTCAGCCTCTGTTTTCAGTTTCTTCTGTCAGCTAGAAACAGAATTATGCCACAAGAATAGCTTTATTCAGTTTTAATGGTCTTCATTCACTAGGAGTGGTGGGAGCTATGAATGCAGAGAAAAAAGAGATTTAATGCATTGACTGTAACCAGGTTCTCTAAGAGACTTTTACCTTTCTATTTAAACATCATTTATTCATTTAAAAACAACAAAAAAAAAGCGCTATATCTAACTGGATAGAAAACTAGCCTGTGCTCCAGGGAATGATAACCTGTGTGAAGTATCAGGATAACAGTGTCTTTAATACAAGGACCTCTGCCTCTTTTTTTCAGCATCAGACTTGAATCAGGAAGTTTGTGTTTTCTCAGAAAAAGTGCCGGTATATCAAACAAAATTTGTAGCTTTTCTGTAGTGCTGAGATTTGAAATACACTAAAGACACTAAAATGCCCTGATAAGGAAAAGAAAAAATAAATTAATACCAAAGGAACTGTTACATAAAACACAGCTACTCTCTGAAAAGAATAACTTCTTCATCCAGCTCATGCTTCAAACAGCCTCCTCACTCAGCACAGCTCAGTTGCTTGTATATATAGATTAATACTGTATGAGGATCACCATTTATTTTGTGGAATTTATCATGTCTTAATTAAGGAGTGAATTTTAGCAGTACTTTGTTGTTTACTGAGGTTTCAATATTCTGAAAGAATTTGTAAGATTGTATGAAAAAATAACTAAATCCACATTTTGTCAGAATGAGATCTGAAGTTTAGATTAATCCAGCTGACAAAATGACAGTTTCAGTATTAACAAGGAATTTCTTGCACTTTTATCAGCTTGAGACAGTCTTTGTTGACTACACTATGATATTTGTCGTGTACAGCAAGCTCTTTACAATAATGGGTATAAAACTAAAACTAGTTATACCTCTGAGACAATTCACCAAATCTTTGTAAATTTCTGTGACAGATGATGCAGTATTTGAGCCTTAAGAGATAAGAAGGGAACAAGTATATAACAGTTTGTTTTAACATAAGAAAAGTCACATGTTTCTGGTTAATGCAGTAATCAGAATAATTAACATTGGAGTGCATTTATGAATTAGTTGAAATGTAGCTAACAAAGGTGGTTTTTGCATTCAGGTACTCCTAAACACAAGCATCTTCTCCAAAATGTTTTCAAAGTTAATCTTCAGCAGCATGGTTCAAGCAATGTCACGTAAATGTGATATTAACCCAGGGATCAACCATAAAATACAGCTTTTAGGGTAGAGTATATGACATATATATGGAAAAGATTGCTTTAGGGATAAACCACAATATATGCAGAATGGAAAAAACTCTGTTCTTCTGGAAAGAGATCTCTAACACCACTCTTTAGCAATGTTTCTGCCTGCCAATAGTCAGGTTATAAGAATTGCTAAGGATTTGGTTTTATTAGAAAGCACGCTCAATAATTAGGAAAAAAGTATGTTTAACATATCTTAATCTGCCTGGGCAAACATGAAGTGTTTCAGACCCAGTCAGGAGGGGTTTATGAAAGGCAGGTCCTGCTTGACAGACCTGATCTTCTACGACAGGCTGACCCCCTTATTGGATGAGGGAAAGTCTGTGGACGTTGTCTACCTTGACTTCAGTAAGGCCTTTGACACCGTTTCCCACAGCATTCTCCTAGTGAAACTGGCTGCTCATGGCATGGATGAGCACACGCTTTGCTGGGTAAAAAACTGTCTGGATGGCCGGGCCCAAAGAGTTGTGGTGAACGGAGTTAAATCCAGTTGGTGACAGGTCACAAGTGGTGTCCCCCAGGGCTCGGTTTTGGGTTTTTTTTGGTTTATTAATGAGCTGTATGAGGCAATCAAGTGCACCCTCAGTCACTTTGCAGATGACACCCAGTTGGGTGGGAGTGTTGATCTGCTCGAGGGCAGGGAGGCTCTGCAGAGAGACCTGGACAGGCTGGAGCCATGGGCTGAGGCCAACTGGAGGAGTTTCCATAAGGCCAAATGCCGGGGGCTGCCCTTGGGCCACAACAACCCCCAGCAGCGCTACAGGCTTGGGGAGGAGTGGCTGGAGAGCTGCCAGTCAGAGAGGGACCTGGGGGGGTTGACTGACAGCCAGCTGAACAGGAGCCAGCAGTGTGCCCAGGGGGCCAAGAAGGCCAATGGCATCCTGGCTTGTGTCAGCAATAGCGTGGCCAGCAGGGACAGGGAAGGGATCTTACCCCTGTCCTCGGCACTGGTGAGGCCGCCCCTCGATTCCTGTGTTCGGTTTTGGGCCCCTCACTACAAAAAGGACATTGAATGACTCGAGTGTGTCCAGAGAAGGGCAACGAAGCTGGTTCAGGGTCTGGAGCACAGGTCGTACGGGGAGCGGCTGAGGGAACTGGGGGTGTTTAGTCTGGAGAAGAGGAGGCTGAGGGGAGACCTCATTGCCCTCTACAGCTCCCTGAAAGGAGGTTGCAGAGAGCTGGGCATGAGTCTCTTTAACCAAGTAACAAGTGACAGGACAAGAAGGAATGGCCTCAAGTTGTACCAGGGAAGGTTTAGAGTAGACATTAGGAAGCATTTCTTTCCAGAATGGGTTGTTATGTGTTGGAATGGGCTGCCCAGGGAGGCGGTGGAATCCCCATCCCTGGAGGTGTTTAAAAGTCAATTTGACATAGCGCTGAGGGATGATATGGTGTAGTTGGGAACTGTCAGTGTTAGGTTAACAGTTGGACTGGATATCTTCAAGGTCTTTTCCAACCTAGATGATTCTGTGATACTGAAGTATTTCCTACAGTAATTTTAATAACTATCATGGGAAGAGTTAGAAGGATGAATACATTTAAAAAGCAGATGTTCCAATTTCCAGCCTATACTTGACCAATATAAAAAACTAACTATCCTAGATAAATGGCAGCAATAGTTAAGGAAATTTATACAATTATAAATTGGCAAGTTTTAAAACTTTGGTTATTCTTATGGCAGAGGAATGAATATGACAGCACACCAGATTCAGATCTTTCTTTTCTATTAGAGCAAATTTTGAAGATCCCTTTCTCTCTTGTCAAAAAGATCCACAATAAAGCTGAAAAAAAATTAATTATGCTTTATCAAAGTGGCAAAAAAAGCAGCAGAAAAAAACCTCAATTACTTTGAACAAACCTTTCCTTTTGGGAAATAAAAGATTTATTTAGGATTTGCCCAAAAATGTCATCTGGTCTAAAATTCAATATTTTGACTTGTTTTTCAGTTTCAAAGTCCTTTGTCTTTTTTTTTTTTTTTTTTTTTTTTTTTTTTTAAGGTCAACTTTGAAATTACAAATGCTATTCCAAAATGAGTAGCTGAAACATACTGCTATGAAAAAGATGAAATCTTTCAGCAGTTCTGAAAAAATATTAATATAAAGAAAAGCTTTCTACTTTTGGCAAAATCATACTTGGAATTCATTATAAATTCTTGAACAGTTTTGGTCCTATCAAACCTTATTCAGTGAGTTTCCTCTTCCCTGAAAAAATTCAGATTTACTTCTCATTACTTTTCCTTCTGGTATGCAGTTCACAAACCTGAATTCATCTTAATGTAGCAATATCTGTCCCCAGGTCTGTTTCATATTCTTTTATCCGTGATGCTGTGGAGTTTACAGTTCTTTATAAAGTCTGGCATTCTTACTGGCAATGTCAAAATTTGCAATAGCAATCATTTTCCTAATGCACTGTTCTTTTTAACAATTTCACAATTATCAAAACCAGTCACAGTGGGAGAGAGGGGACTGCCTACATAAGCATTTCTGAGATCTTGTCCTACATGTCTGTGCATCCCTGCATGATGGTAACCAATTACTTTAAAAAAAGCTTGGAAAGAATAATTAAAATATACAGTTTTCTCCTCTGGATCCTATGGTTCATTTTTATCAAAAGTAACTAACTTGCAAATCATTGTACTTTAAAAACGGTTAAGGTAAACTAAATTATATAATAAGCAACATGTGAATTTGTGGGCAGCCTGATGCCAGGTCCTTCTCCATGAACCTGTTGTAAATGTCTAACACCATCAATTTCACTTTGGGCTGAGACTAGTCCAGGTACAACATTGCCATACCACCATGGACAACCAAGATCAAGTGGCTGGATCCTATTACCAGAGCCAGTAAAGGATTTGGGTGCCTGAAGTTTGGCTGAGCCATGTCAATACAAGATTACTATCCAAAACATGTATTTGTTATAGATTATAGATGAGTAAACTGTCCTGGAGGTATCTTTTTTTGGCTATACATTTTTCTAAAAAGTTAATAGCTTCTACATAAGAAAAAAACCTCACTCTGAGCATTTGACCACTTCATTCCTTATGCCCTACTTAAACTCAAATGTTAAGAAACACAAGGGTACCCAAGTCCTTTGTTTAGTCTTGTATTCCTTTTTTTATTCTTACTTCACATGAACCAGAACCACAGTGAGGGACAGTTCAGCCCTGGAGACACCTGTGTTCGTATTTGGAAGGTCTATACAATTGCAGACAAGAAGCACATCTAGTGAGTGCAATTTAATGCATGGATGGAGACTGGGAAAAAAGATACTTTGTCTGTTTGTTTGCCACTGCATTGCCTCCAGTAACCCCAAAAGTTTTAAAATTCCTGTGAGTCCTGTGAAAATCAGGAACAGGGAAGCAGGAGGGATGCAACTGGGCTCAGCTGTTACTGTCCCATGAGGCCTCCTGTCCCAGAAATCTGGAATCCAGAAGTGGTACATGCTGGCTCTTGCCAGCAAAAATGGAAGGTGCTGAAGTACCTCATTGGTACCTTGAGACCTAAGAGAAAGCTGGGAGCACGTGTGTGGCAGACAAGGGCTCCTCAGGGAACAAGGGGAGAGAGCAGGGTCATGGCAGTCAGTCAGCAGTGCAGGGCAATAGCCATTAGCTCAGCAACTATTGATAGAACTTCTATTTTATCTCAAGGACCACAAAGACCAAGCCCAGCTCCTGTACTTAGAGGTCTTAAGCAATGTGGAGGAATTTGTATATCTATCAACAGGGGACTTCCTGATACCTTCCCTACAGCCTCTGGGGACTGCTGTACTGGTGACATCAGTGCACCAACACAGCAATGAAAGCTCAGAAATCTAGCAGAACAGTGTTGAAAATTTTCTCATGCTCTGCTGTTTCTAGAAAATAATAGCACTCATGTTCTCAGTGTGGCACCTGTATCACCTCTGCTTGAAAAATCTTCTGCGTGTAACTTGCCACAAGCCATATCAGAAGTTTCTAGCAGAGCCAGGAATGCAGCTGTGATGGCTTACCGCCCTCTGTCTAATCATAAGGTTTCTCTATTATATTTGTTGAGAAGCAGTGTTTTGTATTTATGCACTGAACATTTTAACCACAAGACCATCCTTCTGTATTATCTTTGATAAGGGAAAACATTTTTGTGTTTATGCACTGAACATTTTAATTGACTATTTCCAGCTAACAGAATATTACATCTTCTCACATGCAGAAGAGATGAGTATGTGTGCAATTCTGTATGTAATTTTTAATGAAGTCAAAATTAAATAAGACTTCTGATAATTAAAAATAGATACTATATCAAATATATACAAATTAAGAAAAGAATTAATACAGTATTTTAATGCCTTGGCACTGAAATAATAATAATGCTTTTGAATAAAGGGAAAAAATGTGTGAAAAACATTTGATACAGTGAAGGTGCCTATTGCACATTAACTTTTATGTGATTTAATAGTTGCCAAGGTGCAATGGCAGATCCAGACTCTGGAAGGAATTCTTTGTTAATCTCTTAGTAAAAATGGAAGCAGTTGCTGTTAAATGCCCACAAACCCCACCATTGGGAACTGCTGGCTCCTCAATTGTTTGATAATAATTACAAAACACAAGCTGGAAAATTTTAAAAAATCTCCAAGATTATCCTGCCTGAGAGAGCAGATTTACTGTCATTATAGTATTTTCTCTGAACATAGACACAGACACACATGCATAGACTCACACAGATTTATATATAAATTCACAAATAGTAGAAAGACTTAGTCTAATATTGGCCATATGAGACTGTTATGATGAGTAAACCTTGTTTTAGACCCACAAGCATGCCAAGGTGATTTACAGGTCCATGTCTTGTTAGGGTGCAGTACTGTTCTGTGTATCCCATGATGAGTTTATCATAACACTCCAGGCTTTTAAAGCTAAAGCTGTTCTTAATTGAAATAACTATTTGCAGACATGTTGCATCTGCAAGTCGTAGTGTAAATTGAGCAAAAGATTGTTCCCAGTCCTTCAGCCATCCCTTTTCTTTATTAAATATGTGCTTATCCTTCTAACATTGGGAGTTCACAACTGTGCAAGGGGTTGCAGAGCTAGAAAGTGTGGACATCCAAGGTAACACTGCTATTTTGATTTGGGATCCATACTAGTTTTGAATAAGGTGAATATCACTGCTTAGCTCTGTTGTGATGAAGTGTGTAAATTAAACCTACTGGGGTGCCTTGCTGATATATCTATACTCTGCTCCCCAATAAGGAAGCAGAAAAAGTCAGGAATGTTCTTTATTTTGTTTTTGTAGACAAATAAAACTGATTTTGCTTGAGAAACAGAAATGGTCCAGTTCAGTCCTGCCTCATTCAAAATTACATGAAAAAATCTCAAGATACATTATCATTTGCATTTTCCATCATAGAAATACAGAATACTTCCACTTCAGTCCATTGACAATGTTTTTATTTAGGAACAAGGTGAAAATAATTTAATCATAGCATTTTATCCTCACTGATTAGTGAATAAGAAAAATGGGGACACAGCAGAGGAAGTCTTACTGGTTATATTACTGTGTTAAACTAGAGCTACCAAGATAATCTAGTCATTCTTCCAGGAAAGAAAAAGAAGAGCAAGAATAACAGACCAAGAGCAAACAACTTAAATTTTCTCTGGATCTTTACTCCCATAAAGTTTTCCTATCTGATCCAGCTCTTGTTTTAGCTAAGGAAACTATGTTTCTTATGTGGTGAGTTACACTAACATCCCCATTAGTTTTAAAACAGCTGCAGAGAAAGTATTTCCATTTAGTTATTCAGATTAGTGAAAGAAATAGATCTCGATTGAAAGCATGAGTACCTCCACTTTGGCTGAAAAATAAATAAGTAAACAAAAATCAAATAACAATTTCAATGATGATCCTACCAATGAGCAGAACTCTGCATCCTGCAGAATGTAAAGCCCTTTTCCTGTGCAAACCAAAGTCTTTACAGTAGTTCACCTTGCAGCATGCAATCTTATTTGATAATATTTCGAGAAGAAATTTCAGTCTACACAACTGGGCAAGGTGCATGCATAATTTTATTAATGTCTATGACTAACGTCACTTTGGTGGGCTAGCAACCTCCATATTAAATGCATAATGCATTACCTTCCCCACACCTTTCTGTACAGTATGAATCACATATTTACTCCTTAAGCTAGATGTCATGATAAAAGCCCCACTCTGAATCTCTTCAGCATCCTTCTTTTGGGATAAGATCAGGACAATTTGACATTATGCAGTTTAATGCAATGTACAAAGGGTAATCTTTCCTTTCTTTCTGATGCTGGTGATCTGCCAGTGAACACAGCTGGGAACTTCTCCATTTACTTGAACCCAATTTCTCTGAAGCTTTAGTTGTCCATTTAAACACAATGTAATTTTTAACTGAAGCTCTTAGTGCTGCTTAAGAGTAATTTCATTTCAACAATAACCAGTAACTAGACCCACTGTACTTTTGAGGCTAATTTTCCCTGCTGTCTCCAAATGGATATGAACTCCCACCATCTATCTCGCTAAAATTTTCAGCTTAACTTTTTTAAAGTATGTTTTATTATCTTTCCCCCCTGCCCCCCATTGTGTTAAATATTGAGCTTTGGTATTTACCAGTTTAAGATTCTGATTTTTTTTTTTTTTTTTCCTGAAGTACATTTCTAGGAGATACTTTTACTTGTAGTGCTCCAGAGTTTAGCTCCTTCCTGTTTCAGATGCTAGTAACTTCTTTGAAGGTTATCTATCCACTTTGTTGAAAATTTGACTTTGCAGTACAGGTGACAGCTTTGCTTTATTGCTGAATAGAAACTGCTCCAGTTTCTCTTCATTATACTCTTATTTATTCAAGCACATTCTATATTCAAACCACTTAGACACAACAGATGCTTCCATGGACACAAGTTGCTCATGTGTGTACAAAGGGCAGTTCCTTCTAGAAGAAGCATCCACGAGAGTGCAGACAGAAGATTATACAAGAAGTATCTGTACATCACAGCCAAAGATTCTCAGGAAACCTTGTGAATGCTTAGTTGTATTTTTAAACTGACAGGACCTGTTCAATATCTCCCATTACTTTTAGTACCCATACAGAGATGTTTCAGACCACAACAGAGGGACCAAGGAATCAAACAAACTGTGATTAGTACTGCATTTTCAATATCATTTGAGAGACAGCCAGGTATGTCTTATCAGCTGCATTTACTTATAAGCTTAAGAAATTCAGTTTGCTAAAGGTAAATGAGGCATCTGTGAGAGAATAACAATAAATTGGCTTGGATGGGAATTGACTTCTGGAGATGTCTTGCCCACCTCCCAGCTCAAAGCAGGATCACCTAGAGCAGGTTACTCAGAGCTGTCTCTTGTCAGATTTTGAATATCTAAAGGATAGAGACCCTGCAGCCTCTCTGGGCAACTGTTTCTGTGTTCGGTCACCCTCACAATATATGTATATATATTTTTATTTAAATGGGATTTTCTGTCTTTCAATCTGAGCCCACTGACTCTTGTTCGGTCACTGGATAACACTGGGAAGAGTCTGGCTTTGCCTTCTTAGATCATGTAATCAGATATTTACACATATTGATCAGATCCCCCTGAGCCTTTTCTTCTCCACTCTGAGCAAGTCCAGTTCTCTCAGACTGTCCTTGTATGTCAGATGCTCCTGTTCCTTCAACACTTCTGAGGCCCTTCTCTGGATAAGCTCCTGTATGTCCCTGTCTCCTTTGTACTGGGGAGCCCAGGCCTGGACCCAGCACTCCTGATGTGTTTCAAGGGGGCTGAATAGAGGGGAAGGATCACCACACTCAGCCTGCTGACAATACTTTGCTTAATCCAATCCATGATGGTTTTGGCTCTCTTTGCTGCAAGAGTGCATTGCTGGATCATGTTCCAATTGTTGTTCACCAGGAACCCCAAGACTTTTTTTTCTGTAAAGCCGCTTTCTAGATGCTGTGATGCCTTCCCAGAGAAAGGACTTCTCATTTTCCTCACGAATTTCATGAGATCTTGTCAGCCTCCTTCTCAGGTCCTGCTGAATGGCAGCACAGCCATCTGGTGTATCAACCAGTCCTTCCAGTTTTGTATCATCTGCAAACTTGCTGAGGGTGCACTCTGTCCCATTATCCACATCATTAATGAAATTGGCCAGTATTGGCCCAGTATCAACTCTTGGAATACATGTATTCTAGTGACTGATCTCCTTCTGGGCTTTGTGGTGCTGATTCCAAACCTCTGAGACCAACCATTCAGCCAGCTTTCCATCCGCCTGACTGTCCCCTTGTCTAGACCATACTTCAGTGTGTCTATAAGGATGTTATGGGAGACAGTGTCAAAAGCCTTGCTGAAGTTGAAACAGACAATATAATTTACTATTTCCTCATCCACCAAGCTAGCCAAGTAGTGGTAGAAGGCTATCAAGTCTGTCAGTCATGATTTCCTCTTTGTAAATTTATGCTGACTACTCCAAATCACCTTCTTATCCTTCATATGCCTGGAAATGATTTCCAGAATTAGTTGCTGCATTACCTTCCCCAGGATTGAAGTAACCAGCCTGTAGTTCCCTGGGCCCTACTTCGTGTCCTTCCTGAGATAAGAGTGATATAAGCAGTGTAATAAACTGTATTGTACTGTTGGGTGTGAAGCGCACTCTTTCTGTGTTCAGCCAAATAGAATATATATGTAATGCCAACCCACAGAATCTGATCCTTTAGCTTTGTCCTTAGACACTGCTCCAAAACTGCGCTGGAGTTTATTTAGGTGTTTCTGAAACTGTTATACTCAAGCGTTTACCTTGGAAGGCCCCTGATGTCAGCCAAGATGGAGGTCATTCCACGAATGCTGCTTAGGACAAAGCTGTCCTGCATACATGTGTGTGATCAGGGCTACTTCATGTCCCACTGAACAGCCAAGGCCTCAGCTGTTCACAGCATCTTTCCGCATCATAGTGGGCATGCTGACCCCTGATGCTGCTCCTCTTTGGGGGCCTCACAAGAGTCTAATTTGCATTAGTAAATATTAGAGCATTATTAAAACAAAGAAACAGCCTAATGAAATAAAAGGGTTCTCTGGTAATAGTACCTATTTGTGTGACATGGGGAGATAAACCTGGAAAAAACTTAGATCATCTCTAACAAACTCAGAGAGTTTATGACTAGCTCAGTACCTGGACGCCAGTTCTATCATTAAAAACCACCAGAAGAATGTAGTTTAAAAAAAAACCCCAAAACCTAACCAACCAACAAAGCAAAACTTCTCAAAAAATCTGTGTTGATTGGCATGGATTTTGAAAAAAGAATGATTATACTGACAGATTGTAATCACTGCCTTTGTGCTTGTTACTTGAAATAACTGAAACAGAGAGATAACAAACAGCAGTAACTTAAATAGTAAGGGCTGGTTCTCTGTTTTGCCCTAAAGATTTCTAAAGCTTCTTTTTTCTGGAATAGAGATCTTTCCTTTGGCAGGTACTTTTCAGGGAGAGGTTGACCTCTGCTTGTTATCACCGTCACTGAAAGGTATCGTGGTTGTCTTTGTTATGGGGAACCAGACTCCCAAAGGGAGTCCTGTGTTTGCTCTCAACTTCCCTGACCGACACAACGATATCTACCAGGTCTTAACTCCCCTTATCTCTCCTCACGTCTAAATTCTAGTTAGGGAGCATATGGGAAGGAACATCTCTGAGCACAGTGACCCTTCTCTCTCCCACTGCATGTGTTTGTAGGCCAGTGAGTTCTCTCATGGCCACCTTTGCATCTGCAGCTATTAAGCACACAAAGTCTGTACAGCAATTAGTCTTCTAAGTAGCTATATTAGCTTTTGACTGTACCGTGATTGAATTCTCTTAAAGTTCAAGTGTAAGGCTTGATTAATTTATCTTGGCTCTTGGTGCTTCACTTTAACTTTACTGTAACCCTCTGCAGTCTTGCAGCATGCTGCAGCAGATACCTAAACCTGTTCAACCCTTTGGATCTACAGTAAAAGATTTTCTGACAACTGTCACTTCTAGCTTTGAAGTTGGTGTGGGTCAGGTATCAAAGTAAGAATATCAACTTTTATAACAAAACATGTCAGGTTCACAGTGTACACAGAATTATCTTGCAAACCTCCAACTCTGTTGCATTTTCCTTTTTTTGGGAATTGTAACTACTGAAGAGACTGTAATATGTCACGGCTCTTGTGTTCCGCCTTTCATAACCTCTGCAACATACAGTGATACTGTCAGAAAGGAGGAAGGAACTAAGAAGACTCAAACAATGCTAAGTTGCTTAACCAAAATCTGCCCTAAATTATTTTCACAATTTTACTCATCATAGGGGAAGTTAACTGAAATGTAGATTATTTTTCTTTTAATAAGTAAAGACAGTAACAATTTTGTGTCTTCTAAAGAGATGCATACAATTATTACTGCCTAAAATATGTAAGACAGTACTTTGACCAAACAGGTAGTAGAAAGGATGTAACTACAAACCCTCGACCTCCATTGAGGCTGGATCTGGCAATGTGCTGATTTGACAGAGTAGCTCTAAAACTATGATAAATAAATCTCATCCTACTGAACTGTTCAGCAGCAATTTCCCACCTGGGTCTGCTAATTTCATTACAGATGAACAAGGTCAGGTTGCCTGGGATACTGAAGACATTTTGGACAGACTGGTAAGTGGTCCACCTGTATTTTCTAATACTTAATGCATTCTGTTTTCTATTTTCTCCTCCTCTTTGGCTTGATCCGAATCACAATGTGACACTGGAAATACATCCATCATCCAAGAGGCTCAGGTCTGGACTTTTGAGAGAACTGTTACAATTCACTTTTTTCAAAGAAGGCAGTAAGTAGAAGCCACAGGGAGTCTGAAATGTTCTTATGACAACTGATAATCTAGAACAAGAAAAAATTGTAAGGACAAATTCACCATTCAGCATAACATACTTTGCTCTACTAAAAAGGAAAGTTATTTTTTACCTCTGCAAATGAGACAATATGATGGGGAAATTAAATTAAATGGTGATGTTATTCCCCTGGGGCAAAACAATTCTATTCAATAAATTAATTTTACATCAGTAGCTCTTTCCATTCTTGAAACTGACAGTAATAACCTGACAGCTTAAAGCTTTAATAAACTTCAAGAACTAGGAGACAAAAAAAAAAAAAAAAAAAAAAAAAAGTGTATCACAGGTATTAGAGTCTTTCCGTGTTCATTGTAACACAAAAAGTCCTCTAAATTCAATTCTACTTACTGTATTATTTGATGAACCAGACCACTTAAGATAGTTTTTGACAGCATGCAGTTTTAGTATCTTAATGTTCCCATTCTTCAGAAGATACTCAAAACCTCATTTCCCATTAGGCGACTCTAAGTAAATATTATACGAAAAGGGCAAACACATGGAGTAAAAGCATTCTGTCTCTGAGACAGTCCTGTTTGTTGTAAAAGAATAAGTCATTCTGTACAGGCTGCTGTGTGAGTTAAGCCAGAAGGCATGAGCTGGTATACCCAGTGTCTTCAAGAGTTAGGAGATCTCTCATTACCAGTGTCTGAATTTTTTTTTTTTTTTTTTTTTTTTTTTTTATTCTTTCTTTCTTTAAAAAAAAAATTAAAAGGGAAATCATCAGCAGTGGGGTCTATTAACTAATAAACCCACCACGCTCAGAATCCCATGACAGTAGCTCAGTATCTTAAATTTTGTATAGGAGAGCTTGTGCAGCTGCTGCTGTGTCTGCTGTATAACTACAAGGGGAAATAAAGGACTCTGACTTTCTTTCTCGATCTCTTTTTATTTTTAATTCTCAAAGTCAGCCCACAAGTGCAAATATTAACCCCCAGCTCTAGAATAAGTCATCTCTTTTATCATTATTCTCATAAAAACTTTATGTTTCTCCGAAAGTATTTTACAACTGTGACAGAAAGCGCTGTGACAGATTCCGGTAGAAGAGGACCAAGAGAAAGCCTGGGAAGTCAGCCAAAAATTAAGAATGATTCCCCTTTTGCACCCATTCCAGGGTATGACATCATCCCCTGTACTTCGATGCCTCTGTACAAAGCCTTTGGATAACAAGCCAAACATATTGTGCCAAATATCTTTGCTATTATTATAATTTTTCATTTGGGGATGATTCTGATAAATGATTTGTAAATGCAAAAAGGCCATTAAACAGAATAATAAGGAGTTGCTCAATTCTTCAGCTGCACTGAGTAGTTCCAATTAGAGTCTGAAGGAGGAATATTGCCTTTCTATCAGTCAAGCCTGTGACACAGCACATCTCCCTGAGGTCATGGGTCCTAGATACTCAAAGAAAGATGTCACTTGTATTCTCAAATAGATTATAGAGGTTTGTTAATCAGTAAAAATAGGAGTGTCCCTATTCATTGGGTAGTTGGGCAGAAAGGGCACTTTAACAGCCTAAACTCAAGGCCTTAGAGTGCTATCATTATTCAAAGGACACTTTGGAATACTGAGTAATTAAGTTGAGTATTTGTTAGTTATTCCTCAATACAGAATAAGAAAATTTCTTTTAAATGTTGAACATCATTTCAATTAGCTGAACATTTTATTTACCCCCATTCACAACAACTTATATCAGGATGCAGGAGCAAACCATTAAAAGAAGATGGAAAGAGAGTACAAGTTTAAGGACAGGAAATATTGTTAAAGACTGGGCCAACTGTTTGCTACCCCCCATCCCTTTTCCCAACTTCTCCTTGCTGTGGTCTCAGTCAGCACTAAACAAATTCAGGATACATAGTGTCTAACAGACCTAAGACTTTTGGTCTAGATCCCGAAATGTACAGTGCAATGCTGTAGCTGAGTTAATTACAAAAAGAGAGCACTCGTTTTTTGTTTGTTTGTTTGTTTGTTTGTTTGTTTGTTTTTTTGTGGGAGTTCCTCGATGCTTTGTGAAACTGAGGACTTGGTAACCAGTTTGTGCAATGTAGAACTAATGTTGACATCACTGTAGTCAGTGGAAAACCTTTCCTCAAGTTGATTAGGAGTGTAGCTGGACTCCCGATGTCCATCTTAGATTTAATTGGCACCCCTTGATAAAGTTATGAGGAGGTGGGTTTGCATATATGCAAGTGCACTCGGGGCCCCAGATATAAAAAGGCAAGAATGAGAAGTTGTTCTGGTAAATTCTTCATTCAAATCTACAGAAAATATTGATTTAAATTGATTCCCTGCCTCTACTGTTTTTCACTGAAAACAAACAAGAGGTCATTTTCAAGCCCTAGGGCCTATGGGCTTTTTTTTTTTTTTTTTTTTTTTTTTTTTTTTTTTAAAGGCTCAGAAGAGCAAATTGACCACAGTCAGGCAACTTTATTAAAACCTTTTATTAATAATACCTAAATTCAGCACTACTACTCAGCAAGACACAGGGTCTGGAACATGGTCTTAGCCATTCTTACAAGGTCACCCAGGTGATTTCATTTGACATATGGCAGCAATTCAGCTTCCATTTCTTTTCCCACTGGGCTTATTTAACATACATATCAGAGATGTGATTCTTTTATAGTACTATTGGCATAATGATAATGTCTTTATAATAATAGTGATTTTACATTTTATTAAAAACATTAATAGGGAATTACTGCTCCTATGAAAACAGCAAAGGAAAAGAACGAATCATACACTTTCATTCTGTGAATTCCATCTTTTAACATCAAATTAAATGTCATTACAATTTCTTTTTTAAAGAACCAAATTTGAAACAAACATACCATTAGACTTTTAGTGCCAAATAACTCAGATTGTTCAATGAGCATGTGAATGGTATATTTGCAACAGTATGAAGTTTATTGTTTATTCCCATTTTTTTATCTATTTAAGTTTTAGTAAAGTATTTAAATATGGATAAAATAATTAGAACATTCATTATGTGTTATTACTGCCATTAGCTATTGAATTCTTTTAAAAACTGTACTTTGGAAAATTATTTACATCTGGAAGACACTAAGTAAAGAAGAACCCTTCAGTTTCCCTCAGCTTATCTGCAGATGTGTCTGAAAAACCTCAGGTGGCTGCCTCACACAGCCATTAAGACCCAGCTAGGTCCTGTCCTGCAGACACACTCCATGCCTTAGGTTTACAATCTCCCTCAAACAGCAAATTTTTCTGCTTAGATTTCAGGACCAAAAAAATCAGTTTTTCTCTTTCACACTGGATGTTTTGTGTGGTCCAGCCCCTTCATCTCCCACTCCTGCATTCGTTTTTACCTGATCATTGATTGTCCAGTTGGATGAAGAATGAGTACTTTGTGGGGATTGCAGGCCCATTAGAGAACTACTGGGATGAGACTGGGAAGAGCTGATGCCTTCACAGTGTGAGAAAAAGAGGGAAGATCTGCCCACGTAAGAATGTCAAGAACATTCTTATTTCAAACACACGCACATCCCTAATTACTAAATTCTGTCCAAGGGAGACATTACCATTAATTCCTTGAAAAAGAGATGAAACAGGAAGAAAAGGATGTGTATCCTTATTGGGTGGGATTCATCTCACTTAACTTTAGACATCTAAAAATTATTCATCTGAGTTAGTCATCCCTGACTACCCTCAAAGTCAGCAGAGAGAAATAGGCACACCTAAAAGGCATTCATCCTTCCTATCTTAGAAGAAGATGAATTACTCTTTAGAGTTACCTGCTTCTCTCCATTGATTATAAAGGGGAGCATGAAGTAAATAACTCAGCTGACTTTTAGACATCTGAAAATTAGGCAATATGAATCTTTTTCCTGAATTTAATCCTCAAAACCTTGAATTAAAATGGCATCTAAGGTCTGGTTTTAGTTGTATTTTTTTAATCACTGCTGTTAAATTGAAATTTTGCAGTCAAAGCTGCACTTAAAGCATATAAAACATGAGGCTGTGATTCTACTGATGATTATATCAAAGACTTCCTGTGTATTTCTGGACCAATCACCTAGAGAAATAAATACACACAAAAGCTTGGGTGACCAGAGATCCTACAGAGGCAGTCAGAAGTATGTTGACCAAAGCTGAGATTTTTCATGTATAAAAATATTAAAAATAAACAGAATAGATATTCAGTGGAAACACAAAACAGTACTACTACCTCTGAAAAACCCTGTGAGGAAAAGATCTTTCCAAGATTTATTTTAGTATTATTTCACTTCTCTAAAATGATCTAAAAGTCATTCATTCCATAAGTCTTTCTAAGGACTTTGAAAGTCTTTGAAAGATATGAATTAAAACTGATTTATTTTTTGACTGTGATAAAAATATGGTTCTGACTATGTTCCCAAAGTGTGTTCCAAAGAGTTTTCAGGACTGGTTAAGGTAAAACTTTTTTTTTTTTTTTTTTTTTCTTTCTTTCTTCTGAGTTAGAGTCATAAATTTATTGAGGGGAAAAAAACTACCATGATTTTGATCAGTATCTTCATGGTAACTATTTCATGAGGGTATAAAAGATCATTGCTACGTTTCTTTTTTGAATTGAACAGATTTAAATAACAGCTTTCATGGTAGGCTTTGAATTATAATTCTGTAAGGTATATGGGAAGGAGTTAACTTTTTAAGGGTGGTTACTGTAACTGAAATAATCTGTGGGCTAAAATGCCAAAAGGAAAGTCTCAGAATTCCTCCACTTCATTAAAAATATATTTAAATCTTAGTCTACAAATGCTAATTCATTGGCATGGTGCTATTCATTCTGATTTTTACAAGGTGTGGTTTCACTCTTCTTTTTGAAAACTACCTTAACCAAGAAAGAGAAACAAAGTATCAAAGTGAAATATAAAAGGTTTTTATATTAAGTATCCATTAATTATTCATTTAAAGGTTTTGTGCTGTGCCTATTCCGTTACCAGTTATTTCAAAGAAATAATTCACCTCACTAGAATCTGGATGTTGAAGCCTGTATGGTGAGACTCACATGTCTGGGAAGAAGAATTTGAGTGCTTTTGTTTGCTAGAGCTTTTTGTTTATTTACTGTTTTTACTGGATAAAGAGGTTCTTCTGTTGGTTATTATGGAAACATTTTGTCAAAGAGGAACATTTGGCAGCGAAACCTCGCTCTAAATTTATCAATAGATATAAATTTGGACAAATGTTTCCAGATGGTTTTCTGGGTCTTGGACTTTCACAAAGAAACACAAAACAAACACTTGTCTTTGTGAAATATTCTAGCTATGAAAGGTTATATTTCCAGTCATTGAAGTGATGTTTTTAGTCAATCTTGATCTGGTAAAACAGAATAAATCCCTCCAGCAAGCTGAACTTACTGACACTGTTTAGTATTTACACGCAGCAGGGAGGCTATTCTGTCCCAGGTATTTACACTTTTTAAGGGCTCTGCAGTGTATCAGAACACATGTACGTGTATCTTCAGATGTGGTGTGAGCTCCTGATTGGTTCCTCTTTGGAGGTACAATATGTGGACACAAGGACATGAACACTGGGAACATATGAAGAATAGCAGAATGCAAGTTGGTGTGCTTTTAAAATGTGTAAAAACTTGTCAACAAAACAAATCTCTTCATAGCTGCATAGTCTGATGATTTCAAAGGATAGGGTTTCCTGGAGCATCTCCATAGGTTTTTGTAAATTGATGCATAGTAGCTTAAAATCCTCTTTCTTACCCCATCATATAGGCTCAGAACCAGGTAAAATATTACATTAAGTTCAGTTTTCACACACTAAAAATCCATTAAGATAAGATGGGAAAAGCTTTAATTCATCCTGTGCTTGGTGCTGTATTGAGAAAGAAAGGACTCAAGTGCTTCCTTGAGGTTTTGTGCAAGTGAGGGTTTATTCTGGTTGTATGACATCGCCAGTTCTCCATTTTCTGAAGTCTTTTGTCCAAGTGGCTTTTTAGTGAAGGATAATCTATAGATGTTGGGGATCAGTTCAAATAACAGTTCAGTATCTTTAGCCTTAATTCTTAGAAGAGGATACAATCTGGGGGGAAAGAAATACACACACATACAACCCCACACCGACCTACCCCAAATTCCAAACCTGCTAGGCTTTTATGTAATTTTTTACAGGTATGTATCTGAAAGAGACAGATGATCCTTGTACACTGACATAGTCCTAACGTATCACTGCTTCAGATCCAATTCTGTTCAATCACATTCTATAAGAAGCTTCAAAATGAAAATCAAATACAAGGTTTCAAAAGCCAAATTTACTCTGAATTTGTCCATAGGTTTGCTCTCTACTTCCATGGGAATCTCAGTTAAGATTCTTTAAAAACTTATTCATTTTTCTTTCTTCTCCACAAAAAGTAGAAGCAAGTGGAAGTTAACATTAGTTTAAATATGTATGACATGTAATCTATCAAGATAAATTCACAGTAATTTTCTGTATAGCTGCCCATGTTCCATGTTCCATGAATTGTATGTTCTCATAGCTAGGTACTAATGAGATTACCGTGAAAGAGGATAAAGTTGGCATCAATCCTGGCAGCTGTGTAGGGTTGTCTCTGGGATTTTGGAGCCCGTGTGACATGAGCTTGGATGCTCTGACCCACCACTGAGAGCAAAATACTTCATCACTAAACTGCTGGAAGGAATTAGAGATGGCAGAGCTGGACAATCTGAACAAGAGACAGTATGAGTGGATTTACAAGAATCAAGTTTACTGATGTAAATAATGAAATTCACATTTTAGAAGCATACAGGCAAAAGGACCTTACCTGATCAAGTTGAGCTCATGTATTTCTCATGATTAATGGATATAATATGGAGAGCAGACCTTACAAAGTTCTTCCAGATCTCTACAGCAGTCTGTCTTTGCACACTCTGTCATGCTACTCAAGTGCTTGACCTTTGTTGGTTTCTGCTTTTTATTCTACAGAATTATGAAGATTTTAACACCTGATCACACAACATCCAGCACCCCTTCATTCACTTTGCCCTGTGTAATATTTCCCAGATTCTGGTCTATGAAGTCTGTGCTATCTGGTTAAACAGTATGCTCTACTAGTGTACATTGTGGGTTTTATTATGTTGATGTTAGAAGTTGAACAGTGCGGACTGACAAGCTAAGATTCCTACTTCATTCTGCCAACATACCTTCAGTCTTGTTATCCTTGCCTTGAGCTTCTCTTAGCACAAATTATTGATTGTGCCCAGTCATTCTAATTTGTGTTTCTGACATCAAACAGAATATGTCCACCTTCTGCAGTCAAGCCATTGAGAGAGAAATTAACCTTGGACTGACTCCTGACACAGAACTGAATTGGGATCTAACATCATCTCATGGAAAGATTTCTATACTTTGTTGAAATTTCTTTACTTCTTACTTATAGAAAAGGTAATTATGAGACCAAATTGTCCTACAGATTGTTTCTTGGGATCAAACTATTAGTTGATATCAGCATTATAAAAACTTAGACAGAATGTATCTATAACAGTTTTAAGAAAATTAAATATTTTTAATTTCTGAAATTAACCAGTAAATATTGATCACCGATGCCCTTATTTTAGACAAGGACCACAGATGTGGTTTTCAAAAATACAGTAGTTTGTATTTAGAATACATTTGACAGAAAATATAGATTTTGAACAAAATCTTTGAAAATTAAAATATCACTGGCTTGATGTCCAGAAAAATATATCAACAGTTCAGTCTAAATACAAACATGAGTGTGCCTGTAAGAGACCAGTTTATTTTTCAGTCCCTCACTGTACATATTTATTACCATCACCTTCATTTTTCAGACAAGAAAATCAGAAACAGAAAGCTTAGGCTTTTTCCAAAAGTGTTCATAAATTTTGGATAATGGAATAGTAGGATTTCATATTGAATCGTCAAACCAAAATAACCATATGCTTCTTGACCACATTATAAAATAGATCTCAGTGCCTCATTTGAGGATATATGGAAGAGAAAGTAGTGGAATTCCAACCTTGTTATTTCCTGCTCTGTGTTGTAATGGCAAGGCTGTCATTACTATGAAAACAAGGCCTATGCTAAAGCAAAGTATATAATAATGATGGAAACAGCTCTGGATGGCATTTATATGAACCTCAGGTTCAGGATGAAGAGAATTTTCTTATTACGTTATGTGGATTTCCTTTGATACTGTACTAGAAATCCCACAGATATTTCTTAGGGCCTTGACACACTTGATTTCAATCACTTTTGAATTCATATTTAACAGCTATATCTGGTAGATGAATACTGTGTTAAAAGAAAGCAAAGCCCAAGAAAATAGAAACAATAAAAATAAATGAGAATTAAATGAGAGAAGAATGGCTGGAATAAAATAATAAGATACAAAAAGACAGTCAGGAACAGTGGAGAAGGATTAAAAATAAAAACGAATTTGAAAAACTTAGAATAACACCAGATCCAATCTTCTGAGTTAAGACTGAGTTCAGGCAATACACTGGGATCTTTTATAATCATGGGTGAACTTTTACCTCCTAAAGTAATGTCATTTGTTTTTAACCCTGGGACTACCTGCACAAGTGGCTTTTCACAAGTGTGAGAAGTGGGTTCAAACTTGCTGGCCCTTATCATTGGATAAGGAGAAAAATGAACTGGATTCTTATTTGAGGCAAACACATTCATCTTCTTCTTGCCTGGCTGTGAGCTGTCTGAGGACATGAGCTTAAGTAGCAAAACTATAAAACGTAACACTGATTACACTAATCCTCCTGAAATCCATGCAGACTTGTCTAGCATCCCATATATAATGTTTCAAATAAAACACTGAACTGTGAAAAGTTCCCTGTTTAGGCTTACCAAGCCTGTAACATATTTAGGTGCATATCCCGATACCATTGATCTTTCAGAAGAAAAACAAAAGTCACCTTCCTGACACATCAAAAAGCAACACAGCACCAAAGCAGATGGCACTTTTGATTCTTAGATGTGTGTCATGTTTATTCTGGATTTTTGTAAAAGACTTAGTGACTGATATGGGAGAAATTAAAATATACAGTAGCAGCATTTGCAGATGTGAAGCACTTGATCTGTAGCGAAAATATGTGATTCTCTGGTATAGAGAAGTGGGCATAGAAGGTCCAGTTCGTCACTGAAGCCAGCTACCGGGGAGACCTGTTTGCATGTGTGTGGCTCTGAGCATGAGGCAATTGGAACACCAGGTGATCCAAGGACCAACTACTGATTAAATTGGATGTTTAAGGCCAGTTGCTGGAGGGATCCTCTGTGTGTGTATGTGTGTGTGTGTGTGTGTGTGTGTGTGTGTGTGTGTATGAGCGTGTATGTGTGTACACCTCTGAGTGAGGGGGTCTGTACTGACAACCGGAGTGGTTCTGTGGACCCAGCGGGCTCATATGTTCAGGGGCCAGCAACTGGGGAGATTAGGATGCAGTGGCAGTTACCAGATGAACTGTCTGCTGGAGTGTACCATGTTCTGTATATTCATTCATATGTAGTTTCCACTGCCTTTCATTCTGCTCAGCCAGAGAGGGCACCAGTGCTTGCACAAGGGCTGTTTTCTGTCTGGGCTCATCCATGTGGCCGGTTGTGTGTGCATGTATATATGCATTGGGTGTATGCGTGTGTGTACCTACTGGGAATACACGCTCAGATTTGCTACTGGCTGGACCTGGGGGCATAGAGCTCACCTCTCCTCTGCCGGCTGGCTGAATGCAGCAACCCCATACGCTGTGGTGGCTCTGCTCCTCATATAGCCCTGAGGTTAAGTGGAATAAATTATGAGCCTGAAGTTATAACACATAGTGGCTGACTGCAGAAATAGTCCTGAAATGCACATGTATTTGTTTATCCGCATAGCACTGTTTCAAATACAAGTTTTAAACTGTGAAACCTGTCCCATTTCCATTTAAGAGGTATGTCGAAAGCAGGTACTATTTAGGTGTGTGTCCTTATAACCACGTTTATTTTTCATCGAATTTCATTATTGCCTCTTGTAAAATAAGGATAATGACATTGATTTATTTAAGAAATCTGGTCCTCAATGTTTTTATTGTTACGTTGGACTAAACTTTCCTCAGAAAAGCAAAAAACCCAAATATAAGGCCCATCATGTCTAATGTTGCTGCAATGATTTTCACTTGCAATTAAATAAAAGGAAGTGTAAACAACTTATCCCTTTCTCACTTGTTTTTTTCACCCCATTTTGTTTTCTTGCTCAGGTATGTAAGAATGACCGTATGTATCATTTGTTCTGTAATATATTTCTCTTCTATAGTCATAGAGTAATGCAGAGGAGGGGAACTGCAGGCTTTTTCTGGACTACTTTGAAATGTTTCTTGGATCACAAATACTCTACAGATTATAGGTGGAGAAACACCACTTCAAAACAGTTTGAGATCTTGCGATGGAAGTAATATATAGGAGCAAAATAGTACTACCACCAAAGAGGGCTATAAACATCCTGTGTGCTTTGGCTATGAATTCACACCCTGTAGGCAACAACAACCTTTCTTCTTTGGCATAAAAGCAATGTTTTAGTCTTTAACAAAATGCTCTTTTACAGCAGCACAAAGAACATTTAAAAAATATATTATTAAAAATTCTATAGAATTGAACATTAACATTTCTGAGCATATAAAAAACTCCCTCTGTAACAATAAGAAAATACTCAGCATTTTCCTCAGTTCCCATTGAGGATAGCAGGAGTTTAGTCCTACATTTCAGTGGAAGCAGAGGAAGACCAGAGCTGAAAACGTTCCAGAATTCCCTCTCAAGTCTTTCTTCTTCCCATGTGAAGTCCCAAAAGAGAACAAACAAAACAAAAAGAAAGGAAGAAACCCAACAGGCTCTAAACTGTTTCCCTGCTCCCCGCTGTTCATGAAGGGCTTCTGCATGGTCTCATAAATTCTGTGGTCAGAGACAAATTCCTTGAATTTCTTCCACTGTGGAATCACTGGGGACCCATGTCGTGCCAATAATCTTATAAGGGATGCTCCACACACAATCAATGGGGAGTTTTGTGTTTGGGAGCTGATGGTGAGACGTACCCTACAGATATGCCATAAACTCATCGCTCTGTTGCATCAAAACAGTTTGTTATATTTAGGTACCAGCTGGAACTAATGACTAGCTCTTTGAGATCTTGGTTATCATATGAGTCATGACCTAGTGAGCTAAGTAGAGGACTAGGACAGGAACACTGGCAATCTAAGTTTGGCTCTGCACTTGGTTTTCTCTTAGGGTCAAAGAAGCAAACAAGCTTTTCAGTTGCATTAAGGAAAAGATAGCGACTCCTATTGGAACTACTGGTTTACATAATGCCATTACAATAAATGCTCATAAAATTATGCATATTATTACACTCCTTCCCTTTTTTTATTGTTGTTGTTTAGTAACAGAGTTGTGCAAGGGTTTGGAAAAAACTCACTTTAGGAGAAATTGAGAAAGTTTGGGCAATCTGCTTAAGACAGGAGAAGAACATCATATGAAAATACTGATAGGAAGAGTAAAAAAAAGAAGTATATACATATAAAAAAACTCATCCATAATCACTCTTTATCTTCTCTTTGGCATCAAAAGTAGAAAGTGAAACAATGAAAATTTTGAAGTCAATGAAAAGGAAGTACTTTTATATTTAACTAAAAGCCCAGTTGTGGAACTCTCATGAAATTTTATCAAACCAAAGTGCTAGCCAAATTGGAAAGGCATGAATGAGATTTCTGATTCATAACAATGCTTAACAGCTGTTCTTTAAGTGGACAAAAATAAATTGCATTATAATGAACAGCTAAAACCCATAGATTCACGCAAAACATTTTTTTTTAAGATGTGATAGCTGGTTATAGAAATTGTATGCCATTTTCCCAGGAATAGAGTTCAGGCTTTGTGTCAAAGAGAAGACACAATGCTATAAACACTCTAATGATAGTGTAATATAATATAATGTAATGTAATATAATAAGCATAATATCATACACAAATTTCACATGAGTCTTCTAAGAGTTCCGTGAAAACCAGGAGTAGAATATAATCCTTTAAGGAAGGTTCATCTTCTATATAGACATCATCTTAGAGTTACATTTTTTTAATTTTCAGTAATGTTAGTCCAGAGAGACTGGAAACAACAAACAAAACTAAATTAAAGTATACTGAAGAGGGATGGTTCTCCAGAATTCAACAACCAATGGTAGAGATCAGAGCTGAGAATCAATACACAATGAAGAATTAGAGAGGCAGAAAATATGAGTAAATATATGAGACATTTTAAAATCAGAAACTGGGTATTGATGGGGAATAGAAATCAGATAAAAAGAGAGAAGCAGCAAAACAGAATGATTAAGAGAATTGACATGCTTAAAGAAAACAAGTAATTTAATAATTAAAATATCTACTGTCAAAAGAAAACAAAAGGATGAGTGAAAGAAAATAAATGAGTAAAGGTCAAATCAAACAAAAGAGCTATGATCAAATAAGAATGGCAACTGAGTTTGGGTTTCTTTGTGTTTAATAACACAATCAGTGAAGTCAGTTATTTAATTACAGTCTCTCTTCTTGCCTTCACTACACACATAATTTCTATGTTTGGTAAGAATTGCCTATGGGATCTCAAGCAAATCACTTAACTCTTCTCTCACCTCAGTTCCCTCATCTGAAAACGGTGAATATAAAGTGTCCCCTTTTCCCCCAAGAGGGTTTATTTTTAATTTTTATTTTATTTTCTTTTGCCACAAACCTTGTTTGAATACCTAATAATTTTTCCAACTGCATCGTACAAGCCTATGAGCCAGGGGGGCTTTGTTTTCTGTTCTCTGCATTGCTACTAATTCCTTGCATGACTCTGGATAGGTCACTTAACCTCTGTGGGCTTCTGCTTCCGCATTCATATGGTGGGATAATACTGACCTACCTCAGAGAGGGATGTGAGGCTAAATTAGTGTTTAGAAAGGACTGCTGAAGTACAAGGTGTAAAGTATTATTATGCTGAGTGCTTCACCAGTGAGAAACTAACCTCACAACTGAAAATCAGTTTAATATGTGAAGCTCTAGCAGCTAGCATGGATTTGCTGATGAGAAGGGTGGCTGCCCTTGAGAATGGAAAAACACAGTCCCACACCGCTCTGGCCACATTCACTTTGCTTTCTCAAGAGCAGACAATGACAGGCAGGGGCTGGAGGGGGAAGGAGGAGGGGAGGATTTAAAGTTAATCTTGCCATGCGACTCTGTACAAGAACTGCTGTCAGTACAGAAAACCAACACAAGGTAGGGAATGAATCCAAAAGACATAACCTGAAAATGTGAACAAGAAAGAAGCTTTTCTTTTTTCTTTTTCTTTTTTTTTTTTCTCTTTGTTTTATTTGGTGCAGCAATCTAGACCTCCTCCACTGCTCCCTCCCATCCCCCTTCCCCTGGGAAAAAAGAGGGAAACTCTTATTAACTAGTGCCTCTTTCTACTGTGAGTAGGGAAATGCTTCAACACCAAGTCACTTAACTGTAGGTTACTGTGCAGTCATACTGCTCCCCGTGAATTATGTATGGCTATTCAAAGCAGATATTAGGCTGTGTGTGCAGATACCAGTGTACATATTAGACCACTCCAAACAAGGATACCTCTGGTGAGGTTGGAAAAAGTTGCAGCTTAGACATATTTATGGAAAAGAAGATGTATTGATGAAGCAGAACTAATAGAGCAATACACTAAAGTTTATGGGTACAAGTCAGCTGTCATGGGCATGGTTAAGGGAGTTATAATATTCCAGTGAAGTTCCAAGCTTAAAATAAAATTATATATATATATATATATATATATATATATATATATATATA